>NC_134214.1:96101976-96405007 GCF_965140235.1 Caretta caretta
GTATCAAGATGAAACCCACTTAAAACACAATTGTAAATAAGGTCTGTATTCCGATACAAGCTATTCTTCTCATGTAGACCTTGAACCCAAGTACCACCTCAAAGCCTGAGAGTTCAAGTCCTGTCCTTGGAACATTAGACCATAGACATTCGCTCCTCTCGGGTTGCATTCTGCTTGGTTGAGGGACTGTTTTGTGGAAGTTCTTAGCCCAATGCATGCAATATTCAATCAATAAATCTCATTTCATGTTATTCCCTTTTCCCCCAACCCCTTGGGGGCTGTAACACTAAACACACACAACAGTGGATACAAAACTGAGGATCTCAGACCACCATATGGTTTACTGAAAAGTCACAAAGGCACCAAGCGTCCATGAGCCATTGGAAAAATACAAAACTATAGATTATAAAAGATCATTAAGGGACACATTCAGTATACATGGTGGAAGCCCAAACAAGGCCACGGTAAGCACAGAAAATTCAATTATCTGAGGGTCTGGGCAAAAGCTGGCTAGGGTTTTTATTGACTCTGCTTCCCGTGATAAAATATATCAGCAAGAAAATTCATACCGGAATGTGAAACTGTGCCACCTAGTATCCTGGCCCAATGGGGAGCATTACTGGCTGTTGTCCTGGAGCGTGGAGGAAGCTACGCTCTCATTCAGCTTTAACTTTGATTTTGACCTTTTTTTTTTTTTTTTTTAAATGAGTGTTTGGAGTTGTTTTTCTATCGTAACATCAACATCATATTTAATGTCATTTTTTATCATGGGGAAACTTCCTTTCCCAATCCCTTGCCTTTGAATATCAGCAAAATAGTTGTGTTGTGCTGGACTTCACTGGACCAGTATTCGTACAGCAAGTAGTAGTTATTAGCCAGGATGCTGGAGTTTATGCAGCCCAATGACCATTTAAACTGCAGCCCAATGACCGTTAAAGCCTAGGGTAGGGATCGGATATGTGCTGAGCACAAGTGTGGCATCAAGCCGGCTGAATAGTTTCAGTTTTGAGCGTAGCAAACATTTAGTAACTAGTCCTGAAATATTTTGGTTTCTTTACAGCAAAACTCAGCCCAGATTTTTTACTGAAGTCTAATTTATATTTTAGATGGAAACCGTGGGGGGGGACACCAGTGATTTTCATAGTTTCAATCCCACAGGTAGGCAAAATGTATTGGTTGCAGTTAGGGTGACCGGATGTCCTCATTTTATAGGGACAGTCCCGATATTTGGGGAGTTGTCTTATATAGGCTCCAATTACCCCATGCCTCCTGTCTTGATTTTTCACACTTGCTATCTGGTCACCCTAGTTACAGTCAAGTTCATCTTTGCATTTGACTCAAAGGGGATGCTGAACCTGTGTGAAATGCACCCAGAATAACTTTTCATAAGACCCTCTGAAGTACACCACTGGGATTGTTCCTGGCTATTGTACGTTTTTGAGTGTTCTATTCAGCTTCGTTTTCAATGTGTTCAGTGACTTCCCTTGACAGAATATCTGAAAAGCATCTGTTAATAACTAATACAAAGATCAAAGCATCTATAAATAGTCAAACTTAATTGGGTTCCTGTTTTAGCTCCTCTAATCAAACATATGTAGAAAAATGACTAATTGTATCTTCTCTAAATAATATAGTTTGTCAAACAGTAAGAGTCTGCCAGCTCACCAAGCCCACTGCATCAACTGACAGCACCCAACCTTTGCTTTTATTTATTTGTATTGCAGCAGTGCCTACCATCCCCAAACAGGGTCAGAGCTCCATTGTGCTAGGCCTTGTGAACTTCTTGCAAGCGTCTGTTTATTCAGTGTTGTCAACAGCTGTAGCTCTTAAACTGAACTCTGTTTCCTCATTTCCATTTTGATTGCCAGATTCTATACAATCTGTTGATATTCGAAATGGCAGAACAGCAGGGATATCTATTTCCTAAACCACGTTTATGGTAATAAGTGGGAGTTTTGCAATGGACTTCAGTGGCAGCAGAAGCAAGCCCCATAATCTATATCACTTATCTCAGAACTTGTGTAACATAGGACATTACCTATGTAAGTGGAGCCAGTTACCATTTGACCCTTGACAGCTGCAACAAGCATCTTTCTTCTTATGTTGACTCTCATTCTTGCTGTTGCCCAATTCCAAGAATGTAAAAAATAAAATTAGTCTGTCTAGGGTTTGTGCCGCGCTCACCGTGGTAATATCTGTTCAGTATCATCAGTTGTAAGTGGGTCAATGTCACACTTCGAGTGATAGCACGCGCACACTGTGCATCCAGTTTTCATTTGTGACGTTCGTGCTAAAATTATTGGCAACAGAAACAGAACTCCTCATTGCTGTAGTCGGAATTCACACACATCTCTGCCTGCCTTGGCAATTCTGGAAACAAGCTGGTCTTTTTTGTTGAGGGAGTGGGTCAAGAAAGAGTGCTAAGTCCCTTGCTTAGGGTATGGTAGATGCCAAATTAATAGTTCTTGGAGTACGTTTCAGTGTAAATCCCATTGTAGGTGCTCATGCACCTGAAATTGGAGTCTTCTGAATAGCAGTTTGCATTTGGGCACACCCTGGACCTCCTTGTGCTCCTGTGTGAGGGGATAAAGGATGGAGGTAGCTGTGACCCTCCCTCAGTTCCCCCATACTGCCCATGGCAGTGGGATAGAACCCAGCACGTGTCTGACCCACTACTCTTTGTGGGGACTTCAAAATCCATTTTCAACCAACTCCAGTGAAGAAGTCTTCACCTTCACATTCCCTTCAAATTGAGCATTCAGGAAGACTATCTGCAGCTGTCCTTGTACTGCGGGGTGAGGCGCTTCCTGCCAACTGCAGTGCCTCTTGGTGGACTCCAAACCATCAGGGTACAAACTCTGCCTGTTCTGGGAGGAACTGAACGCTATCAAGGATGGACACAGCAGATGCCTCTCCTGCCTAGGGGAGAGTCACATCCCAAATAATTGCTCTGTGTGCAAGTCCTTTTCCTTCCAGACATGCAAATTCCAGGGACCCTCAGCTCAAGCTACATCTGCTAGAGCAGTCAAAGGGGGACACTTTGGATGCAGAATGATGGTTACTACCTGAGCAAGGCTGAATAAGCCAGCACTGGCCAAAGCTCCCTCAAGCGTGCATAATATCTCAGTATCAGGCAGTGGAAAGGAGGCAAAGAAGATCCCACAGAGCCCACACTGTCAACTTCAATTCCTCTCACCTCCACATCAGCAAAGTACTCAGGATGGACAGCCCTAGCACCGACAGCCCCTGCGTTGCCTGCAGTGAAGACCGCAACTGTGCCGACACAGAAGGGGGATGCCAAATCACCTGGATGGAGTTCAAACAACGCTCCAAACATGAAAGAGAGTCCCAGAAAGAGGACACAAAACACCACTTCTCCAAAGACCGAACCTCTAAGCCCTCTGATAGAATGGGACCAGCCCAGGGAATGGGAGAAGTGGTGCTGACCTTCATACCGGTATTCAGTACTCAGCCCAGCAAGGGCCCAAGATATCTCCTGAAGGATTCCATTCCTTGCATCAAAATGAGTACTGACACCAGAACAGACACCTGTATCATATCTCCCTACTATGGCACCACCATTCAAAGAGGAGATATACTCCTCCTTGCCATTGCTGACCTACTTCTTTTCACTGACATCGAGCAGGGATCCCTCTCCTCTGCCTTCAGAGAATGACCCCACAGAGAGTACTGGGGAGCTCTTATACAGGGCTTCATCCTAGATGGGGCGTGAGCAGCACTGGGCCAGTCCCAGCCAGGCATGCCACCTGGGCCATATTGGCCTTACTGTGGATCATCATCTCATGTGTCCAGAAGCAGATTCCCTATCCCATGCTTCCAGAAAGAGGAGATCCTGTTCCCTGGTAGCCAGCTCACCCGCACCAGAGCTGGATATGGGTCCCTACGAGCAAGAAGTGACAGAGGAACAACCGCAGTCTGTCTCCACCCAAAGAGTCATTTTCTTCACCAGACAAGGCGGTAACTTCAGTCCTGGCACTGGTGATTGCTGACTTTAAAGATTTCCAGGACCTCCTGTCCTGTGTTTGTGGACATTGAGACTACATTTATACAAGAGAAGTCTCATAAACGCTTTCATATTTTGAGCATCATGATAACAGCCAGAGTTGCCCTCCCACTTAACGAGGGGATTGTGGAACTGGCAAACCACAGCCACTCTGTCAACTTCCACTTCTAAACTAAAGGGCTTTGAGCACTTCTATATCCATGCAAATCCAGGATGTTTTGGCAGACTTTTCTTGGACTAAGTCAATAAAAGGCACGCTTGAGCACAAAGAGCCTAAGAAGTTGGATCTTTTTGGATGCCGGGAATATTCATCAGCTTCACTGTGGCTACCGGTGGCAAACTACCAGGCTCTGTTCACTGAATACAGTCTGACCTCGCAGAACTGCAGCCAGATACACAATCCAGACCTGAAGTCACTGCATCTTCTGGTGTATCTGTTGGCTGGCTAAGTACCATGATCAAAGACTACTCCCAACAGGTCCAGGAAATCCTGGTACAAAGCAAGAAGACATCAACCAGTAAGACTGGCTCATCAAAATGAAGGCGGTTCTTAATACAGTCAGCCCAAAGTGGCCCGGATCTGGTCTTGGCCTTGATACTGAAGGTCCTCAACTACTTATTGCACGTAAGTCCTTTCATTCTGCGGCATTAAGGTCTATTTTGCAGCAATCTCAGTTTGCCACCTGCCTGGACGGTCGTGCTCTGTCTCTTCATCCCCAGTGGTATTAAAGTTTTTCAAAGAGCTATTACACACCTACCCTCTGGTCAGGGAACTTTCTCCTTCTTGGGACCTCAACATGGTCTTCATGGGGCTCATGTAGCCTCCCTTTGAACCTCTTTTGGAATGCTCCTTATACCACCTTGCTCTGAAGATGGTTTTCATAGCACCCATCACTTCAAACAGAAGGGTGAACTTCAGGCACTTATGGTTGAACCCTCCTCCCCTGCTCCGCCGCCACCCATTCAACATTCCACAGGGGCATGGCAGTGCTAAGACCTTACCTGACGTTTGGTCCTCAGATAGTTTCAGAATTTAAAATAAACCAGACAATCAATCTGCCTGTCTTCTTCCCCAAGCCACAGTCTGAGAAAGAAATTGCACAGAGGACTTGGCTTTATTACATTGACAGCACCAAACCATTCGGGCTTTCACACCATCTATTTCTACCCATAGTACGTTTTCCTCTGGACTAATTTTCCTGGTAAAGCAAGCTAATATTCAACCACATCATTTCTAAAGATACTTTTTTTTTTTTCTCCAAGTTTCTTTAAAGTCTTTCATTAGCTCCGCATTTTCAGGATCCTCCACAACATAATTTGTCTCAGAATTGTCTCAGCAGTTTAATTGTTGAGCTTTTATTCCAAAGCAAATACTCGTTACGGCTACTTCTTGGTAATCCACAGTTTCATAGCTGCCAAATATGGTGCAGCTCCAGCAGTATTTTTTCTCTCAACAGTAAGAATAAACCACCTATTTCCCCCTGCAGATTTCCCTGAAACCCGTGAGGAAAGGCAGGATGTTTGTCCACACCCTGGCAACCTCCCCTTCTCCTCACTAGCAGAAGCAGGTGAAGAGTGAAGGAACTCCCCTAAGAGCACCTCGCCAGCGACTTCTAGTTGTTGCCGATGGGCACAACTTAGAGCAGTTGTGAGCTTGTCCTATGTTGCAGCAGGGCAAAAACAGCATTAGGAACAGGGGGACATAATGTGGAATATAGCCTCTTTTGTCGTCTTCCCCCCATGAGGTCCTGTGCCAAGTGCAGCTTGGGTGGACCCCAACATGGGGCCATAGTTCTTCCTTTATTTAGTCCTGTTGGGATCCTTGCATAATGAGATGTCATAACAATTCTCTCTACAAAACTGATTCTCCAAGATCTGAGTGTAAAACATCAGGAAGAAACTTTTGGGGCAATGGTAACAGATTAGAGGCCTCTTTCGTGGACAGGTGGCTGACTAGCCAGCATTCCAGGATTGAATTTGATTCCCCATTCAGGGGCAGAGGGAGAATCAGCAATCATTTTCTGTTTTGCTTGGCATGCTCTGAGTTTTGAATTTTGGGTTTAAAACAACACTCAGCCAAAATTACTAAGTTTTGACCCATGTTTGCTTGAAACTTGGGTCAAGCTTGCCATGATCTCCCTAACGAGGGCAATCTTCCAGGCTGTTCATTTTTGTCTTTTTGAAAGGTCTTTTGTATAGACCTACATTTTCTGTTGAATTTAATCAGCCTCCTCTGAATGGCTCAGTCTCTGTTCTAGAATGAAGCTGTGAGAGAATCAGTTCTGGCTTCATTGTTACATGGCATGACCTAATGGAGTCCCAGGGTAGAATCTAAGCAGTTACGCTGGGCATTAGAAACATTACCAACTGTGACTCAGTGTATCCCCACTTCTTTTTCTTTCCCCTCATGCAATAAAAGAGCTGAAGGATTGGAACAATGAACCAACTCGCAAGGCATTTCTGGTTCACCTTGTCGGCTCTTTCTGTGAAATTCCCATTGCATTCTAATGAGGTTTATTCAGGTGAGCTCAAACTGCTTTTGATCTTGTCTACACTTGATTTATCTTCCTAACATTTCCCATTGTTATATTCACTGCATCAGTCCCGCTTCTGGTGCTCACCGTGGGAGCTCTAGGGTAGCTAAGGCACCAGCTGTGGCTAGTATATAATGATTGTGTTGCACAGCTACCACTTGTTATGTCCGGCCCATGGGTGGGTCATCAGTAGCAGAGATCGAACCTGGGATCCCTGGATCTAAAGCATGAGTCTTAACTGTCTGAGCGAAAACACCCAGCTCTGTTAGCCAAGGCTATAACAGGCTCATTAACCCCTATGTGGGCTAACCACCACAAGAAGGGGACAGCGCGTGCATGTGAATTATGTTCTCACTATTGCTAATACCTATGAAGTTCAATGATGGGAGTATTAAGGGGAAATTGAAGGGGGGAAAGGCTAGTGTAAGGTAGCCAAGATTTAATTGGTAGCATCGGGCATAACTTTTGCTTACGATGTTCAATTCTGAAAAAGAAATTTTTATTGTCTATGGTGATCACATTAGCATCCACGGTTTTAATTACCAATGAGGCCAAAGTTTTCAAAACCATTTTGCAGCTCCTGTAAGAGCTTATGCTGAGCTTCAGAAGACCATCCTACCTGCTCTGGAAACTGACCCTGGATTGCAACAAACAGCTGTTGATTTGTTTCCAAACTACCCAGGTACATTGCAGTGTAGTCTGAGCTGAATTCAGCTTTCAAAGACTTCTAGATAAATTTGGTGCCTACTTCAGTTTGTGTGTAATGATCTGAGGTGAGGATGGGGTTGTTTCGGTACAAATTCTAAAATACCAACAGCTCATATTTGGAGCTGTTTACATTTCCACGTAAATCGAAAATTCACTTTCCCCAGTGTCCACAGAACCAGAATAACAGTGTCCTACATCCCCAAACCTGCAGCTCCTGATGCAGGGGGCATATTAGAGGTGAGGAGAAGGAATGGTCAGTGCAAGATGGCTTATGGTCTCTGTGCTAGGGTACAGAATCATGGGTCCGTGACAGGTTGCTGGTCCTTGACTCCTCTGTTCTCCTTGATGGTTGGGGAAGGAACTGGAGCCATCCTTTATTGGGAGCTCCCCAGGGGTCAGACAGAGCCATGTGAGCTCCTGTCCCTCTCTCCCTGGGGCTCCCAGATCCTGACAGAGAAGCAGGCAGTGGAACAATCAGAGCTGCTACTCTCTTCTGTCTCCCCATGATGCTGAGCAGCTGCCACAGGGAAAGGACAGCAGTTGTCAAAGGTGCTCCCAGCTCACACTGGGCCCGCTGCTGGGGAAACGGTTGGAAATGGGGCCCTCTAGCCCTTGCTGTAGTGACTGCATGGAAGCTCATTAGCCTAAAACTCCCAGGGCGCGGTTCAGGGAACACGTTCAGTTCAAAATCAGATGGACGTTTGGTGTCTCGAGTGACACGATTTAGAACATCGAGAGTCTCCAGTGGCCTCTGGGCCGCAGATTGGACACACCTAATCTATGCCATGTTGTGCCTCTTTCTCACTGCGTTTTACTGCAGACTTTGCAAGCGTTGATGGCACCCAGCACGATACGAGCGGCATTCGGAATTTAGAGCCGCGCTCTCTGTCCAAGAGATCAATCAACTGGAATAAAGGTTAACACATTTTGACTTCATTGATCATAAAACGGTTACGTTATTTTCTTCACGTAAGCATTCAGCAGCGCTGGCTCACAGGTTTTCTAGGACTGGCAATCCATAAGAAAAGTGAGGCAGCTGTCAGCCGGCTGATGCGGGAGGGTGACACGTAAAGTTGTGCTAACATTAGCATCTGCCTCTTTGTGGAAAAGGAAAACAGAGAGAGAACATTTAGGTGATCTTGAATGTTTTGAGCATTAAATGGGCCAAGCCATTTAACAAGTCATCTGTATTCTAAGACATAGCTCAAAGAGAATCAATATTGGTGTTCATCCAAAATAACTGACAATGATGCTGGTGCCATCAGGGTAGACTGTAAAGGCCTATTTCATGAAAGACAAGGGGTGGGGGGAGTCAAGATGAAGGGTTGACTTTAGAGACAAAACATTTCTGACACGTTGATTTTGATTGGCGCATAGTGGACAAGTGTGAAGCACGCTGACCTGTATCTCTGGTGTGGTGCAAATAATGCCCCATATTCTCTCCCATGCAAAGATCCACTGAATGTGGGAGTGGAGGTTCATAGAATCTCAGGGTTGGAAGGGACCTCAGGAGGTCATCTAGTCCAACCCCCTGCTCAAAGCAGGACCAATCCCCAATTTTTGCCCCAGATCCCTAAATGGCTCCCTCAAGGATTGAACTCACAACCCTGGGTTTAGCAGGCCAATGCTCAAACCACTGAGCTATCCCTCCCGTGGGTCAAACTAGCTTCACTGGCCCCATCCTCAAAGAGGAATAAGAGCTCCTAGGAGCTGTTCTAATTTATGCAAGTTGGTAACAGTTTCCAAAGGACCTTACCCCATCTGAGAATTGCCATAGCACATCATCGCTCTGGCTCCAGCCCCACCACATCCTCTGGGCCACAGGGCTGGTTGGCCCAGTGGCCAGGTATATGGATTTAACCCTAGTGGTGTTTCCCCCACACTGAAGGAAATTCTCAGCTAGGCAGATCTGGCCGCTTTCTTTGCGCTTTGTGGCCCCTACTCAATACAGAGGGGCTGGAACGCAATAGAGAATTGAATCCAATATCCCTCTGTTCTCTTGACTGTCAAGCAAAGACTACGTCTCCAAAGCCGTGTCTACACTAGGGATATCTTCTAATATTTCCCCAACGTTACCAGCACAGCTGCTCTGAGCGGATTTAATTGATGTGCGGTAAAAAGATCTGTGACCCTGGAGCCTTGCCTTCTCTAGGTCTTCTAAACCTGTTAACAGTTAAATGGGTGCTAACGACAGTGGGAAGTCTCCCTAGCGTAGACAAGGCCCTGAATGCCTGCCTTGTAGATCAGAAGTGTTAAGTGGGTTTTATTTTAATGTACAGGGTTTTTTTTTTTGTCACATTCAAATGGCTCATTGTATTTACAACACAATATTAGCTGTAACATCCAAAGATATTTAATGCAAGTGATTACATACTTTTCCCTTAAAGGATCAAAAAATAATATGCTGCAAAATCATATGGTAAAAAGTTTTGATCTGTGTTTATACAGCACCTTGTTCAATAGACTCCTGGTCCGGGAGTGGGGGTCCTGAATGCTATGACAATACAAATACTAATAGTAAACAGCCTCATTTACTGTGTTATTTATTATGACTATTTATTGTACAGCTGAAAGTGATATTTTATGCAATGCACCAAAACCAAATGGGGAGGGAGCAAATATTCTCTGAATTGGATACATTTGTACAGTCTGGCTGGACTGCACATGTGTTTCAGGGAACAGACTCAAAATTTCTAAAAGGCAGAACATTAAGTATTTTTTAAATGTGCATGGAGGAAATGTTAACATGTTTCTTTGGCTATTATTAAAGGGAAAGTGTTCTATATCAAGAATTGGAACCTCAATAAAATGGATGTTATTAAATTACACTGACAAAAACGTGGTGGAGAGGAAGACATCAATAGAAAGAATGGAGAAAGAAGAATATTTTCCTCCACTCTTCATAGAAATTAGAATGGTCTTCCTCCATTCTCTGTATCCTCTTCCATTTATGACTATTTTTTTTTCTTGCAAAGTCTAAGGAATGCCATCAGCTTAGCCCAAGGAAGGGAATACAATGAGAGTGTTGCCAACTCTTGCAATTTTATTGCAAGTCTCATAAAACCAGGTGTTTTTCTTAAAGCCCCAGCTCCTGGAGTCATGTGAATCTCTGCTTTCATTTTTAAAAGTAAGCTACTAGCCCCCATAGTTGCAGAGAAAAGCATGAACCCATGATCCCAAAGAATCAAAAAACAGAAGATAAAGTATATACATTAGTTTTGTTATTTAATTTCTTTTTTTTTTAAGTCAGTCTCATGACTTTTAGACGCTAGGGATTGTCAATCATAGAACTGTAGGACTGTGTAACACCAACACACCCTGGTCGTCGGGGTAGAGCCTGGGACCTCTGAAGCTTGGTGCATGAGCCTCTACTGAATGAGCTAAAAGCCACATGACTGTTCGCTAAGGCTGTAGCAGACTCATTAATCTAAGTGGTCTTGGTGCCACTAGATGGGATACAGCAACACACCCAGGAAATGTGTGGGTTACAACTGTATGTGACCTTGATAAATCATCTACTCCAGGCCCCTGCACTCATGGCAGGACTAAGTATTATCTAGACCATCACTGTCAGGTGATTGTCTAACCTGCTCTTAAAAATCTCCAATTATGGAAATTCCACAACCTCCCTAGGCAATTTATTCCAGTGCTTAACTACCCTGACAGTTAGGAAGTTTTTCCTAATTTCCAACCTAAACCTCCCTTGCTGCAGTTTAAGCCCATTGCTTCTTGTCCTATCCTCAGAGGTTAACGAGAACAATATATCTCCCTCCTCTTTGTAACAACCTTTTATGTATTTGAAAACTGTTATCATGTCCCCGCACCTCAATCTTCTCTTCTCCAGACTAAACAAACCCAATTTTTTCAATCTTTCCTCAGGGGTCATGTTTTCTAGACCTTTAATCTTTTTTGTTGCTCTCCTTTGGACTTTCTCCAATTTGTCCACATCTTTCCTGAAATGTGGCACAATACTCCAATACAGTGCTGCAGTGAAAGCCATAATATGCTTGCGTTATAAATGCAAACCAAGTAAAACATCAAATCACTTTCAGGAATACTCCTTCTATAAAGGCATATGTATAAATATTGTGCTCAGTTGGCAAAAGCGCAATGTGACCAAACAGCTTGGCATTGCTGAAGAACTCCTGTCTTGTTTATTCATTGTGTACGATAATTATATTATTTCTTTATGTGAAATAGTGATCCCAAACCGGCCATCCTTAGCTGAGATTGTTGTTGTTGGCTCTGTGTCCATCATTCTTGCTCTGCTGAGTGGAATGGTTCTTTGGTGTTTCATACTGTAAGTATTTAGGTAAAATACAGTACATGTTTCGAAGCAGTATTAACACTCACAGGCACTGAGCCTTCAATCGGATCAAACAGGCAGACCCTTAGGCCAGTAAGGAGCCCTACTGACCTCACGCAGCCTCTATGCGGGCACAGGGGTCCGTTCATGTGGATCTGATTGCAGGATTGGGGCCAGGGGCATTCCATATGTGCTTATGATGATCAGCAGACATCATATGTTGGAATTAACTCGCACTGTGAGGCAGGCAGTGCATAATGGGAGGCGAGGTGATAGCATACGATGGGGCTGGAACATTTTAATAGTGGGGGTGCTAAAAGCCAGCCCTCTTACCCCTGTCTCTCCCCTCCCCCCACCCCTGAGCTGAGGCTGGGAGCAGGGCTATGTCTCCAGGAGGGGGGTACTCTGACAGAGGTAAGGGGGCCAAGGCGGTGGCCACAGCTGGAGTGGGCGTGGGGCCAGAAGTGGAGCCCTGGGCAGGGGCCGGCACCCGGGATCCTGGGCGTGGGGTCGGATGCAGGGCCCCAGGAGTAGAGCCCTGGGATCACGGGGCCAGTAGCAGAGGCCTGGGAGTTGGTCCCAGAGCCCCGGTACGGGACCAGTGGCTGGGGAGTGGGGCCAGTAGCTGGACCCGAGCCCCAGGTGTGGGATTGGGGAGCAGAGTGCAGAGCACAGGGCCAGCAGCTGGGGAGGGGCCGATGGTTGGGACCCGAGCCCCGGGTGCAGGGACGGGGAGTGGATTACCGGGAGCAGGGCCCTGGGTGCGGAACCAGTGGCTGGGGAGTGGGGGCACAGGGCCTGAGCTGAGGAGTGGAGTCCTGAGTATGGGTCCAATGGCCCCTCATAAAACCTGGGGGTGCTGCAGCACCCCCTGCACCCTTACTTCCTGTGCCTATGATAGCATACAGGGATTGGGGGATCCAGGCAAGCAGGGATCCAGGGATGCTGAACAGATAGAATGGGGGACAAAATTATGGGCTGGAGAAGGATTTTGTGTAAATACTGCTGATAAACCTAGGGAAGGGTAGAGGGTGATTTCCCTTTCTCTGACAGAGACCACTCCCTCTCTGGACAGAATTGCATACCCATCAACCAGGATAGCTCCTAGGGGTTTATAGACACATTGAAAGGCAAATGTTGTGCCTTTTGAAATGCACAAAGTGGCAGGCATTTAAGAAGGGAGTACAATAAAATGGTAGGGTAGGATAACACCGTAACCCTGCAGCACCACCTTCTTTGTGGCATAATTTTTCGGTGCAAAGTGTAAACCTACCCGGCAAAGGGCAGCTCCACAGAAGTTTGTTTGCCCAGTTATGTTGCTGCCTGCCTAGATTATGGTTTTAAGAATGTGTCTTTAAAAAAAAAAAATAGGAAAATGAATAAATTGTGCAGTCCCTCTCCCCACCCTTCCTGCAGGAACCATCCCAGTTCTTGTCGTCCTCAGACAGCCAGCAGAGTAGATCAGAAAGGATATTTTTCTAAAGGTCTGTGCACCACTGGAATCCAACTTAAGCTTTATTTTGAAGAATTAAGTGGTGAATTTCTTCCATTTGTGTCTGGAACTGAGCCTCTTTTAGCATCAAAAAAGGGGAGTCACTGAGCTTGATTATGCTTCTACATAAACCAATTTTATACTGGAGCAGTTTCACTTGCTCCTGATTTACATTAATGGAAGGAACAACAGAATCCGGCCCTGAATTACTGTAGAGGGTTTCCCTGCTTTCCCAGACTTAAAGCAATGGCAGGGCTAAACACAAGGTATCTCCATCTTCCTACTATCAGATATGTCATTCCAACCTGAATTTATTTGTTGTAAAATTAGAAACTGATCGGATTTTCCCCTGATTTAATTGTCTAAAAGTCACAGGCTCTGTAGTTGCATCAGACCTTGTGGCCTGTGGTAAGTTGGCTTCGTGCAGAAAAGAAAATTATGATCCTTAGGAAGAGCTGAGTGGAAAAATTATTCAGGGATGGGAATACAAAACGCCCAACAACTACAGCTCTTGCTTATCGAAACCACCAGATTTCTGGAAGTGTAGAGCAATAGTAAAAACATTTGAAGTAACAGAATAAAATAACTGGAAGTTCAACCATCTTCTTCAACAACATGAGAGAGACTATTCCAAGTACCTTATTTCATACACTATTAAAAAAAATCAGACATTTTTACAGAGCTGGGGGCTGATCCTGCATTATGTTCAGGAGTAAAAATCTGACATACGAATAATAATTGCAGAATGGGGAACCAACCTGAAAATTCTTGCTGCTCATTCCAGATCCCTCCCACCCCTTGTAATTAGTGGCACCAGGGGGCTTGACATGCAAAACCAGATTTTCAAGTGCTCAGCATCAGCCATTGTGGCTGAATTTTCAACAGAGTTCAGTATCCTCCAGACTCCATTGTGACATTCATACTTCGATTTTCAAAAGGGCCCAGCATCCAACGTGCACCCAACATGCTCGCGCTTTCTGAAAATCTGCTCACTTTTGATGTTTAACTGGGAGCTGTGCTCTTCTGGAAATCTGGCCCTTCGTGCTCATGTGCACAGGAGAAATACCTCATTTAATCCATTACAATTTGCAGTGTAAATCATATGAATTGGGTTGATCTCTCTAAGAAAGCTCAGGACCCTTCTATTATCTCCAGTCCTAAAAAGTCCCCCTTGTAGTACACCGTTTGTGCTATTTGTTGGTTTGCATTAGATGAAGCTCGT
The DNA here is from genome assembly GCF_965140235.1 of Caretta caretta. NCBI lineage: Eukaryota > Metazoa > Chordata > Testudines > Cheloniidae > Caretta > Caretta caretta. The sequence goes on from NC_134214.1 coordinate 96,116,263, forward strand.
TTGTTTCTCCTGCCAGCAAATGGACGAAGGAACAGAAATTGTTGGCTTTTGGGTTCAGGCTCCTTTCTAAAAAGATTCCATTTGGGAATCTAGCCGGAAGGGGTGAAGAATGGAGCCGGCATGAGGAAGGCAGTGCATGGCAAAGAAGAATTGAGAAGTTCAAAGAGTTTGATTTTTCAGGTATGACTTTTTGCCTAATTCTGCAGTAGTTCCCTCTTTTCACCACAGCAAAGTTAATGACCCCATGTTTTACAGATGGGCTGTTCTGAGCTGTGGAATCCTGCTCTTCCGTTGAGAAACTGACCCATTCAGCAGGCTCCCACACAGTGCAAACCTTACTGGTGTCTAAAGTCACAGCTTGTTGAGCCGTTGGTACTGACGAGCACTGGCCAGAGGCTGCAATTCCCATTCTGTGAGAGATTCTGACATTTCCAAAAAAAAAAAAAAAAAAAATGGGTTTGAAACAGAATGGAAAACGAAATTTTGAAACTTCCCCTGGGAGAGGTGTTCTGAATTTTCATCTGGAGAAAGTAGAAACAATATTGCATTTTGACCTGTTTCTAAGACTCTTCAAACTACCCAGAGCTTGGGGAGCCTGGGTCCTGGATAGCATGGGCAGGTAGGGCACTGGGGCAGTCCATCTGGCATGGAGTTGGGTAGGAGAGCTGGCAGGAAACCAGACAAGTAAGCCTGCGTGGTTTCCATCAGAATTTGATTGAAATCACCACATTCCCGCGGAATGTTTCGATTTCACCAATCGGCACTTCCCTACGGAGAGCCATTCCATTGGTAAACTTCCAGCCAGTTCTAATATTCTGTAAGCCGTGCCATTTTTTTCATGCTGCATCTTCCTTCCTTTATGATTTATCCTAGTTAGTACAGCAGCACCACAGTATATAAAGTGATAGGCATCTCACTGTTCTCAGGATCACAGCTAAAAGCCGGAAGAGTTTCCATTATTTATAACCAGGGCTCTGTCAGTATGGGATCACGTTCTTTTAGGCCTTGATCTATCAAAGCACTTAAACACATGGTTAATTTTAAGCACATGAATATTCCCATTGAAGACAATGAGACTACTCACATGCATTGAGTTAGCATGTGCTTAAGTCCCTTGTTGAGTCATTGTGAATCTCAACAGGCAGTCAGGACTGGCCTGGAGTGGTACCCCCGGAGTTTTGCTTGGACTTTCACTTTCATTCTAAACCAACTTGAGGCAAACTTCAGGGCAGCTCAATGGTTTCATAATGTTTTGCCATAGGATTCAGGAGTTGGGACCATTCCTACCCTCCATCTGCTGACTTCGGGGTGAGCAGACCAGATCAGTGTAAAACAAGGACACGTTCACTTGCTTTCACATAATTTTTAGTGGTTATGTGATGTAATTTTTATCCCACATCAACAGATGGTGATGCCACAAGGAGGCATATCTAATCTAGCTACCTATTGTCCGAGGGTTGTACACAGCCACCCATCAGCATAGTATCTGCACTCCTTCCATGTAAAATTGATACCAGTAGTGAAGTCTCTCATGGCATCCTGAAGTCTTTAGATCTTCTCCACTTGGGGGGGGGCATGAAACTCTGCATGTAGTAGGATTTTCACTAGTGAGGGTGTCAATCTTTTGAGTGCCGTTCTTGCTGTGGTGGAGTGTCTTCTGACTGCAGGGGAGGACTCTGAAGAACACTAATAAGAAAGAAAGATCTAGTTTAATAATAAAATCAGGAAGAAAAACATGTCTCTGAACAGAATGGGCCAAAGGCATCCCCTGAGTAAGCCGATGACCAGAGCAGTTTATCCAAAGCACGGATTTGGCCCAACAAGGTGATAACGGATCTTTAATGCTTTAATATTGTATTTCCATCCTTTGCAGGGGTTCAGATAAGCTGTTCAATGATTTGTGTATGAGGGAAAAATTGGAGAAGCAATTGAAAAGAAAAGGCCATGATACTGTATTGCAATCTGCTAGCATGGACCCCTTGCACCTACTGGGAACCTAACTCTGGTTCTAAACCTTCAGTAACTTCCCAGACAGGCAATCTCTTTTCTATATCAGTTGTAACATGTGTTGAGTATCCTGTGATATACAATGTACCCAGTTTTGAGACCATCTTTGATACTATCATAGTTAAGAACATGTAAAAAATTTTACTAGGTACAATTTCCCAGTTCACCCCAGGCTTCCTAGCCCTTACAGTGGACACAGTTGGTCTGGGTTTGTTCTTCTCCTTTTCTTTCTTAAAATATCTCTGCAAACCTTAACCAATAAAATGTCATATTATAGCTTTGAAGAGCAAAAGGAAGAAAAAGAAAGTATCAAAGGAGGATAAGAAAGCAAAGGAAGTGAAGGAAAAGCAGGGAAAGAAAGAGAAGCCACCTGAAGAAATGAGCAAAAAACAGGGAGAGAAAGAGAAGCCACCTGGAGAAGGGAAGAAAAAAAGGGAAAGGAAACCAACAGCGGCACAGAGACAAGAAAAACAAAAGAAATTGAGAAAAATCAAGAAAACAAAGTCAAAACTGCAACGAAAGCACCCCAAAGGAAAGACGTCACCAACTCGGAAGAAGCTGAAGTGAAGAACTCTAATAAACAGGATTCAGGTGAAATGAAATGGAAGCTGGAAAGCAAAGGGAAACAATGAGAGTGAAAAGAAATATGTAGGAGGAAGGAACTGGCCACAACCAATGGCACCATCCGAACCAGGAAAAACCACAGGCAGAAATGCTAATGGGCTAGTGTCTGGTTCAGAAACCTAGGGGATGGATAGTCTGAATGATTTTCATCATCTTGTTTTTGTTCCCTGCTGAGAATGTTGTACTGCTGGTGAGGTACAAATGGCATAATAAATTGGGGGAAAAAGATGGAACAATATATATCTATTATTTGTATTTTGATATCAGCTCATTACGCGAAAAGCAGACAAATATGTAACAAAATGATGGTATTTTGACATTACTTGTATTTAGATTATTTTACAGCTAATCTAAGTACAAGACAAGAAACAACAGGTAGACAGAGAGGCAGTATGGTCCAGTAGTTTGGGTGCTAGCTTAGGACATTGGAGAGCTTGGTTCAAATCCCTTCTCCACTACAGACTTTTTGTATGACTATGGGCAAGTCACTTAGCCTCTCTGTGCCTCAGTTTCTCATCTGTAAAATGGGGATAATGCCACAAGCTGTTGCAAGGATAAATATATTAAAGACTGTGAGGCTCTCAAATACTACGGCAATGAGGTGGGTGCCATATAAGTACCCCAGCTAGAGAAGGGAGCACAAATGAACAGTGAGATGAGATGGCTGTGGTCAACGTGATAAACAGTTGCAAAGCAAGCTAGCTGCCTAGTCAAGGGGTCATGGCAAAGGTGAATTTTCAGAAGGTATTGGCACTAGGATGATGTGTTGACTTTGCACTGGGAACACTTCCCACACTAACAGGCAGGCTGTGAGAAAACACAAATGTGTTTGTTGGAAAATCTCCACAACTGGCCAAAGAACACACCGTCATTAGCACAGCTGAGGTGGGAGAGGGGTGGTTTGAGAGCTCAGTGACATATAAGAGATGATGGATAGGTGGTGGGGGTAGGCTGTGAAGGGCTTTGCAAGTGACGTTTGCATTTGGCAGGGGGAGCCAATGGACGGAAGCAAAGTGTGTATATTTGGGGGTTGATGTGATCAAATCAAGGAGCCAGGAAAACTATCTTTGCAGAAGCTCTGAATGGATGTGAGTGGTGCAAAGTGGTATTTGTCAAGGCCAGAAAAGAAAGGTGGCTTAATGGCCTTTTATTGTCATCTGGGAAACCAGGGCTGGTCCACTAAGAGGAGTGCAAAAGCTGAAATCAGCAACACCAAACCCAGGCCTTCTTTCCTTCCCTCTTAAGAGAACCCACCCAACCAACCAACTTAATTTCTGTAACTGAATGAGTCCAGATTCTGTCATAATAGACAGCAACCAAATAAATCTTCTTCATTTTTACCATGCTGGAAGGATACGGGTTACCACATAAATAAGCAAACGGTAACTGACATTAATGCAATAGCAGTCTGATCCCAAGCCCACTGAAGTCAATGGAAAGATCCCCTAATGAATTCATTGGACTTTGGATCAGACCCTAGATGAGATAATTATGTACTACGTTCGTGGCTCCTTGTTATTTGTATTTGTTCATTATTACCAGGATACTTGAGTACCTGAAGCTTACATAAGTGATAACCCTGATGCACTGTGTTTTAGTAAGATGGCCTTAGCAGTGATGTCCCTCTTTAAACTCTCCTGCTCCATCAGGAAGGCTAAGACCGTCCCTTTCTAAGGCTTAGTCAATGCTAGAAAGCTTTATCTGTGTAGCTACGTCGGCTAGGAATATGGAAAAAACCCACATACACTTAGCCGACAGAGCTACACTGACAAGCATGTCTCTGTAAATATAGCTCATGTCTTTCAGGGAAGTGGTTTAGCTATACCAACAGAAGAACTTCTATCAGTTTATGCTGCCAACATAGCTATACTGGAATAGCTATTCCAGCAGAGTACTGTAAACAAGCCCTAAGGCTCTGATCCAGACAAACACTTAAACACGAGAATCCACATGCTTAAGTTCTTTGTTAGATTAGGGCCTAACCATGTGGAAACGGGAGGTCACTTACTGTGAAGAAAGTGAATTCTTCTCCTGGTAGCTTCACCTAAGATATCATACGATATCATCTATAAACAGCACCTGCCAAGGTATAATTCACCTCTCTACACATTTCTACTTATCCACTTTCCTGTTTTCCACTTTTTCTCTCTCTTCCTCCAACATCTTCCTGGTCCTTTTCTTCCCACTTCGGTACTTGCCTAACTTTCAGGTACCCTCTTAAAAGAAACAGACCTTCTCAGTAGCCCCATTCCATTTCCTGACTCATGGACCAACTCAGCTCATGAAAATCGACCTATTTAACAGTGTTTTGACATGTCAAATTCAACACCAAAATTTCACTGCAGTATCGAGGAACATAAGAATGGCCATATTGGGTCAGACCAATGGTCTATCTGGCTCAGTCTCCTGTCTTCTGACAGTTAGCCAGTGCCAGATGCTTCAGAGGGAATGAACACAGCAGGGTAATCTTTAGTGATCCATCCTCTGTCATTGAGTCCCAGCTTCTGTCAGTTGAAGGTTTAGAGACAGCTGGAGCATGAGATTTGCTTCCCCAGCCTTCTTGGCTAATAGCCATTGATGGAACTATCCTCCATGAATATGAGTAAGGGAGACGGTGGCTTGAGAAGGAGCAAAACCTAGGTGAAATGCAAATATCTTTGGTAATTAGGAATATGTTGCAAGAAGAATTAAAGGATAGAAGTGGCATGTAAGTGAATTTGCATTTTAAATCTGATTTATCTGACTACTTTCCACATGTATAAAAATTCCTTTTCAAGTCCTTATTCCTTTTAATTTTCTTATCACATTTTGTCCAGATTCCAAGGGTATGAAAATATAATCAACATGATTTTTTGGGAACAAATGTCACTTTCTCCACTCCCACACATATCCTGAATTTTCTCTCTCTCTCGATGGACTAATGCATGTGTAGCAATCACTGTGTTTAGCATAAACTTCACCAAAAGTTCACGTTCAGATTTGTGGCATCAGGAGGGATCGAATACAGAAAAGGGAAAAAGTGTCAGAAAATGCGCAGTAAAACTCCAATTGAACCAGAGAAGTCATAGAAAGAGGCAAGCAAATATCCCAGTGCTGGAGGTGGTCTCTTTAGGTTTAGAAAACCTGTATTTGTGCTGGAAATGGCCCACCTTGATTATCATGCACATTGTAGGGAGAGTGGTCACTTTGGATAAGCTATTACCAGCAGGAGAGTGAGTTTGTGTGTGTGGTTTTTGGAGGGGGGTGAGGGAGTGAGAGAACCTGGATTTGTGCAGGAAATGGCCCACCTTGATTATCATACACATTGTGAAGAGAGTGGTCACTTTGGATGGGCTATTACCAGCAGGAGAGTGAGTTTGTGTGGGGGGGGGGTGGAGGGTGAGAAAACCTGGATTTGTGCTGGAAATGGCCCAACTTGATGATCACTTTAGATAAGCTATTACCAGCAGGACAGTGGGGCGGGAGGAGGTATTGTTTCATGGTCTCTGTGTGTATATAATGTCTTCTGCAGTTTCCACGATATGCATCCGATGAAGTGAGCTGTAGCTCACGAAAGCTCCATGCTCAAATAAATTGGTTAGTCTCTAAGGTGCCACAAGTACTCCTTTTCTTTTTGCAAATACAGACTAACACGGCTGTTACTCTGAAACCTGTCTTTAGGTCCTCACTCTCATGGAAATATTCTGTGGAATTCAAAACAAAATTATCACTTCTCCATGGTTTTGTGAACCATCCAGTAGACTTAAATTGAGAATGCTATCCCTGCCATAAAATTGTAGAGGGTGGTTCTAAAAATCTATAGAAAGTATCTTTTTTTTCTACAATCCTACAGAATTTAATAGTAATTTCTCTATAACTCTCTTAAATCGTCTAGGATTTTCCCGTAAGAGCAGTGAATGCAGTTTGAAGAAGATGGAATCAATGCCCTTCTGTCAGGAATCCTTTAGAACAAATGAGATTAAATTAGCCATACTGTAGGGGATGGATTTCAGGAGCCATTAAAGATTCCTCCTAACCCAAATAATTTTACAATAGAAGATTAGTGAAGTCTCTAAAGATTAGTGAAGTCTATTTTTCTCTAAAGTTGAAGCTTTATATTTTAAAGTCAGATTGCTAGTATTTGTAACTTGGGGACAATTATAATGTATTAAAATATATCCTTTAAAATTGGGTTTTATTTTTAGCTTCTTTCTAAATCTTCCTGGAAAGGTTGTTTGACAATTGAATGAACCTTAGCAAATTATTTTTTTAGATGCAATAGCATGAAATGACCACACGATGATGCCAGTGATGCATCGAAAATCATTCAGGGACCCCCTTCCCCCCCCCCCCCATCTGAATATACAGTTGAAATGTATCCACTCACCTCTGAAAGCCAGTCTAATAGACTAATTCTACCCAATATTTGAGCAGATTGATAATTTTTACACCATTTTTTGTTAAAAACAATAATTGAAAAGGAAACTTTTCATGCAAAAGTGTCAGTGATATTGCATTTTCCCTTTTTTGTGAAATTTCCCACATTTACCTCAACCTACGGAACAGTCTGTTTTTCAGTAATACAACACCTATTTTCAGTAAACAAAAAATGTTGATAATACTTTCAAAGCAATTTCAATGAAATGGCTATTAAAAATAACAATTAGAAAATGTCATGACAAATTTTACACACAGAGAGAGAGAAAATGGGTCCATATCAAACACTGTGAAATGGAATTAACTTTGAACTTTTGGCATAATTGTTTTCAAGTTTTTTGACCCACTGTAAAATAGGCAATATTTTTACTCTATCCAAAGTTTTCCATTGTTGGGGAGGTAAGCTCATCTATCAGTGTGTGCATGTAAGCGTCCACAATAATTGTTCCTCCTGTTAATATTGGAAAATATCATTTGGATTCGGATTCAGATTTCAACACGTTTCTTGTTGTTTGGCTTTTTGTTTATATGATCAAATATTTCTTGCCTCTTGCAATTTAGCTGGGCAATTTGCAGTGTACAGAATATAATTGTTTAATGCTCTACCTGGGAAAAGTTACTGAGAATAACCTGTAGCTGATAATAATTGTCAACCACAGATTTTGTCTGGTGGCCTTTCAGCTAATGCTGAAACCTGTTCAAATTGTCATTATAGATGGGAGAAAATTCAGCCCCACTACAGAAAAAGTAAATGAAAACTTAGAGTGAAATCCTTGCCCTCAGTGAAGTCAAGGACAAAATGGCATGGACATCAATGGGGCCAGGTTTTCACTCTTAGGCTACGTCTACACTACCGTAGTAAGTCGACCTGTGCTATGCAACTCCAGCTAGGTGAATAACATAGCTGGAGTCAACATATCTTAGGTAGAGCTACCATGGGGTCCAAACCACGGGGGGTCAATGGGAGAAATTCTCCTGTCGACTTACCGTACTCTTCTTAGAGACTTCGATGAAGTGAGCTGTAGCTCACGAAAGCTTATGCTCAAATAAATTGGTTAGTCTCTAAGGTGCCACGAGTACTCCTTTTCTTTTTGCAAATAAAGACTAACACGGCTGTTACTCTGAAACCTTACTCTTCTTGTCAGGGGTAGAGTACAGGGGTTGACTGGAGAGCAATCTGCTGTCAATTTGGCAGGTCTTCACTAGACCTACTAAATCGACCGGTGGATCAATCTCAGAGTGTCAATCCCGGATGTAGCGTAGACACAGTCTAAGTCATGGATTCTGTAAGGGTGATGAGAATAGTGTGAATAACTTCACTACCTGCCAAATACATCCAGTCCCATAGGACGAGCACATTTTCTAGATGTTCCTGGGGATTGGCAGTGTTTGGGATACAGAGCCTTTCATAACTATGAAGTAACCATGGTCCTTAAGGGGAAGAATTATTGCTTTTAATTTGTGTCCATACAGCAAGATATTAGAGTGATGAGTCCATAAAAAACATATATTACATTTAAATAATTAACCTGTATCAATCCCGCTGTGTCAGGGAATGACCCAAAAGGCAGGACCCTCCCATAGCTCTCTGGTGGCCTACATGAAAAGATTCTGGTCCCAAACACCTTGTTGGTGGATGGGAGTCCACCACATTAAAAATCCAGCACATCACCTACTTGGAGCTTCTTGACCTGAGCCCTTTAGCATCTGACCTTCTACGAGGCCAGGGGTTGAATGGACATGAAGACTGAGCCACATCTTATCCTAAAGATGGTCCCTCCAGGTGAGAGCTGAAGCATATCAGCTGACCAATGTGGGGGAGCTCAGTGTGGGGAACCAGTGGACAAACCTAAAGGATTCCTACATACGCATCTGCAAGTTAAAGAAAGAAATCCTCGTTTATTGTGTAAAGCTGGTTATTTAAATGAGCTGTGAGTGCAGCTAAAACCCCAGCCTCTCACTAGCCATGTGCTGGAGAGCACGTTTTGCATCACTACAGTAGTTTTTAAAGTTGTACTATGCATTGTAATCAGTTTCTCCTTTCAAAAATTCATCCGATTAAGGCCTTAAAACCGACTGTTCTCAAACTTGGAAAAGCCCAACCGTAGTCATTATTGAAAGTGGAAGGTAGAGGTCAGTAAAGTATAGTCTTCTTGTCTATTCTACTGACACAAACTCTTCACTGTTTCAGTGTTCATCCTCATTAGTAGCGGAGATTTCTTCAAACAAAGGCAATGGGCCAAATGTCTCTGCTGGCATAACTCCAGCTTCTGTTCAGTGTCACCTATGTAGCCCCAGAGTAAATGCATTGGTTGACTGGAGTTGCTTCAGATTTACTCCACTGTAACTATGACTAAGATATGGTATGATTATGGTAAAGCTTTTTACTGCCTGAATGGTTCACTGCAACAGAGAGATGGGAGCCTGGAGGCCCAATCTTGCAAAGCACTAAAGTACCTGAGTAGTCCTCTTGACTTTAATGGGACTACTCAGGGTTTGAAGTTTTAAGCCCATCTTTAAATGATTTGCTGGTTCAAGGCCTTAAATTCAAAGTTCCCTGGGCCAGGGCCCATCTTTCTTGAAAGTTGGAAGGAAGCTAAAGAAAACTCTAAGGGCTCAACTTACCCTTGACTTGATTTCAATGGAGTTACACCAGGAGTAACTTTGAGAGAATTTGGCCCTAATACTGAGGTGTGCACTTGATATGCAGTAAAGTAAATAGAATGTTGTCACTTTTGTGGGTTTGCTCACTTGTCATGACTAAGTAATATAGAAAGTTAGTTTAGAATGTTGCAATGGGAAAGGATTTTGAGCAAAAGTGCTTTTCAGAAGTTTTTAAAAATAGAGCTCACTTGAGCTCAATTAAGTCATTTGGAAATATAATTGATAATTTTTAAGTAAATGTGGCCTTGTCATAGAATGCAGATGGTAAACCCACCATACAGCTGACCTCAGGGTGTAATCGAGAAACGAACAGGAGGTACAATACTTTCTATTAATTATTTTCACTGCTACAGTTGTTTGCTATATAATACAGGTCAGGGAGGTTAGCCTGAAGCTTCTTCTAATATATTAGTAAATAAATTTGAACAGATTTTAATTTGCTAATGGAAAGGTCTGAGCCACTTGCAAATAAGAGTGGAACTACTTTGTCTCGCTCATTAGCATGCAACGTGGCTGCACCCAGCCATTCATACAAAATGTTACATTTCCATAAAGCGTAGTGTAATTTGTCAGAAAAAAACTCTGTAAACTATATTAGATTAAAGATAAATGTGTATCGTGCAGCAATCATTCTTATGGAGTCCTTAAGATAATTGCATGTTGAACACCTGCTTCTGAAGGCTTGCCAAGTAATCCAGGGCTGCATCCTTTTTAATGCTTGTATGTTCCAAAAAAAAAAAAAGTATACATTATTCCAGCTGGGAAGAATGAGGATATAGAATCACAAACTGTCACACTTCCATTGTTCTTTGTTTCAAAGAACATTGAGGGAGAACATCAACATACATTTTCATTTGTTCCCTCGCTCTTCATTGGAACTTTGGTGAGGAAATTACAAGCATTTTCATCCTTCGTTATCCTCTTTTGTCTTACTGAAGGTAAATCAATACACAGAATGGGTTAAATCCTATCTTGACCAACAAACTGCCATGCAGCATGTGTAAGAACAGGGAGGGAGCTACCGGTGGCTGAGTGATGAGTCAGCTATCAGAGGCCTTTGTACCATGCTGTAGGATGCTTCTTAGGGTTGCTGTGATAGCAGGACAAATTCGTTCATAAGCTTGGGGCCAAGCTATGCCCCTTTTACGACTCATCACACTCCGATAGGCTGTATGTGCTCCCTGAAATATTTCACTAGCACAGCTACTAGAAACTCAAGTTCCATGATAGATAACCCACCACCACTCTTCCAATATCTAAGAGTAATCCTTGCTCTCATGTAGCTCTTTTCACCAGTAGATCTCAAAACGCTTTATGGAAGGAGGTCACTATCATTAACCCCATTTGAGAGATAGGGAAACTGAGGCACAGAGAGGTGCAGTGTGTTGCCCAAGGTCAGCCAGCAGGCCAGTGGCAGAGCCAAGAATAGAATCCATGTTTTCGGAGTTCTAAACCAGTGCCCTGTTCACTTGACCATGCTCTCTAGAGCATCCTGCATCATTTCTCTTCTTGAGCAACCAAGGGCAGGATTTCTGTGAGCAACAGGGGGCTCCAACCTAAATTCATATCACATGTTTGAAGCTGGGGCCAAGGGCTCTGAATTTAGCTCAAGAATCTTGCAAGTCTTATTTAATCCAACTCAAAATACATTTGCTGACACAGTAAGAAGAAGTATATGTTTACAAATACTTTCACCTTCAGATTTCAGAGTAACAGCCGTGTTAGTCTGTATTCGCAAAAAGAAAAGGAGTACTTGTGGCACCTTAGAGACTAATTTATTTTGAGCATAAGCTTTCAATTTATTTGAGCATAAGCTTTTCAATTTATTTGAGCATAAGCTTTCGTGAGCTACAGCTCACTTCATCGGATGCAAGCTCATGAAAGCTTATGCTCAAATAAGTTGGTTAGTCTCTAAGGTGCCACAAGTACTCCTTTTCTTTTCACCTTCAGAATGTCCCATTTTAAGGAAAGGAAAAAACTTCCTAAGGGTGACAGCTGTTGGCTGGTGGGGTAGTTTTCCAAGGGGCGTTGAGAAGGTATCTCACAAAACATTGGAAAATAAACTGGGGAGTACAGTCCTACCCTCATCCTTTGAAGGAAGGACAAAATGATATCACAGCACTTTTCCATCTCTAATTTCTATAGTTACTGCAAAATTGCAAAGGGCGGAACATGTGTTTCATGTTGTTTCTGCACCAAAGCCCAATCAAAAACTGAAAGAGCTCTCATGATAATGAAAGCCCCTCGTTGCCATTGCTTTATGCTACTCCAGTCGTGACGGAAGAGAATAGCCCTCTCTCAGACCAATTCTTTCTTAGCCTCTCTTGGCCCACTGTAAAACTTCATGGCGCAGTCTAGTTCCCCTTTGATGCACGGGTATGCTAGGGGGTTGGAAGGGAGGGCATAAGGAGCCTGTTCTCCTATACCACCCACTAGAGCAGCAGGGCAGGATTCACACCTAATGTTTGGGGAAGAGTTAGGAGAATGTCCAGCCATTGCTCCCAACCGGTACCTATGAGAGGCTTGGCAGCAGGGGGTCTTGAGCTGGGCGGGTGGCTAGTTATAGAGGTCCAGCTAGAGCATAAGATGGAAGGAATTCAATAGCCATGGACACGTTGCCTTTCGTGGAAGCAGCAGTGAGGTATACCTAGCTGCTCATCCTCCCTGGCCCATTGTAGCACCCCAATTAGTGTGTGTGTGTATCGTTGCCCTCTGCTGGATGGAACCAGAACTACGTAGCTCTGTGTCATAAGCCTTGGCTCGTTCAAGCAGTAAGGGATTCTGCTTTGGGGGTAAAATGGCCTTGGTTTCATCTCTGTGATGAAGGGTGGCATTGACAGTGTTTGAAATGCCATGAGCATGAAGTCCTAGGTGGTCTCCAAATTTTTACACTGCCATGTACTGGTATGAAAGCTATAGTGGCAGATACCTGGCTAGCACTGCTCCACTTCGCGTTTCCACAAACGTTCTCTGTAGGTACGTTTACACTGCCAAAAAAAAAAAAGAGAGAGAAGGAGAGAAACACGGCAGTGAGTCTTGGAGGCCAGATCAGCTGACTCAGGCTTGCATGGCTCATGCTATGGGGCTAAAAATATCAGTGTAGCCCTTCCCCCTCAGGATGAAGTCCAGGCTTTAAAACTCAGTGTGGCGGGGGGGAAGGGGATGTCTCAGAGCTTGAGCTTCAGCCCAACTGGGAATGTCTACATGACTATTTTTAGCCTCACAGCGTGAGCCCTGCAAGCCTGAGTCAGTTGATCCAGGCTCTGAAAGTCACTGCCACAGAGTTTTTTTGTTTGTTTGTTTTTTTGTTAGGCTAGTTTGATTAAAGGCAGGCTTCTTCCCTGATTTGGTATAAAATCAACATCTGATTATCTGCCCTGTGCCTATTTTTCTACTCATGCGTTTCAAGGAAATGATGGCTTTTCACAGAATCATAGAAGATCAGGGTTGGAAGAGACCTCAGGAGGTATCTAGTCCAAGCCCCTGCTCAAAGCAGGACCGACACCCACTAAGTCATCCCAGCCAGGGCTTTGTCAAGCCGGACCTTAAAACCTCTCAGGATAGAGAATCCGCCACTTCCCTAGGTAACGCATTCCAGTGCTTCACCACCCTCCTACTGAAAATGTTTTTCCTAATATCCAACCTAAACCTCCCCCACTGCAACTTGAGACCACTGCTTCTTGCTCTGTCATCTACCACCACTGAGAACAACCTAGCTCCATTCTCTTTGGAACCCTCCTTCAGGTAGTTGAAAGCTAGTATCAAACCCCACCTCATTCTTCTCTTCTGCAGACTAAATAACCCAGTTCCCTCAGCCACTCTTCGTAAGTCATGTGCCCCAGCCCCCTAATCATTTTCGTTGCCCTCCACTGGATTCTCTCCAATTTGTCCACATCCCTTCTGTAGTGGGGGGGACCAAAACTGGACACAGTACTCCAGACGAGGCCTCACGAATGTCGAATAGAGGGGAATAATCACTTCTCTCAATCTGCTGGCAATTCTCCTACTAATACAGCCCAATATGCCGCTGGCCTTCTTGGTAATAAGGGCACACTACTGGCTCATATCCAGCTTCTCATCCACTGTAATTCCCAGGTCCTTTTCTGCAGTACTTCTGCTTATCCAGTCAGCCAGTTCATGAATAGCTATGGATGAAAAAAGATGGCAGCTGGTGAGAGGTGATCAGAAGTTTTTCAATTAAATGACTGGAAATGCCGATTTATCAAAACTAAACCTTTGGTGGAAAAGTGTCTGTCTCAACAGAGCTTTTGTTGGGAAGGTTTCTCAAGCGCTGGAATTCCTGGGGCAGAGACTCATCCCAGAATAGTCAAGAGCCCAGTGGCTGGCACCAATTCAGAGACAGGACTTGAATCTAGGTCTCCCGCAGCCCATGTGAGCAACCTAATCAATGGGTTATTAGCTTTCTGGGGTTGGAGTGTGTGCATGTATGTTGCTCTCTCTTTCTCCTTTTTTTTTTTTACCTCAGTTTTGTTCTGTATCAGACCGAAAACCATTTCTGAAACATCACAATTTTTCATGAAACAGAATTTTTGTATGTAGGACTAGCTGGGAAACAAGTCTTAAATGCTGTAGGTGGTCTTAACAAACAGAACCCAGTTACTCTGATGCATCGTCCTGCTGATTTTGCATTGTTGTAGACAACGATGGATATCCCCCAAAAATGGCACATTGGTCATGAAATTCAAAAACTGTCCCACTGCTCAGGACTTACCTTAGCAGAAAAGTTCTCTGAGAACTAGCATATTTTCCAAGTTTTTTTTAACGTTCATTATCTTCATTGAGCCTGTAGAAGATTCAGCTCTAATATTAGTGGGTAAAAAGGGAAGTTGGACATCAAGTAGAAATACCCACTTTACCTGCGAGGAACTCCCATGTGGAACTCCCACAAGATTCCAGCAGACATCTGTCCAAGTCCTGCTTTGGTTTCCATTGTTACTTCTCAGAGGGAATCGTCTCCCTCTAAAGTTCTGATAACAGAGTAAAATTGTTCACATGAGGAACCTGCTTACAATGCAGAGTTTGGTCTGGCCGTGCACAGAAGTGAACCAGGTTTTAATTCTGTTCTCAAACTGGACTTTGCTTGGGAGTGTGTGGCAATACAGAGGGAGATTTTCAAAGGCACAAACATCAGGCACCTGGCCACGGTTTGTGCTTTTAAAATCCACACACCTTGTCATTCACACCAGGTCTGTCCCCACTTCTCAGCAAAGATTTTATAGAGCAAGAAATCTCATTTTACTGAAGCATCATTATCTTCACGTAATATACTGCAGGATACATACTGGCAGAAGTCTCCTGAATAATTAAATCTAAACAACAAATGGTAAAATTAATGCGCAAAGTGCGTTATGTGATCCATTACTCTATATTTTTTAATTGTTTGAAGCTTGGCATCATCGGGTGCTTGTTCACTAATTTGCCCAATTCACTCATTCACCGTGGGTTTCCTGATAATAGTGAAAAAAAGCCACACTAGACACAGAGGTTAAAAAGTTAGTAGACACTGATACCTTTACAATAGTAAAATCTCTACTATAATCACCAACAGGAGAAAGGGCTAGTGTAGATTCGGCCTGTGGGCAGGGTTTGCAAAATCAGAGACATCAGGTATGTTTTCAATTACAGTTCTCTGTTGCACAATATGTACAGAGAATGTTTTTCATCATTAACTGTTTTCTCCCATAGGATTTTCTGAAATGTTACTTTTTTAATGGCCTCTTTGGTTTTAAGTGTTCCACCTGTTGTACTTCTCGGATGCATGAGGTGACAGGAAGAACAGTTAATGTTAAGCCTTTGTCATTTTCACCTCTTTTTCTCTCTTTTGTCATGCAAGAAAGAGCACTTCATTTTAAAATGGAGACAAATTAAGAAGCAGCTGAAGATTACTCCCTTCATTACAATAATCCCTGGAGGATTATTCAAAAGATTGCCCCTTACTCAAGTTTTTAAACTTTAGCCATGCATTTTAAATCAGGAGCCCAGAGTGTTCTCTAGTTTGGCAACAAAAGAAATAGCTCAGGTATGAGCCGGGTTTGCATAAACCGCTTCCTATATTTAGGCTGAGAAAATGGCCAAAGGAGTGCAATGCAAACTTGACGCTGGTGTGTTTGACTGAGTTATTGATTCTCTGCTTGCTCGGTGGACCTCAAAGCACTTTTCAATTGTTAAACTCTTAAAAAAAATCCTTTAGATAGAGGGAAAGGGGAGCACAGTACTTGTCAGGGCCAGTGGAGTGGGTACCCGGCTCATCATTAGCACCCACACAGTGTTGGATATTAGAAGGAGAGCTGTGTGAAGCTGTTAGGTTTCACATTTGCATTAATCTTTTGTGGTGGTTTTCTGTTCATGTGGGTTTCCAGCCCCCTGGGGGTTCACTATGCCTTGCATGCTGGTTTGAGCAAGCCCAAGGCCTGACAGTGAAACTCACCTGAAACTGTTACTTCCCGTAACTGGAAGATGTTAATAACCATTTATACAGGTTTTACTATGTGCTTTACAAACACTAGCTAATCAGTGCTTGCAGGAGCTGGGATTCCTGAAACAACCATGAGGGCTGTTGATTATCTGGGCTCAGATTTGTAAGAAAACCTGAACCCAGCTCGTCTACTGTAAAGATTTCACTGAACTTGGATGCAGTTGTTTCACTGAGAGAGATATTACATACTGTGCTTTCTGGGAGAGGAAGACATTAGGATGATCCTCTGCTCTGCTCTTTTCACAAAGCACCAGGCAATCTTTAACATTTACCTTCACTCCCTCCAGAAAAATACAGGGCTGCTTCTGTCAAACAGCTGAGCAATTAAATCAAAAGAAGAGCATTCTTACATAGTTCCAGCCTAGACAACCACTTTGGCTTTGGGCTTGAATAGCAAATATTTAACAGCAGCATTTAACTCCCCTTCCTCTATGTCCTATCGTTAAGGTGCAATCTTATCATTCTAACCCAGAGTGTCCCTTTCTGTCCAAGTCCTGCTTTGGTTTCCATTGTTACTTCTCAGAGGGAATCGTCTCCCTCTAAAGTTCTGATAACAGAGTAAAATTGTTCACATGAGGAACCTGCTTACAATGCAGAGTTTGGTCTGGCCGTGCACAGAAATGAACCAGGTTTTAATTCTGTTCTCAAACTGGACTTTGCTTGGGAGTGTGTGGCAATACAGAGGGCACCTGGCCACGGTTTGTGCTTTTAAAAATCTCCCCCTGTATCGACGCACACTCCCAACACCCCAGAACTTTCACTTGCGCCTTTGAAAAATTCTGCTTCTGTCTGTGCAGCAAGGTAGAACCATTGTATTAACCATGTCCAGGGCCTACTATGCAGAAACCAGCTCCTGCTCAGTAGAAATGGCAGTATCCATTACAGAGGGCCTGATGCTCACTCTCCTGCCCTCCAGCCATTTAGCCAATATCAATGTGGATCTCAAGGATGTGGTGACCAAACCACCTGGATTTTGAGGATCAGTCCTCTAGCTGTTCTGCCCAGAAGGAAACCTGTCCACTAAAGAAAACAATCTGAGGCCAGTCCTACAAGGGAAACTTCCATTTTCCTCCTACTACCCCAGTTCAATCTTTTTTTCCCAGTGGGAAGGGTGATCTAGTTCAATTATGATGATTGGAAGGGCGGGGGCAGAAGCATTGTGGCTGACCCCTGGATGACTCTGTAAGTACCAGCTTCCCGGGATGCAAAGACCTACTCTGCATACTCTTTGCCTTAGTACAATAACCTGCTCTACCAGAATAAAAGGACATTCCCTTCTTGTTGATTAAATGGCCAAAGTGTCTCAAAATGCTGACAGAATTCCCTGCTAGCAGCGAGAATGGACACAGCTTGGCTGGACTTTTGCAAAAGCATGTAATGTCCTTTGTGTTTTTTTTTTTTTTTTTTTTTAAGTATTATGATGGCTTTTCATCAGAAATTTGCCCCAGAGAGTCACACAGCTCTGCTTGATCATTTTCTCAGATAGCCCCATGACCATGGAATCTAACACTTTACCCAATTAATGAATTTATCCTTGTGCCATTCCAGTGTGGTGGGGAAGTATTGATGGATAACTGAGGCACTGAAGTGAAGTGACTGGCTGGACCTTTTTAATAGACTCATATATGTTAAGGCCAGAAGGGACCTTTCTGATCCCTTAGTCTGACCTAATGCACAACACAGACCACAGAATTTTGCCCATTCACTTCTGCATCAAGGCCAGAATTTGATTTCTAGCGTACCAGTTAGATGTTCAGAGGTTGGATCTTGAGTTAATGACTTTGAATAATGCAGAATCCACCACATCCCTTAGTAAATTGTTCTGGTGGTTAATTACCCTCAGTGTTAAAATTTGTGCCTTATTCAGAGAGCTAGTGGCAGACCCAGGGTTTGAACCCTCGTCATCTTGAAGCCAGTCTAGTGCCGTAAGCATAAGATCACCTTACCTCCCTTGCTCTTGGTTATGTGTTATTTTCTTAGGAAAAGCAAACATGCCAAGACCAAAAGATTTCAGTTAAGGCCATATCAGAAGCCCCCTGCACTCTCCTGGCAGTACAGCATGAAGTCTCTAGAAAGCTACTGGAGAAGGGTATTTGTTAGTCAGCCCAAGTTTTTCACAGCTCTATCCATTCTGGCCTATTCTATGGATTGGCCATTCAACACTAGTTGCCTATAAATTATTCAGAACCTATTGTCCTCTCCGAAATGCTATTCCCAACTAAAATGAGTGAGCAGAGAACAATAATAAATATCTTCAACTATTGAAACTAATTTTCCTATTCAAATGAATGTTCAGCTAGGATTCTCTTCGTATGCTTGCCCAGTGTTACAGCGGAAAATTTTCTGCATTTACTTCCACCCAGGAATGTCTTTGCCTCAGAGAAGAAATTATACCATCCTTTTGTAGTCACTGAATACAGTGCTAGTAATTATGAAGCAGCTTAACCTGATGACTGTGTATCAAAAATTTTAACAATTGTACAGGAGCTGTTTATATTTCAGAGGACTCTTTATTTCCATTTCGCTGCAGTATTCATGGGTAAACCAGCAGAATGAAAGACCGCAACCTGAAAGTTTCTAAAGTCTTATTGTTGTATCTCAGGTCAATAAAACAGTCCTATGAAAATTAAACACCAACAAGCATTGAGGAGAACAAAATTAATTTCCAGACTAAATATTAAGCATATACATTATTGAGTTAAGAAATCAGCCTGAGTGCTACACTGTATTGATCTCCCAGAGACACAGATCGTGGTGTGACAATAACTTCTGATCACATGAGCTTGTTAAATTCTAAAAACGACTGTCTACTATGCTTCTCAGCCGGTACGTTCTGCTGCTATCCTGATTAGTTTTGTACCTCTCTGATTATCTCCCTTGATAATCCCAGCACAGGGTTTAGAAACCAAGGAGAGTAATAAAAAATACGGAAAAAAACCCCAAACCATAAAGAGCTGAAGCTCAATGATTGTAGGCTGTAAATACGAACTTGTCAAAGTGTCATATTTGTGCTGGAATGCAACAAAATCATATTTGATTACAAATCAGACAGATTGAAGTTTTATTTTATTGAGAATAAAGATGCTGGCCCTGCAAACATCTGCTTCCCTGTGTTCCTTCTCAGTGCCTTGAAATGACCTCAGAGTGTGGATAGCAGATATGGAAAATGCAGTCAGACCTAGCTAAGTTGAAACGAATGGAGCTCTCTGTCTCTCTTTTGACCTTCCCATGTGTGTTTCCATGACCCTGAGTAATGTTCCACCTGACACTAAAAACAATTTAAACCCCCCACGCTAATTTAGGAACTTTGTCTTACAAGTTCTAGTTTCCAGTACAGGGTCATAGAGGAATTGGTATTATAAATATTTTGTGTGTCAACAAACTTTCCCAAGTCATGGGACATCTTCAATTCTTAGAACACTGGACTGTGTTTTCGCCATGACTTTAGTAATGTGCTTAAAGTAAGAGAGAGGTTTTTTACTTCAGCCCAAATCCCTTTGAGAACAATGGTACCAATGTCATTGATTTCTGTGGCATTGGGATTTGGTCCTAACAGTGATGAAGGAAAGTGAGTCATCCACCATTAACTTTTGATACATTGTATGGAATGTTTTCCCCCAAATTCTGGGGAGAATATTTAGGAAAGTCAGATGGATTTTAACAGGAAAATGTACTTGAAACCTATTTGATATCATTAGTAAGATTTTTAGAAAATTAGTTGTATTTATATTTTTTAAGAGCCTCCTCATTTCCATAGATTCATAGATTCATAGATATTTAGGCCAGAAGGGACCATTATGATCATCTAGTCCGACCTCCTGCACAATGCAGGCCACAGAATTTCACCCACCACTCCTAAAAAAGACCTCACACCTATATCTGTGCTATTGAAGTCCTCAAATTGTAGTTTGAAGACCTCAAGGAGCAGAGAATCCTCCAGCAAGTGACCCGTGCCCCATGCTACAGAGGAAGGCGAAAAACCTCCAGGGCCTTCCAATCTGCCCTAGATCTTTCACTGTCCCCTGAAGCTCTCAGCTGAGGCCCTTTCTGTCATCCTAATTACTAATACTTTATTTCAAAAAAACTTTCTTTCTACTATCAGCAAGCAGATTTCTGGGGCTAGTCATAAAACCAGGGCTTTCTTTGAAAAAAATTGATTTTTTTTTCATTTTTCTTTATTTTTTTAGGTTTTGACTAAATGGCACAACTTTAGTTCCCCTTCCCCTCATATTTTTCTCCCTTTTAAGGAAAATAAAATGAGTAGAGGAAAAACCTAACATTGATTTTTTTTTTTTTATAACCAAAATTTTTTTATTCAAGCTGATTGTTGTTGTTGTTGTTGTTTTAAATTAAAGTCATTTTTCACTGAAAAAAGTATGCAGGGATTTAGGGTTCCCCGATTTTTGCATGTCCAATGGGAGACACCAAGGGGATTTTCAGAAGACAAGCTCAGCAGTTTTTTCCAAACCAGACCCCACCCTGGTGCCTCTATTTGGACACCAGAAGTCACTAGACGCTTCTGAAAATCTTAGCTAGTTTTCAGAGTAACAGCCATGTTAGTCTGTATTCGCAAAAAGAAAAGGAGTACTTGTGGCACCTTAGAGACTAACCAATTTATTTGAGCATGAGCTTTCGTGAGCTACAGCTCACTTCATCGGATGCATACCGTGGAAACTGCAGTAGACATTATATACACAGAGACCATGAAACAATACCTCCTCCCACCCCACTCTCCTGCTGGTAATAGCTACCTCCTCCCACCGCACTCTCCTGCTGGTAATGCTATTACCAGCAGGAGAGTGGGGTGGGAGGAGGTATTGTTTCATGGTCTCTGTGTATATAATGTCTTCTGCAGTTTCCACAGTATGCATCCGATGAAGTGAGCTGTAGCTCACGAAAGCTCATGCTCAAATCAATTGGTTAGTCTCTAAGGTGCCACATGTACTCCTTTTCTTTTAGCCAGTTTTGTTTATATACCAGGCAGTGATGGTCCAAATAGACGGATTGGGTTTACAAATTGTTCTTCCTGTACCATTTTACCACTGATGAAGACAAGAGATCCCCACTGCACTTAGATCCATGTAGAAAATCCATGAACTTTACAAGATTAATTTCCCAGTCAGTGTTCAGGTCTCCATTACAGCAAACGCCTTGATTCTTCAAAATAATGGGCGGTGTCC
Source organism: Caretta caretta (assembly GCF_965140235.1). NCBI lineage: Eukaryota > Metazoa > Chordata > Testudines > Cheloniidae > Caretta > Caretta caretta. The sequence continues at coordinate 96,137,650 of NC_134214.1, forward strand.
AAATCCCCCCTGCTTTCTTTATAAAGAGACAGCTTGTGACAGGTTCTGTGAATAGGGCAGTACCCTAGGACTATGGCAACCTACGTTCTATTCCCAGTTCTACCAGTGACCTGTTGTGTGACCTTAAGCAAATAATTTCACCTCCACGTGCCCTCCAGCCTTCTGACTGTTTTGTCTATTTTGATCGTAAGCTCTTCCGAACAAGTGCTATCTCTTACTCTTTGGACAGCACCTCACATAAGAGGGTCCTGATCTTGATGGGGAAATACAGATGCTACTGCATTTAAAATACAATACTGTACTAATACGGAATGGATCTTTCTGTGGTACTGGCATAAAAGGGTAACTGCCAGCTCATTACTTTCTGACAGACATGCATCCCACAAATTTGCAGAATATTTTTCCAACATTCTAACCTATTTTTGGGTCTGTTCTGCTTTCAGGAGAGAAGTTACCGTCTTATTTTTACTCACCTTCTTGACCTTGCTTCATTTGTGCTAGACTCTTTGTCCTCACCTCAGCAGTGTTAGTGGTGAAAATTACTCTTTTAAGGGCAGATTTGTCCCACATGTTGCTTTCCATTCCAGGCTGCCTGTGGATTTCTCTATCTCTGTGTATGTCCTCATCACCTTGTCTATATATTACAGTTAATTACAAGGTTTGGGGTTTTTTTTCAGCTGACACAGAAACATCAATGTCAGCATTCACAGGATTGATATCTTTTCATGCCTCCCTTAATTTTCACTATAGCTGTTAATTGTCACCAGACTACTCAGCTCTTTGTAGGAGGACCGTTTACAATGATGTACACCTCATTATCTCCTGCCATGGTCCTAAGCAGTGCGTTTGTTTTCTCTCCACTTGATAAGGGATCAGGATTTTTAAAAGTACTGGTAATAAGATTTAGCACATGAGCCTGTTGATGCCAGTTTAATGAAACACCTAGTGCACATAGCCATTCTGAGCATGAAAAACTTGCCCAATTTCTAAGTGGTTGCTAGGGGTGTGCACTGGTACTGAGGGGAGGACTGGGCTTCGGTGCCTTTTTGTGTTCAAATGTATCCACCTACAAACTCACTGACAGAGCATGAGGGACGCTCTTCCAACTCTCTGACCTGCTTTTAATCTAGTTTTAATCCCAGAAAGACACCAAGGCCCCAGTACTCAGTGGCTCGCCTTGTCAGGGCTGCTTTAGCTTACATCTTGGCTGACTGCAAATTTGGGCTCCTTGTGTGTGATTCTGCACCATTGAAGGCAATGGGAGCTTTGCTGTTGAGTTCAATGGGAGAAGTGGGGCATCTGACCACACCCCCCTTTGGCCCCTCCCTTGCATGCTCCCTTCTCTGGAGATGGGGAAGGGGGTGGAATAGAGGCAGTCCTGAAGCTATGACAGTCAGAGTCACACTGGGAGTATTCTCCAGGGACATTTAGACCTGCTTTAAGGCTCCTCTCTGCCTCAGAAGCAGTGGGAGAGCTGCGTTTTTCTCTTGGTAGACTGGGATTTCTGGCTCTGACCGTCAGATGCTAATTTGAAGGTCTAACCTGCTGGATTTCAGGGACTGCCAGTTAAAAGTGGATTTGCGGGCCTGCGTCTACCCTTGCCCCAACTGTACAGCTTCACTGACTTCAATAAAAAAGGAGTACTTGGGCCACCTCAGAGACTAACAAATTTATTTGAGTATAAGTAAAGCTTATGCTCAAATAAATTGGTTAGTCTCTAAGGTGCCCCAAGTACTCCTTTTCTTTTTGCGGATACAGACTAACAGCTGCTCCTCTGAAAACTGACTTCAATGGCATTCTACCTGACCTGCACCAGTGTGAAGGCAATCAAAACCCACTCCCTCATCTTCAAAGTCAATATGAATGTTTTAGGGGGTGGGAGAACCCCACTATTCAAAATGCTTCCTAGGGGCATATACAGGGGCGAAGAGTCAGCATGGAGTTATGATACAGACAGTAGGGCTGATTATGCAGTTAACGTGGGATTTTCCAAAGCAACTCTGCCCCCTAATGAAGTGAGTGGTAAAACTTGCATTACTTCCATGGGAGCAGAGCTAGGTCAACACTGAGCTCATGTGAAGAATCCCACCCTTACGTATTTTTTTAACTGATTGCTTTAGCAATATTTCAGTATCCCCCTCTCCTTAACAACGACTTCCTCCGCCCAAAGCAACCCTCAGCTATTTGTACACTTTTTAGAAGTTACAATGCCACTGAGAGCTCATTCGTAGGGACTGGGTTAGAAGAGACAATGAAAACGGGATGGACAACTGGCATACAGCAGCAGTGATGGTTTATGATCACCAGTGTGGAACATGCAAAGTTAACTGTGTACTGTTTCCTGAGTCCCATTGCTGTTCCCAGCTCAGCCCAATACATCAAAACCATGCACAAATGAGTGTGAGAAAGTGTTGAACACCTGACCTTTGAAAATTAGGGCCCTTTAAACTGTGCCAAGGTGGGCATGCCAAACTACCAGTCACTTTTGGAAACCTTGGCCATCTCTTTCCGAAGAATACGTAACCAGCGTGTATCAAAACCACAGGAAATAGAGTAAAGAAAAAAGAAAGAGATGAATAATTTTGAAAGCTGTGTAAAAAATTAAAGAAATTTCATGTGCAGTGTGAAGAAAAGGAGTACTTGTGGCACCTTAGAGACTAACCAATTTATTTGAGCATGAGCTTTCGTGAGCCACAGCTCACTGAGATGAGGCAATGACCCCAGGTGACACTTAGAATAAGCTATTTCTGTTCTGTATCATGCTTTGAGCAAAAATTTGGGATTCCCAACACTGATCATGCCAACTCAGCCTCACTCTGTTAAATCCTTATCAGCCCTGCTGCTGCCCACATTATTTTAAAGTGGAAAGTTAATGGGACTAATGCATAACCTGTGAAATCCTTTCAGAAAATGAGGCGGTCAAAAAGTTCATGCTAAGTAGAATGTTCCATTCAGCAACAAAGTTGCATAAAGCTCCAAATATGCATTCAGAATAAACATATAAAACGGGGCAAAAGTGCTATAGAAAAGCATGTTTTGCTACAGGCAGCTATAGTCACCTTTTTCATTTAATCTTTCACCCAAACCTTTATCAGCCATGTAAGTACTATTCAACTGTTCAAGGAGATTGGCTCTTTCCTGGTAATGTTTTTCAGCCTCTTTGCAGATGTCAGAAACACTAAACTGCTATATCTCTCCATTGCACCTTGAAAGTGGTAAAAGACAATAAAGGGATGGAATCAGACTCTTCTGAGGAACAAAACATACATTTAGAAATCCTTTTATTGTAAAAGCAAGTGCACTTTCTACATACCACCAGACACCATAGACACCTTGAACTAGCTCTCCAGTTACTTCTGGTGGGATTTTTATTTGACACTTTCCTGTGCGTAGTCAATCAAAGGGGGAACTTTTGAGGGGGCTTGATGGCTCAGGGATTAGGGGACTTTTACTTCTAGGTCAACAGTCAGAGACAGTAACGGGGAAAAGGCCCTGAATTTTAAATGGGGAGGAGATAGGATACCTTCTTTCAAACTGTACCTACATGTCCTAGAGCCTTTTAAGTACTTAGTCTTGGCATCCCACTCCCAGCTAACCTTGCAGGCCATTAAAACCAGTGGAGAGTCTGGCTGGCCACTTGGGCTTCCTCGTTCACTAGTGAAATCCTCTTCTGCAGAGATCAGTATAAGCTTCTGGCGTCCCTTCATCACTCCCTCTCACTGGAGGGGGAACCAGGGCCACTGGCTGTGGTCGCAGAAGTTCATCCTCTGAATTTAGTGGGGTACTAGCGATTGGAGGTCACTTTCCTTTCTTAATGTGCTGCTTGTGTTCTCCCTTGAGGTCCTCTGCTCCTGCTTTCTGTGTAGCTGGATTACCCTCATACAGAAGTCAAGGGTAGAGAAGTTAGGAGTCCACAAAATGGGAGTCAGCTGCTTAGAAGACCACGAAGAGCCGAGTGCCCTAGCATGGCAGTAGGACAGGCTTCATATTTTCTGTAAGATTGTGCTGAGTGAAATTTGATAGGGTCTCCCTTCAATGCCCCCACATACACCCCCTCTGAGCAGCACTGCCTCTGGTCAGCAGTGTCCGAAAATTATTACCAGGCAATGGCTGTTCGGGGCCTACATGAAATGAGTTGGTGTCTCTGGTTCAATCCTTAATGGACAGGTGCTCGCAACACAAAAACCTCCATTACAATGGGGCCTAATTAGCAGCTTTATTGGCAGCCTCCCCCGAGAGGCCAAAGAGTGAATGGGAATGGAAACCAAAGTGCCATCTCACCACTCGAGGTGATCCCTCCAGGTCAGGGTTGAGAGGCAGCATGAGGAAGCTATGCTGTAGCTGCTCTGTGAATAGAGGACTTCAGTCTCAGGGCTGTCAATCTGGCACCTTTTCACAAGCCCTAAACTCACTTAATTAATGGGGGGGGGGGGGGGAGAGAGACTCTTCCCTAGCAACTCCTGCTTGTGCTGTCTTCGATGCTGAGCATCTAACTCTATTAGTGTTTCATTGTATGTTTCTGTTCAAGTGCGCAATGGACGCACTAATCTGAATGTACACACCACTGTATATTGACAGATTTAGCAATATTTTAAATTAAACACACTTTGTCAAGTACTTTCTGTGGCTTTTTTTTTTTTTCCCATTCTCCATTATCTCTTATCCGTGCCTAGCTCCGTGGAAACTGCAATTCTTCCCCTACTACTATTTCCCTTTTTCATGCCGTTTAAATGTCATTTTCTTTTTAAATTTCATTTTTTCTTGATTATTTTCTTCTTTCCCTCCTTTATTTTTCTTCTTTCCTTTGCACAAGCCAACCCAGCTTCTTGACTGTCCTTGTTTGCGTAGCTGCGTTGTCATGGTCGGTCAAGGTAGCAGTGGGTGTAAGGTTTGCTATTTAGCAATCTGTTCCCTTCTGGCTCTACAGCCCAGCACAAACCATCACAAGCCTTCTCATATGCACCCATGAAATACTTATTTAATAATAGAATCCAGAGACAGAAATAACCAATTCCTGCCCCTGCCGGGGCAGGATTATTCCCTATTTTGCATTTGCTGGTACTCTGACAAGTGTAGCTTTATGCCAAGATATGGGACTCCAGTCACATTCATTGCTTCTTAGGTTAGTAGTTCTCACTGTCTGGCAGTTTCCCCAAAACCCAGTTAAAATTTTCCCTTTCTTTATTTCATCCCATTAAGTAAGAAAATAAAGTCAATTTATTCACGTCTGAATACTGGTGACACCACAGCAGAATTTTTGGAAGTCTTCTTGATCCATCACAGACTTTGTCACTCAGCAGCTAACCTCCCAATGATCTGCCACACACCATTGATCCATCTCTCCTCTGCTCGTCCTCCTACTACGATGACACCCTCCCCATAACTTTCTTGAGGGTATTTCCATATCTCTGCTTGATGTGATCGAAGTACACAAGTTTGCACCCGTTGATTTCCTAGATCAGAGTCTGCATTTCTCCAATAATATTTCTAACATAAGCATTCGTCTTCCTTTCCATCCGGGAGATATATAAGTGTCTTCATCAGCACCACATCTCATAAGGTTCAATTTTTTTCTTGTCAGCAGCATTAATTTCCCAGGATTCACATCCACAATTTGGTATGCGGCGGGGGATGGGGGGAATGCTTTTCACCCATTGAAGCTTCGTACATTTCAAGATGCCAGTTTTTCCACTTTCATAGGGGAGGCCATGGCTGAGTGAGCCATCCCTAGTCGGCTGATTTCTTTAGAACAGCCTCCTTGCATAGATACATGTGATCCCAAATAATCAAATTCAATCTACTGCCTCTACAGATTAACTTGTAACCGGGAGGTCCACTTGCATGCTGTGGTTATTGACCAAGTCAATGTACGTGTATTTTGTTTTTTCCACATTCAGGAATAGTCCATATTCTTCAATAACTGTTTATGCAGACTCCAACATCCATTGCATTGATGGTTGCAGAAAAGCATGTCCTATCATCAGCACATCTGATTGGTTAAAACGTGTCCACTATGGGAAATCCCAGCTCCTTCCACTTTATCACAGGCTCCCAGGTCTTGTCTCATAATAAATTCTGCATAGACTTTGAAAAGGCTTAGGGACAGAATGCACCGTTGTCTTGCACCCTGTTTAATGGAAAACCACTCGCAGTCTCCCACTGGGGTGCACACCATGGTCTCGTGTTCATAGTAGAGACTTGCAATGAGTTCAGTGAGATGCTTTGGAACCCTGGGTCTCCCATCGGCCCAGTGGCTAATCTGCCACTGATTGGACTGAAAACTCATGTGTACGCTGCTGTTCCAATGGGTGTTTGCAACTCCTCGGTTTTGTATCATTTGCCATATTTTACTCCTTCTTCCAGATCATTGAGGGAGAAAGAGCCATCAGCAGGCGTTTGCAGGCTTTGCCCAAAACAAAGCCTAGATTGCAAGGATATTTGTGAGACATTATTTTAGTCCTGAGAAAAGACAGCTTTCTCTAGGAAACTGTTTTCTGATGCATACCTAAAGCACTACAGTTTCTGTATTACTCGCTTCTGGTAGATGAACCACTTTGTTTATATGCAGATATTTTAGGACCGTGATCAGGTTACTTAAAATATTTGCATCACGTTTAATCACTGTCCCCTTCCAGCAGCACTGACAAATAAAGGAAAATAATAGAAACAGGAGAGAGAAAGATGCATGAGTTAGAACAAAATGTGAGCTAGGGAACTGTTCTGAGAGGGAGCTCAGCACCTGTCATGATTAGACTGCTTGTGACGTGTTGTCAGTGTTTTGTGGTGTCATTGTGTAGCACCCCTTCCTAATCCGTCTCAGGTATAGCTGCTGGCACCTGTTGCTTAAAATGGATGGATCAGCACAGCGGTAGCAGGCTTTTGTGTCACACAAGTGTGTTCCTTTGTATTTCTCAGCAAGTAAGCATCAATTAGATACTTGCATAACAGCCCTACAGTTGCTGTTCGGAGGGAAAATGTCCAGTAGCAATAATCTCTCATGCACCGCCTGCACTAGTCAGTCTAACGTTCATCCCCCAAGAGTCTGTCTCCTCCTCAGATATTCTACCACACTCTTTCCCAGTGTGAAAGAAAATTGTTCAGGCTGCCATTAGACAGGTGAGAAGCAGATGTGGACAGCAATGGTCTCACGGGGGTGGGCGGCCACTCCTCTCCAAGGCCTTGTCTTCCCTGCTAATAAAGTTGTATTTTTACGGCTGGGTAACTACTGAGCATGAGCTATGCTGAGATAAAAACACAGTTGAGACCAGGCATTTTAGCTTACTGTGAGGTACAGAAGGCCAGGTCAGTACTATACTTCCACCTGGATTGACCTCATCTGGTTTACCTCATGATGGAACTGAAGTGCTTTGCCTCCACTGTGTTTTTGCTTCAGGATAGCTCAGATGCATTAGTTACCCTGAGGTAAGAATGACACCCTTTTTAGCAGTGAAGACGAGGCCCAAATAAAGAGGCATCAGAATACAGGGATTTTATGCCTGACAACCCCCCTTGCCCTCTTCCTGGGATTTTAACAATCGGGATGCTACAATGCAAAGAGCAGAGCTGGCTGAATTATAGTATGAATTTAGCTTCTTCTATTGTGAGTGAAAAGAAAAGGAGGACTTGTGGCACCGTAGAGACTAACCAATTTATTTGAGCATAAGCTTTCGTGAGCTACAGCTCACTTCATTGGATGCATTCAGTGGATGCATCCGATGAAGTGAGCTGTAGCTCACGAAAGCTTATGCTCAAATAAATTGGTTAGTCTCTAAGGTGCCACAAGTACTCCTTTTCTTTTTGCGAATACAGACTAACACGGCTGTTACTCTGAAACCTATGGTGAGTGAATCATTCCTGAGCTGATTTTGGTTCCCTTCAGCTGCCATTGGTATTCAGGCTTTGTCATACAGTGTGGGCAAATGAGATTCAGTCACATCATGGGTTGTTCATGAAATCTCAAGGAGGCTAGTCATTCATGCTATGTGGCTGATCACCCTCAGTCACATGGGGTCACTCTTGCCTCTGGGCTGGCGGGCAGAAACATTTCAAGCATCACATGTGATATGCTCCAGGAGCCCTGAGGACCAGAGTTTTTGGAGCAGAGGCAGCCTGTCTGCAATTTGATCTTTCTTCAGCAGTAGTGGAGGAGTCAGACACGCCCTCCAGCAATACCAGATTTCCTGCTGAGACCGAAGCCTCTTCCCTTCAGATGGAGAGGCCACATGCAGGGCTCCTGTGGGCGGCTCAGCTGCACCTTCTGATTCATGCATTTCATCACAAACCCTTTCTCCTATCCAAGGTGTGTCTGTTACCTTGTCTTTGTATACTCATGTCCATCTTTTCCCCTTCGTTATTATTTACTATCTGTATTATGGTAGCACCTAGGTGCCTCAGTCAAGGACCAGGACCTCAGAGCACTAGATGCTGTACAAACTCATAACAAAGATGGTCCCTTGTCCCTTGCATGCTTTTCTCTTTTCCATGGCTCCACCTTTGGTTCCTTGCCTTTCCCAGTTCCCCTCTTTCTCCTCCTTCTCCAGTTCACCTCACTTGAAGGTAGCACTCTGGGAGAAGCGAAATAAGCAGCAATGCCCCGGTGAAGTTAAATAACCCAAAAGCCCAACTACAGCCATAATGTGAAAAATGCAGGTAATCCCAAATGAAATGGCATGAAAACAGTTTTGCTGGAGGCTTGATGGAAAGTCACAGAAAGACGTTAAAATATGTGATTGTGTGAAGAATGTAAGGGAGAGACATCGTGATAGGTTGGGCAGTGAGGTGAACACAGCCCTTTGAAAACAGTGGGCAATGAGACTCAGTGGCCTGGGATGATATCTGAAGCCAAAATAGGGAGAACTAGGAGGACAGCCACGCCATCTTCTTATCTGATAGGTGACCCACAATGCATTGCTTAGCACTATAAGTAATGAGCTCTTTGATTGTGTCACCTGGATTCTATTAAGGTCCTGTGGTTGTCTGTGGGGTACATCTTGAGACTACAGTACAGGTACTATATATAGTGAATGTTCTACCTTGAACTGCGTAAATCCCTCTCCATTCCTATAAGAGTAATTGGTAGCAGTCTGGAGCTGGACACTACCCATGCTTTCATATACTTTAAGTCTGTGGGGGTTTTAAAAAGCTAAATTCTTGATTAACAGGATTTTGGCAGTCAAATGAGTGGGTGATATACAGTAATAATAGTATGAAATAGATAACTTCAGACTCCCACTCCGGCAATTCATATTACTGATGGGATTTCAGCAAATTGCTCCCTTGTGTAAAGCCAGGTCCTATGAGAGAAGGCTGTTTTGGCTAATAGTTACAGCCAAAGTCTGAGAATTAAGAAAATACCACAAGTGAATCTTAGCTGCACCTTTGAATCAGTGTAAAATCTGAGCCCCATGTACCATACTTAACCCAGCCGTACAAAGCAGGACATATTTTAAAATCCAAATGAACTATGCCGGATTATCAACACTAGAAGCTGATGAATTCCTCTGTGAGGAGCATGGGGAGTGAGAGTATAAGCTTTCACACATCCCTTTCAGCATTGTGACCCCAAAGTAACTGTGGAATGCAGTGCTGATGGCACTGAATAGGTATATGTTAAATTATATTTGTATATAATTCATATAGAAACATGGATTTCAATTCACCTCCAATACAGGTGTTAACAAAATCAGATAAACTTGCATGTTGCTTTCAAATGTGATTGTTTTTCTGTTTAGTACCAGCAGCAAGTGCAGTAGGAGACTGAATTTTACAGCTTAGAAAAATCGGAAACTTTCCTCCAAGTCAGAAAAATCTAAAAGTGACTAATAAGAGATATTAAAAAGGATCTCATTCAACCGAAAATCATGCCTAGCTTTGGTACCGAGGACACCCAAGAAATGAGCTATTATTGCCTAGTGTGGGCTTCTCAAGGGCTGAAATTGGATGCATTCTTTGATGGAATGGGCCCCACGAAAGAAATTAAAAATGTACATGATCTGATAAAGAAGCTTATTTTTTTTAAATCCAGATTTATTAATCTGAATGCTCAGCTGAAAACAAGGCCATATTGCGGAGGTGAAGATGAATATTTAATACAAAGCCAGGAATAGGCTCCTGAAAATAAGAGATTGTTAAAGTTATGATGAGCATGTGAAAATTGCAAAATATCAGCAAGTCCTCTCTGCCGCAAACTGATCTAAAGAAGCTTTCCTGTTTCCCCAGCAACCTTGAGCAATGCTAGCTTGTTTCTCTGGAAGTAAATTAAATGTGACTTTCAAGTAGTTCATTATTTCAGTAGCCACAATGCCTTTCAGGTGCAAGGACATTTGATAAATCATATTAGGATTTTCTGCACTTCTGAAGGGAGGCAGATAAAGGATTTTTACAGAAATAGTTTTCAAATCTACTAAATTTTCTAGAACTTACAAAAATTACATTTCTATAGATATAGGGGGAAGAATAAAGTGGATTTCACATGTTTAAGGAAAGCTAAATATTGTTTGGCTGTGCAATAAAAGCCATGCTTTCTGTATTAGGCACACAAAACTGGTGCAGGATAGCATAAAACTACTAGAAGTGGCTATGATTGCACTGCTGTGATTTGGAACGTGTGCAAAGCTGCTTAAGAGAGTGCTCCAGCAAGATCCACTCCAACTGCACAGCTCACAGGGGGTGTGCTGAGGGATCTGCACCCATACCTCCTGCATCCAAAATGCAGATCATTGTGTAATCAAGGTTTATACAGCTCTATGCAATCGAGATAGATATACAATCCCAACAATAGCTTCGAGCTTGTTCCTGCTGGCAGTGCTGGAAGAGAGAGATTTATAAGAGAGAGATTTTACTTTTCATGGACAATGCACCAATGAAAAGTAAACGGGCAAGCTTATTAAAAACCTACACCCAACGCATTGTGAGCCACACAGGTGGACTGCTGTGCCCATGCAAGCTGCATTGACTTCATTAATGTGCAACAATGCTCTCTGGTGGCTTGGAGGTCCAGGGCCAGGAGCCTTTGTCTCTCTATAGTCTACCTGGGGCTCTGATCCTGCATTGTGATCTCCAGGGGTGGACTGCTGCACCCATCTGGAGTCTAATTTGCTTTCACACTACTACCTAAGAACATAAGAATGGCCATGCTGGGTCAGACCAGTGGTTCATCCAGCCCAGTATCCTGTCTCCCAAGAGTGGCCAGTGCCAGGTGCTTCAGAGGGAATGAACAGAACAGGGTAATTTTGGTCCATCTCCTTTCGCCCAGTCCCAGCTTCTGTATTCTCTCAGTCATTGCTTTTGTGTGTGCCGGAGGCATCGGTCACTGTTACAAGAGAAACTGACAAGCCACCCACTGCCGGGCTGCCTTTGTACTGAAGCTGGTTGGGAAATGGGAGGAGGGGCCTGGAAAATTTCATCAAAAATTAAACAAATGGTTTCCCACCAAAATAGTTAGGATTTTGTCTGAAAAACAGTTGACAGGTGCTGGGGATTTTTTCAATGAAAAATTTCCCTTGGGAATTAGACACTGCAAAGCAGATTCCATGGAAAACTTCCAACCAACCCCCTTGTTCTCAGTTAAATTACCTGTAACATAGGTCACCATTGGTCCTGGTTGACCCACCCAGTCGTGCAATACCATATGGTTGCTGAGCTCCTGGTAGGCGCAGTGGTTCTGCGGCTGAAGCAACTTTGGTAATAAATTGCATTATAGCAGCGAATCAAGTGCCGATGACAGAGTTCAAATACAGACTGGTAGATCTCACTTCACCATAGTTCATCAGTTTTGAAGATTTTAACAGCTCCAATGAGCAGATACGGATTAAGGTCTCCTGGGGCCCTGGGCTGGACCAAGTGGGGCGGGGGGGGCCCCACTGCCAGAACTGAGGCCCGGCCCCATTCCTTCCACTTGTGGTTCCGCCCCTTCCACTGCAACCCCGCCCACAGCCCCACTCCATTCTGCCCCTTCCCCGTGGCTCCATCCATGGCCCCGTCCCATTCCACCCCTTCCCCCGTGGCCCCTCCCCCCACTAGCTCCTTTCCAACCCCACTTCCCCCGCTCTGCTGTGGCCCTGAGACCAGAGAAGCTCTGTGCCCATGGCAAGAAGGGAGAGCTCCTCAAGCCCCTGCGCCATGGCAGGGGGGAGATTTTTCTGGGCGCCCCAAATTGGCCTGGAGCCCCTGGAGATGGGCCATGTTGGCCCATGGAGTAATCTGTCACCGCAAGGAGTCAAAACTGGGTTTCAATACCTGCATTGTGCAGCAATGCTAGCTGTGTGCTGTTCTGCCTTTTACACATATTGCCTTAGATCACCATCATGGGATTCCCCAAAGCAGCGGTTGGGTGGAGAGAAAGCTCATTGCAGGTGCAACTTGTTCATTAATAATCCAGGGCAACACAGGCACAGCTCTCCCAAATGGACTCCTCCTTTTGTGATGTCTTGTGTCCAGCAGTGTGTCTTGAGAACATTTCTTCAAGATAGTCTTTCGATAGTACCGTACACCAATTGATTAGAAATGTATATAGGGCCTAAAGAGGGATGCATGCTGGAGACACTGTGGTGAAAGAGGAGATTTTATGCAAATATAGGGGACAGTCCAGTCATTAGAGCATATTGGGATGAAATTCTTAATCAAATATCACAAATTGGGTATTTATTACCAAATGATCCTTTGGGAGCGTCCTAGAAAAAGGAAATCAAGAATTAATTTCTCATCTGCTAGTAGCTGCTGGGCTTCTGATAGCCTCCCTTGGAAAAGGCAAAATAGTCCAGCTGCAGAGGAACGGTTCCAAAAAAAAGAAGAAAAAAAAAGTGGGGAGGAAAGGGAAGAGGGGGTGTTTTATGGAAAAATTAACACACCACACATTATGTACCCAGAAAATAGACAGAGGATGAATACCTTAGATACTTGGTTACTTAGATATTTCTGGTTACCATTTATTCCATACTCAGACAAAGTACATCCATCTGCAAGAAAAAGAACACACCTGTACAATTTTTTGGAATATTAACATTTTATAGACATGACTGGTCTGTTAACTGTGAGTAATCAGAGATTTCACTCAATGGAATACAATCCCTAGAAATGACATGTCATAAAGGATGCTCACTCAGTGGTATGGTAACACCCTGACAAATAGAGAGAGCTGATGATTATATTCCATCCTATATAATGTCTCTTTGATCCAAAGCTCCCTGTTGTAATGATTATTGTTTGGTTTCTGATATTTACCTGGCAACGATTTGTTAATCTATTCAAACTGCCTAAATGAGTAAATAGCAAAAAGTGAAGAAAAAAATCAATATGCCTGATGTCTACTGACAATTCACAAGCTGTCTCCACTAATTTTTGTCGTGGTAAATTGTGTCACCTCTCCCTTGACAAGTGTGACGGCTGAAGATCTTAATGCCTGGCGTCAGTGATTAGGTGTTGGTGCAGGGGCTGGCCGGGGGTGGAAAAATACTATTGTACCATTAACTGGTGCTTTGCAAATTCATCAGGTTCGGGGGCACCTCCACTGTAAATTAGCAGCTTCCTGATTAATACAGGAGGCATGTGAAGTTACGGTTTGCTGAGAAGTCGATCCGCAGTTCATATCTGCAGGTCGTAGGAGTGGAGAGGTGGTTTTACAGAGCTGGGATTGTGGCTGGTATTTCTAACATCACGCTGTAGCTGAAGGATAGCTGTATAAATCTGTTGCTATGGGCATGTGTTCAGTTTACAAGGTTCCTGAGTTTACAAGGTTCCTGAGTTGCTAAGCACTCCCCTTACAGGAGGGACTTTGGCTGATCAAAAGAGGGGATAAGGGAACTTCGGATAAAGGAGCTGATCTGTGAAAGAAGAGGTAGAGGCCTGGGTTTTTGAAGCTAAAGAACCAGAGATCTATGGCACCTTAGAGACTAACCAATTTATAAATTGGTTAGTCTCTAAGGTGCCACAAGTCCTCCTTTTCTTTTTGCGAATACAGACTAACACGGCTGTTACTCTGAAAAGAGATCTAGCTGTGGCTTCACGGCTCTGCATGTGCGGTATTAAGGAATTGTAATCTTACTGTCACTACACGGATTTGTTACCAGGCTTGCATGGGTAGGAGAGCAGAATCTATGCCAGTCTAACAGGGAAGGAGGAAAGCAAGTCCCACAGGCAAAAACTCCTTGCTGAGAATGCCTTGCCTCCAGCCACTGTTCATAATAGGAGCATCTCAGGTGCTCTAACAACACTAGCAGCCTCCCAAGCTGATGGAACCCAACTATGTTCAATAACCGTACTTTACCAAATGGATTGGATTCTGTCTTGGTTGCAAATATGTGGCAATGAAGGTGTTAGCAGGTGCGGGCAAACTCCTTGTGATTTAGGCTGCTAGAACTATGGGCCCAAATGTTGCTGCTGTATGCACAGAACCAATAAAACTCAATCTTAGGAACGCTAGGGGAAAACATTCCTGTGTCTAAATTATACTGTCAATTAGCTGGCTAGAGGGCTGCCCCCCTTCTCACCTCTCTCACACACGGACCCTGAGTCTAGCAATGGCCCTGATGATGAATATTTTTCATAGTGTTCTTATAAGTGATTGCTTGCAGCATCTTATAGTCTTATCTCAGCTTGTGCAGCTCCTCATTAATATTCCGTACATATGGAAGAGTTTGCTATATCATTGTCCATTAACAAGGAGGATAATCACTCATTCAGTTATCAAGCAGTCAGCTCAGGCCTTTCCTTGAGCCCTTAGTGCAAAGAACCATGGGAGATCAAAGAAGGTTAAATGTGGCTGACATTATGATCATTACATTTTTTATATAATTATAGTTTTATAATAAAGTTGATCTAAGATAAGGAAAGTGGGTATTAAAGTCCTTTAGGGCTAAAAGATGATATTAGTGACTCTTTACCTTTTTTAGTAATGGGACAAAAAAGCATATTTCAGCTGATACATATAAATGAGCATCCTTTTATTGCAAACAAGGAAAGGTCGTAAGTTTACATATAAATGATATATTATTACAGAATTGCTTTTAAAGGAAGGTGAATTTAGTAATCCAACATAAATGCAAAATGGTGATGGGAGGCAAAATGACAAATCATTAGTAATCAAAATCAGTCCTATTGAGCCATAGATTGTGGCTGAAACAAACAGTTTCTATGAACAATCACAAAAGAAACTAACTTTTTTGAAATAAGTTGATCTCTTTTCTTAGTCTATACAAAGGCATTTGATCGCAATATGGCCAAAAACCCAAACCACAAAAAGGCTATGCAAAATGCATGCTCATGATCACTGCACCCACAGAACCCTACATTTGCACAAATAAATGATCATTTGCATATGCTGATGGGGAAACTGTAATATACAAGCTTAGCATGTGATCATTTATTTCTCTATTGGCAGACCTACAGAGATGCTATGAGACCTCTCCTCCTTTAGCTCAAGTTATAGATACCTTTTGGTTTTGAAGCTGAAGGAACCAGCATTTCCGGTCCTGGATCCCCAAGGCCTCTGTGTTTGTGACTGACCAAGTGATTGTATATCTACTCTGAAGCACCCAGTTTCGATACATGTACATGCAGCTACCTGTTTGAATAGGAAGTTACCTGATTTTTGGGTGCCAATGCCCACTTGTGGAGAGAAATGCAGGCTTGCAAGTACAAGGCGTTTGCACGCATTTTATACAGTCCCCCTTTTGCACAGACTTTTAAAATTGGGACACAATTTTAATGTAATGTGGTGAATATATATTATCTCCAAAACCTCTTGTTAGGGCAGTGCTCGGCACCCAGCTATTGTCTTCTGATTCCAGGTGTCCTGTCCACTACCCATTGTTCTGTTTTCAAGACTGCTCTCTGAGATGCACATGCTATCCTCAGTCATCATGCAGCTCTCTCCTACAGCACCTGTCAATAGATGAAACCTAGCCATAGGTATATGAGAAGGGAAAAAGGGACACACCTTTAAAATGTATTAACATACATGAGACCAGGGGAGATTTTAGGAGAAACAAAATGGAAAATTGTAACTATTTTGCTAAAATATATATAGTAGGGAAATTCCTTCTTCAATGAGGAGAATTACTGTAACGATAGGCCCGGTATAAAGAAATACGGTCAAATAGTTGCATGTTGTGATGCAGGCAAGAGTAATGAGCCCAGAGAGTGCATGTGGTTAGAATAGAGGTAAGCACTTTGTTCATAATAACTGGAGTTGTACAAATAACTGATTTGTCTGGTTTGCTGGTAATTCTGAAACATCACCCCAAAGAATGTGTTTTGGTTCGACCTGAAAACAATTTTTTTTTTAATTTCTGGTGATTTAAAAAGTTGAAAACAATTAATTTGGGGTCAAAGTAAACATTTTGATTAACCTGAAATAAAATGTCCGTGGAGCTGTAGTGATTTTTACACCGGTTCATTTTCCTTTCTTCGTTAGCTGTCCCCAGACACAACTAACCAAGCTTCGGTTTTCCGTCATGTGTTTCTTTTTCACTTTTGCTTCTACTCCTTCCTACTCCTCTTTTCTAAGCACCAGACTGCACTGTCTGATACTAAGCCGCTAATTTTAAAAAAGTTAAATGATTGTTGTGTCATGCTGTACATCAAAAATAAAATGAACTATTCATAAATACCTGAGCATGGAATAATCTATCTATCCTTATGGTACCCATACGGTTATAGGCAAGGAGGGTTTTTAGGTCATGTTGGCAAGCCAAGCAGTCAATACACCGACACAATTTCCTTTGTGAAAATATGCAAAACCTTGATTTTTCAGGCGATCAACTTTTATAATTATCTGTAACTTTGAAGCTGCTTGCCCAAAGTAATTGAAAGTAAGACCTTATCTCTAAAGCAAAGAGACATTAGCACCATCTTCAGCAACCTCTGTATTTGAGACCTCTCTGCATAAATATTTTATACATTCTTTCAAATACATTTTATCAGAGGTATGTGTTTTGAAAAGGCTTTGGACATAGACCAGAAAACAAACACATACCAGAACCAATGGGATCCCTGCAAGGAAAGCCACAATTCATCAACTGTCCTTCCAGCAAGAACCTAAGACAGGTGGAGCCCCGTCATAGTCTAATTGCAGAGCTTTCATTGTGTGATATATCAAGGTAAGATTCATGCTGTACAACTTCTTTCCTACCCAGTTTTTAGTGATGCATTTAAATAAAAACATCTAATCCCCATTTTAAACATAATATGGAGGAGGTGAGTTTGCAGACTTAAAGAACGTCACCCATGAAAGCTTATGCTCCAATACGTCTGTTGGTCTATAAGGTGCCACAGGACTCTTTGCCACTTTTACAGATCCAGACTAACACAGGCTACCCCTCTGATACGTTATACTGAGAGAAAACTTTGGCCATGATTCCATGATGGTAATCCAATATCCTTTTTTTGGAAAATGTCATGGTATATTTAACTTCTGGACAACCACATGATGTTGGATCATATTAAAGAAGTTCTGTATTAAAATCACAAATGAGTTTGATTCCCCAGTTTAAATTCCAGGGTATTACTAATTAAGAGGTCTCCTGGTTTTTGGTACTGTTTCTCTCCCTCTATGTGTGAAACTTGCAAGCTGCTAATTGCGTTAGTACATTCTAAGACAGAGTCTGTTCTCAAAGCAATTCGCACAGAGAGAGACTCAAAGCAATACTCTGTAACAACAGAAACAGCACCCAGAGACTCCCCGCCCTTTTGTTGTATTAACAATTGTGATTAAAATAGAGATAGAGGATGTATGTGGATGGATGCTTGGTGTGGATAATAACTGAATGATCAGGGAGGTGCCAGCCTAAGAATCCAGTGTCCATCGGCTGAAGAAGGCGTCAAGTTGAAATAACCAGAGAACCCCTGGAGGGCAGACTGGAATCCACCCAACAGCCTCAAGAATGGGAGAACCAAAGAACAAGATAACATCTAGCAGCATGGAGCCGTCAGGAATGTGCTATCTGCTGATTGATTCAGCAACAGCATAATGAAGCAATTCCCATAGACTGGCATAGGAAGAAATTCCTATAAAAATGGGCTCTAGAAAGTGAGAACTTTGGGGGGTCTGATTCTGCAAACCAACTTCCAGGAGCATCAGATGAGCGTCTGACGAGGCCCTGCTCCCTCCTCATGTCCAGGCCACCTGGCCAGTGGCTTGGCATGAGCAACTCTAAGGCTGGTAACTACGATAACAACCTTGCAGAACCTGTGTGTGTGTGTGTGTGTGTGTATGAATGAATGTGTGAATAAATATGAGATTGAATGGAATGTTATAGCTATAACTAACTGCTTACTATGATTCTTTCTGTATTCACAATAAATGTGGTATTTTGCCTTTTCCCCTTTAATAAGATCCTGCTGGTTTTTAATTTATTGGTACAACAACGAGAACATTAAAGGGTAGTATCTATCGAACTAGATGGTGATCAGTGGATTAGTAACAGGAAGCAAAAATGCTCACCTTTATGTTGATAGTTCCCATCTGGCCTAAGTGTTGATAGTGACCAAACATTTTTACAATCTATTACCTTTATCCAATATCCATTCAAATAAATAGAAACACTCCCATTCACCTCAATGGTGTTTGAATCAGACCCTGAGTGAAAGAAGTACATTTTCTGAGTTTGACCCTACATCATGAAATCTACCACTACAGTTAGTACCAACAGGGATGCTTGTTAATGGCTTCAACCAAGGGAGAAGGACAGAATGGGCATGAAGTCTAAATTATCCTCTCACTAACAGAGGAGGTTCTTCCAAAACAGGTTTGGGAGACTGCCTCCTATGTGAATAAATGGAGGTCTGAGTTCTCCAGTGCTGTCAGTTAGTAAATTTAATGTTCACCTTAAGTCACTAGATATAGGTAAATATATAGCTATATATTGAAAGGATAGTTTCCCTCACAGCACAGTACAGTACATTCTAATATAATACCACAGTATCAGCACGGGGCACAAGCCAGTGTCTTAATGAGGAACGTGAAGCCATGACCTTCTGGCTCAGAGGAAAGAGTGCTGCCATACGTTCTAGAAGGTATAAAAGGATAATGGATTAAAGAGACAGTTTACACACCAGGATTTGCTAAGTGGCTCTCCCTGGTGAATTATAGAGTTAATCAAGTGCACATTTGCCACATGACTAAAATGCAGCAGAACCTTGCAAAAGACCATGCAAAATTCTTATGTATAGCACAGCCACATAGACTGTGGTGAAATGGCTTTTCACCTTTGATACCCCCAGTCCTTTAATTTCATCCCCAACATTACTTAATACTGATTGGAAAAACATAAAAAAAACACCTCGTTAGTGTTCAGTCTAACTGCTTTTCCAAAACCCATTTAACATGTTCCAGTAGGCGTTTCTCAAGCGCCAAACATCGTGTTATCTCGGCACGATCTATTTATATTAAGAGCGTTAATTTAAACGGTCCTGATTTTTAATTTGTGTTTTATTTTTAAATCTTGTTGTGAGTCCGGTGGGAAGCCTTTGTCTCTGACTTCTCAGCCAGCAAGTCCAGGAACACATACAGCATTGTATTCTGCATGCCTCACCGCTCCACACAGATTCGTCTCCCATAGCAGGCACTAACTTTCTGAACCGTTCTACTTTTTCGAGTTGTAACGCAGTTGGGGTTGTGCGCATTTAAGTATTTCATGAAAGCGAGACAATCTGATGGAGTGGCCTCCTTCAAATTCTACTTCTGAAAAGCTGAAAGTTAAGAAACATAATTTAACTGCAATTGCATTAACATTTATATAAAATATAAACCAAACGCTTATCCCGATTCGCCAAACAAATTACAAAAAAAAAAAAAACCCTAGCTACTTATCAAGGGCACCATTTGAAATTCTTACTCGTACTAAAACTCTCAATGCATAAGGTGCCTTAAATACAAACCCTGAACATTTGCATACTGATTTCATGAGCAAAGCAAAAGGTATTTGCTGGTAACAGTACAGGACTCAGCATTTTTATTGTCTGAGTAATCCTGGTTTGCTCTGATATGAAAATTCAATTATTTTAGAACTGGTCCTCTCATTAAATTTTGACAAGGAGCACAAGCTCGGTACCAGCTCTGGCTCTAAGAGGCCGTGGGTGCCTGACAGCTCCACGGTGAATTTTAAAATGTAGTATTTTAACAGGACAAGATTATCTGACAATTTCATACTTAAAAAAAAAAAAAAGGAAAAAAAGAAAAAATCAAATACATTGCAATATCCAACATTGGTAACCTGGCCTTTTTATAGATACTTTCCTAAAATTTATTTAAAAAAACAAAATCTACTGTTGATTGCTTGCTTTTCCCCAATCCTACCCCCGCATCTCATACGCCACAATTGTACTGGGAAAATATGTGTGTCTGTCTGTGAGCAGGAAGTATTTAGCCATGCATTGTCAGCATTTGCTGCCTATTATCAGTTGAAACGTATTTGCAATGCTGTTATAATCATGATTTTCAACCCACAGAAATGCCTTTATTTTATGTATATTTTTCTTGTTTCATTTAGGCCAATGCCTTTTCCAGGAGATTTTTTTAACTCTTGCACTATTAATCAACAAAGAACAGCAGACCAGAAATAAAAAAAATACAAAGCGAAGTTTGTGCAAGTTACTCCTGACGCAAGCTCATTGTAAAAAAAAAAAAAAAGTGAAAATTTTTAAACCATTACAGGAACCTCAGTTAAATGGGCTGAGAATAAATGTAATTACTATATAAATAGTGGGCCTGATTCTGATCTCAGTGGTGTAAGTTAGGAGGAACTCAAGTGAGATATCGGTCTTGATTCCTTTCTCCATTATACCTGTGTAGCTCTATTGATTTCACTGGAGTTACTCCTAACTTACACCACTGAGATCAGAATCAAGCCTAATATTTATACAGTAATTACATTTATTAGCTCTTTGTGTTGGTAATACATGGCCTAAACCTGCCTTAGATTCAGCAGTCCATCCCTCTCGACCAAGTGACTTCAATATGCTTAACTTTAGGCATATGCTTAAGTCTGGAAATGGGACTTAAGCACCAGTTTAACTACTGTGTTGAATTAGGATCCTTGAGAATTGCTGACCATCCACAGCTATCTTTGACTTCAGTGGCTTAGCATCTTGCAAGCTATGATTGTTGCTGTTTCTTTTGCTCTTTACACAACACTCATCTATCTATTGTAGGTAGTTACCCGGCACCCATTACCATTGTGTCCGAGAACCTCACAGACCAGTAAGTCTAACTTCAGTACCAGACAAATTGGTTGAGTCTAGAGTAAAGAACAGAATTATCAGACACACAGATAAACGCAGTATGTTGGGGAAGAGTCAGCACAGCTTTTGTAAAGGAAAATCATGCCTCACCAATCCATTAAAATTCTTTGAGGGTGTCAACAAACATGTGGACAAGTGTGATCCAGTGTACATAGAATATTTGGACTTTCAGAAAGCCTTTCACAAGGTCCCTTACTAAAGGCTCTTAAGCAAAGTAAGCTGTCATTGGATAAGAGGGATGGTTAAAAGATAGGAAACAAGGGATAGGAATAAATTTCATTTTAACCTCTAGTATGGTGTTTTTTAAAAGTTTTCATGCAGCTTACAGGCATTTCAGTCTTGCAACTTTCTTTCAATTTCCATTTAACTAGCTTCCTCATTTTTGTGTATTTCCCCTTTTTTGAAGTTAAATGGTGCTGTGATGGGTTTCTCTGGTATTTTCCCCCCTACAAGAATGTAAATTTTAATTACGTTTTGGTCACTATTACTGAGCAGTTCAACTATATTCACCTCTTGGATCAGATATTGTGAACCACTCAGGATTAAATCAAGAATTTCCTCTCTCCTTGCCGGTTCCAGGGCTAGCTACTCCAAGAAACAGTCATTAGTGGTGTCTAGAAATTTTATCTCTGCATCTGGTACTGAGGTGGCATGTACCCAGTCAACATGGGGATAGTTGAAATCCCCCATTATAATTGAGTTTTCCATTTGTATAGCCTCTCTAATCTCCCTGAACATTTCACAGTCCCCTTCACCATCCTGGTCAGGTGGTTGGTAATATATTCCTACTGCTATACTGTTATTATTCAAGCATGGAATTTCTATACATAGAGATTCTGTGGTACAGTTTGATTCATGTAAGATTTTTACTATATTTGACTCTATGCTTTCTTTCATGTCTTCACTCACATTGGTGAGCTATTGCACACACAAATGCTCTAATTGAATTTGGGGCCGAAGTGGTCTATGGGTTCACAGTCCAGCTCCAGTTGTTTTCAGTTGACAATGACACTATATTCTACAGGTTCCATGCAAACGGTTTAGATTCATAGATTTTAAAGCCAGAGGGATCGTTATGATCATCTGCTATAGTCATCATCATCATCTAATACAAGCCATAGAACCTCACTCTGTAATTTCTGCATTTGGCCCATAACTTCTGTCCTGAGCTATATTTTAGTCTTGATTTATGAATAGTATATAAGGAGTTTTGCATTTATTCCAATAAAGATGATGATAACATAAACTTTATCGTTGGTCATAGAAATATACAAGAGACGTGACATACTTCCCAAATTTACCTGCTGCAAAAGATAACGCAAAACTTATATCAAAACGTAGGTGGGTGAGCTAATATCTTTTATTGGACCAACTTCTGTTGGTGAAAGAGACAAGCTTGTTCAAAAGCTTGTTCAAAAGAGACAAGCTTGTTCAAAAGCTTGTCTCTTTCACCAAGAGAAATGTTCCATTAAACTACATTACCTCACCTACCTTAACAACAACGAGTCCGGTGGCACCCTAAAGACTAAGGCCTGGTCTACACTACGACTTTATGTCATATTTAGCAGCGTTAGATCCGAATTAACCCACACAATGAAGCCATTTTTTCGACATAAAACCGATTTCTGTACTCCTCCCCAACGAGGGGATTAGCGCTGAAATCGACATCGCCGTTTCGAATTAGGGTTAGTGTAGATGCAATTCGAAGGTATTGACCTCCAGGAGCTATCCCACAATGCACCATTGTGACTGCTCTGGACAGCACTCTGAACTCAGATGCACTGGCCAGGTGTACAGGAAAAGCCCCAGGAACTTTTGAATCTCATTTCCCGTTTGGCCAGGCGAGCTCATCAGCACAGATGACCATGCAGTCCCAGAATCAAAAAAGAGCTCCAGCAGGGACCGAACGAGAGGTACTGGATCTGATCACTGTATGAGGAGAGGTATCCGTGCTATCAGAACTATGTTCCAAAAAATGAAATGCCAAAACATTTCAAAAAATCTCAGAGGCCATGAGGGACAGAGGCTACATCAGGGACTCAACACAGTTCCGCATGAAACTTAAGGAGCTCAGACAAGCATACCAGAAAACCAAAGAATCAAATGGATGCTCCGGGACAGAGCCCCAGACATGCCGCTTCTACGCTGAGCTGCATGCAATTCGGGGGGGGGGGGCACCTCCACTACCCCACCCCTGTCCGTGGACTCCGAGGATAGGATACTCTCTGCCATAGCTGAGGATTTTGCAGATGGGGAAGATGATGATGAGGAGGATGACCTTGGGGAGAGCACACAGCACGCCGTTCTCCCCGACAGCCAGGAACTTTTTATCACCCTGACTGAAATACCCTCCCAACCCAACGAAGCCAGAGAAGGGACCTCTCGTGAGTGTACCTTTTTAAATATAATACATGTTATAAAAGCAAGCATTTTTTAATGATTAAGTAGCCCTGAAGACTTGGGATGTATTCGTGGCCAGTTCTGCTACTGGAAAAGTCTGTTAACGTGTCTGGGGATGGAACGGAAATCCTCCAGGGACATCTCCATGAAGCTCTCCTGGAGGTACTCTAAAAGCCTTTGCAGAAGGTTTCTGGGGAGAGTAGCCTTATTCCGTCCTCCATAGTAGGACACTTTACCATGCCATGCTAGTAGCAAATAATATGGTATCATTGCATGACAAAGCCTGGCAGCGTATGGTCCCGCTGTTTGCTGGCATTCAAGCAACATCCGTTCTTTATCTCTCTGTGTTATCCTTCGGAGAGTGATATCATTCATGGTAACCTGGTTGAAATAGGGGAATTTGATAAAGGGGACATTCAGAGGTGGCCGTTCCTACAGGGCTGTTTGCCTGTGGCTGAAAAGAAATCCTCCCCGCAGTTAGCCACGCGGTGGAAGGGGGGGCCATTGGCACTGAGCTGTTCGTGTTTGGCTAGCAGGGATCTTCCCTGATACCAGCCAGGTGGTGGGGGGAGGGGAAAAGCGATCATCCCAGAGAATTGGATGGGGGGAAGGGGTTAGTTTGGTTTCTGCCGCTGCACGTTAATGGAAAACTGCAGCAGTAAATGGCCAACTCAACGGGCTTTGCTTGGTATGGGAAAGGAGGGGGCTGCTGTTATGAAGGTTGCAGAAGCCAAAAGACTATGGCTTACCATGGCCGTCTGCAAGCCAAATTCTGTTGCCCGGCCCTGCGTGTGTGATCTCTAACACCAAAGCCACAGGCACTCAATATAAGATGCAAAATGCAACCTTGTACCAAAATCACACGTGGTATGTAATGTGAATAGTGTTGTTCACCGTGAAAGAGTATAGCCATTGTTCTGTAAAATGTATCTTTTTAAATACTTCACTCCCTTTTTTCCTTCAGCAGCTGCAAATGTGTCAAGCCTCCCCCCTCCGTCCCAGAGGCTATCTCAGATAAGGCGGCGAAAAAAACGCACGCGCGGTGACATGTTCTCTGAGCTCATGCAGTCTTCCGGCACTGACAGAGCTGTGTGGAGGGACACAATAGACGAGTACAGGATGGTGGCCAAAGAACATGAGGAGAGGTGGTGTCAGGAAGATCAGAAGAGGCATGAGGAAACGCTGGGGATACTGCGGGATCAAATAGACATGCTCCAGCATCTGGTGGAGGTTCAGGAACGGCAGCAGGATCACAGACTGCCGCTGCAGCTGCTGCTTAACTGCCCTCCCTCCTCCCCAAGTTCCATAGCCTCCTCACCCAGACGCCCAAGACCATGGTGGGAGGCTCTGGGCATCCAACCACTCCACCCCAGTGGACAGCCCAAGCAACAGAAGGCTGGCTTTCAACTAGTTTTAAAGTGGTCTTTTCCTTCCCTCCTACCCTCCTCCCACACCCCACCCAGGCTACCTTCTGAGTTATCTCCCTATTTTTATAATCAATTAATAAAGAATACATGTTTTTTAAATGATAGTGACTTTATTTCCTTTGCAAGCAAGCTGTGATCGAAGGCGGGAAGGCAGGTGGCTTACAGGGAATTAGAGTCAACCAAGTGGGTGGGTTTTCATCAAGGAGAAACAAACAGAAGTGTCACACAGTACCCTGGCCAGTCATGAAACTGATTTTCAAAGCTTCTCGGATGCACACTGCTTCCTGCTGTGCTATTCTAACCGCCCTGGTGTCTGGCTGTGCGTATTCAGCGGACAGGCAATTTGCATCAACCTCCCACCCCACCATAAACGTCTCCCCCTTACTCTCACAGAGATTGTGGAGCACACAACAAGCAGCAATAACAATGGGAATATTGGTTTCGCTGAGGTCTGAGCGAGTCAGTATGCGCCAGCGACCTTTTAAACGTCCAAATGCACACTCTACCACCATTCTGCACTTGCTCAGCCTATAGTTGAACAGCTCCTGACTACTGTCCAGGATGCCTGTGTACAGCTTCATGAGCCATGGCATTAAGGGGTAGGCTGGATCCCCAAGGATAACTATAGGCATTTCAACATCCCCAACAGTTATTTTCTGGTCTGGGAAGTAAATCCCTTCCTGCAGCCATTTAAACAGACCAGAGTTCCTGAAGATGCGAGCGTCATGAACCTTTCCCAGCCATCCCATGTTGATGTTGTTGAAACGTCCCTTGTGATCCACCAGTGCTTGCAGCACCATTGAAAAGTACACCTTGCAGTTTATGTACTGGCTGCCCTGGTGGTCTGGTCAGAAGATAGTGATATGCATTCCATCTATAGCCCCACCACAGTTAGGGAATCCCATTGCAGCAAAGCCATCTAGTATGACCTGCACATTTCCCAGAGTCAGAACCTTTGATAGCAGCAGCTCAGTGATTGCGTTGGCTACTTGCATCACAACAACCTCCACAGTAGATTTGCCCACTCCAGATTGATTAGCGACTGACCAGTAGCTGTCTGGCGTTGCAAGCTTCCACAGGGCTATTGCCACTCGCTTGTGAACTGTGAGGGCTGCTCTCATCTTGAGATCCTTGCGCTTCAGGGCAGGGGAAAGCACAAAGTTCCATGAAAGTGCCCTTACACAAGCAAAAGTTTCGGAGTCATCTCAGACCTGCAACACTATGCGGTACGACCACTCTGTGCTTGTTTCCCGGGCCCAGAATCGGCATTCCACGATATGAGCCTGCCCCATTAACACCATGATCTCCAAATTGTGGGGGAACACGGTTTTAGAGAAAAGTGTGTTCATGTACTCATCACCGTGCTGCCGTCGCCTCCTCGCCTGGTTTTTCAGGTGCTGGTTCTGCATACACCGCACGATAATGCGCGAGGTGTTTACAATGGTCATAACTGCTGTGGTGAGCTGAATGGGCTCCATGCTTGCTGTGCTATGGCGTCTGCTCCTGCTCGGGCAATCCAGGGAAAAGGGCACGAAACGATTGTTTGCCTTTGCTCCGGCGGAGAGAGGGACGACTGACAGCATGGCTTACAGGGTTGGCTTACAGGGAATTAAAATCAACAGAGGGGGTGGCTTTGCGAGAAACAGAATGGCCCCCTCAAGGGTAGAACTCAAAACCTCAAGGATAGAACTCAAAACTGGGTTTAGCAGGCCATTGATTTCACGGAGGGAGGGAGGAGAAAATGAGTACAAAACAAATCTGGTCTATTTCTTGTTTTGATCCACTTCATCTATCTTTATACATCTTGCTGGCAGCAGACTGTGCAGTATGACCACTAGCCATCGTCATCTCCTGGGTGCTCGGCAGAAGACGGTGCAGTATGACTGCTGGCCATCATCTTCTCCTGGCTGCTGATTAAAAGACAGTGCACTGCCGGTAGGACTGAATCAACATGAGACAAAATTTAAAAGGGAAATGACCTGGCTGAGTCACTCCCATGTTTGCCCAGGCGCCCCTGACCTCATTGAGGTCAGTTAAAAGAGCACCCTGGACTACGTCGATGATGGCTACCAGTCATACTGCACTGTCCGCTGCCAAAAGGCAATAAATTGTTGCTGTGTAGCAATGCAGTACCGCGTCTGCCAGCACCCAGGAGACATATGGTGACGGTTAGCTGAGCGAGCTCCATGCTTGCCGTGGTATGGCATCTGCACAGGTAACTCAAGAAAAAAGGCGCAAAACAATTGTCTGCCCTTGCTTTCACGGAAGGAGGGAGGGAAGGGGGGCCTGACGATATGTACCCAGAACCACTCGCGACAATGTTTTAGCCCCATCAGGCACTGGGATTTCTACCCGGAATTCAAATGGGCGGCAGAGACTGTGGTTACTGTGGGATAGCCACCCACAGTGCAACGCTCCGGAAGTTGACGGTTGCCTCAGTACTGTGGACACACTCTGCCGACTACATGGTGACACACACAATCGACTGTATAAAAACGCTTTCTACAAAACTGACTTCTATAAATTCGACCTAATTTTGTAGTGTAGACAAGGCCTAACAGATTTATTTGGGCATAAGCTTTTAGTCTGATGAAGTGGGTTTTTTACCCACGAAAGCTTATGTCCAAATAAATCTGTTAGTCTCTAAGGTGCCACCGGACTCCTCGTTGCTTTTTGTGGATACAGACTAACGTGGCTACCCCTCTGATACTACTCACCTACCTTGTCTCTCTAATATACCGGGACGAACACAAATACAACAGCCCTGCAAACTTCAACTCTTAGGTCTGGTTTATAAACAACGTTCAGAGATTCTAAGGCCATAAGGGACCACTATGATCATCTACTCTGACCCCCTGCATAACACAGGCCAGAGAACTTCCCTCAAACAATCCCTCTTTGAACTAAAGTATATCGTTTAGAAAATCTTGATTTTAAAATTGCCAGTGCTGGAGAATTCACCACCATCTTTTGTAAAATGTTGCAATGATTAATTAACCTCACTGTTAAAAATGTATGCCTTATTTCCAGAATGAATTTGTCTAGCTTCAGCTTCTAGCCAGATTGTCCCAGTTTAACTAAAGGTGTGATTTTTAAACTGATTTAGGTACACTGGGGCAAACTATGATACAGTTAGCAGTTGATACAGTTGTTCGATACAGTTAGTTACAGGGGAGTTGGTGGGGCCTTATACCCCTTTATTTCCTGTGTGTGAGTGTTAGGCCGGGTACAACAGGGCTAAAATTTATTTCCCTCTGTTTTCAAGGAAACTGCCTGTTGCATGCTGAATTATTAGCATACTTACAAAACTACCTCTCTTTTATTACTTCTACAAGAGCCTCATTTGAGTTTTTAGTGTATTGTTTCTTATTGTGACTGTTTTTTCTACACCCTCAAGGAACTAAATATTCTTTACTTGTCCATTAAATTATTTGTAGCACATTTTCCTTATGGAATGAAGGAATTCAGTAAAACAAACAACTCAGCATGCTTTGTATACAAGTTGAGAAAGTGGTTACCAGGAAAAAAAAACAAAACATGATGCTATTATTTCAATGAACACACATTTCTTTGCCCCCAGGATCTAACCAGATTCAAACACCTGCTCTCTGGCTCATGTCTAACTATAAACTTCTGCAAATAACATTTAAAAAGCCCATAGATTTCTTGCAAGCAGACCAAGCATTCAAGGTCCAAACTGGTGTCATGTCAGGACTGGCAGAGGAAAATTGCCCTAGAACAAATATTCAAAGGAAAAATCTGAGCAGTAGAGTGCAACATCATTCTGACAATCCTTAAAGAGAAAAATGTCCATGGGTACCTTTCAAAGGGACTATCCAACACGGAGGAATATTACTTAGGATCAAGGACATCCATAACACCAGCTTTTTACAAAAGACTAGTTTGTAATTTTTTTCTCTAGATTTAATTAACTTCTATGAATGTCAGACATTTCTATATCTCTGAAATATATGGGGTGTCACTCATTTTTAAAAAACTGGATATTTTGCATTATCTGACCGTTTTGGCAAACTTTTCTTTCTCATCCAAAACTCTACTGTCATGATCTAATTAAACAGATGACAAGTTCTCTATCCTTGCAAGCTAAGCATTTTATGTGTTATCCCAAGATATACTCCATGTGCTATAAGATGAGGCTTCATAATGAGATTCAGTGCAGTTGAGTGCTAAATTATAGCAGGCTTATATCAGAGAAAATTATAACAATGAGAGTGGAATTCATATCATGGCTTTGGTAAGACCAGAAAATTAAAGCTTTGCAATTAAAGTAGTAACCTAAAACTTTCAAATAACTTAAACAGCTACTGAATACATGTAATGTTCCATACTTATCTGCAAGCAGGATTGGCAGTCATTTAAAAGAATTCAAATTAAATGTGGACAAGGTATATTTTATGTCCTCAAAATGCAGATCTGTCATTTTCTTCATTGTTCATGAATACATTGGTATTGAATATCTCTTTCCCACAATTCACAGGCTCCATACAAGACTAGGAGAGAGAAAACTAGTGTAATGTTATCGTTAAATTGATGTTACATACAACTTTATGATAGTCCCGACAACTATGGTTTGTGAATTTGCCAAGAGCAACCTAGCAAGTGATTTTCAGAGATGAACACTGAGCTACATAGTAAAATAATACTTCCCTTCAGAAGTATAAAAACTGCAATTTTCTTATAGACCTAATTTACTAATTATTTCTGACAATTGTAGAATTCCACCAGGCAAAACCCTGGGGGTTTGAGAACAGAACTTTTTGTTCTTTTTAAGAACAGACAGTGTATATAAAATGTTAATATCTGTGTAATGACTAGGGAGGGCCCCAGCCAGCAGAACTTGGATGCAGAACCCCTTCCAATTTAAATTCTACTCCCATTCCTAAGGTGTAGGGTGGTCAGAGCCGTGGTTTTGGTTCAGCCCAAGGCAGAGCTGCCAAATTTCGATTAGGATCTGGGTTCCGATTCTGACCACATCCCATATAGTTTTGGAGTGAGAAGGGCTTTGGAGCTAAGTTTATGATTTGTACCCAAGTGATATAATACGTTTAACATAATGATAATAACATAGATTAGTACAAAGATTGGCAAGCATATGTTTAACAATATTTACAGTTATGAAAAGCTGATGAAAGCCATTACATGGCAACTATGGCGCCTTCTCCATCCATAGCTTGGCATGTTGCCCCACAATAGTATGACAATGACATTGGTCATGATTCATCGGTCAGGTAGGCATTGCCTTAATTTCTATGTTTATAAAAAGCCTTGCTACTTCTTTAATTTCACATTGCACTTCTATATATGGCCTTCTCTATAATCTTCACCCCAGTTTGTATGCCAGTGAGAACCAGGACAGCCCCCAATGGTGCTGGAAGCCTGCTGCACATGTAGCTGTCCAGATCTAAGCCTGAATGTCTTCGTGCACATGGGAACTGGAATGGGGAGAACCCAGGAGCAACTGGATAGGTGAAGGTGAAAGGGCTCTCTGCCCCTATCAGCCCTACAGCTCGCTAGATGCTGTGGTGGGAAATAAACCATATCTCAGTCTGCTGCCCTATTCACTGGATCTCACTAACTCCCGAAAGGAACGTTGCAGATATTTCCTCTTCTGTTGCTGTGTCTCTAGGGAACTGTCCGTCTACAGCATTCTTCTTTGAAAACACCCTGGTGTCACTGCCGAATTTCAGCTTGAGAATCACTGGTAATACGGAGCACCGAAGGGCCATGACCGTGTTTTCTTCCTCACCCAGGTCTATGGAACCAGCAGCTAAAGTCTGCTACAGCACTTAGCAAATGTTGCACACTGAGTCATACCTTCCCCATTACGCCCCTGGCCATTGCCCATCTAATGTCAGCCCAAGTTATTGGTTGTGTATTTGTTGAGAAAGGTAAAGAATTGGATACGGCTGCAGGTTGGGTCAGTTTCATCAAAAGGCTATGGATAGAATAGACAGGAATTGGGTTTGTTTTTCTGAATGTGTTAAACACTTATTCCAACTTGCATTTGAATGTTGCTTTCTAGTTCTAGTGGTAATTTCCAATTCATATATATATGTAAACAAAAACAAAAATTCCCACCAACCAGGCACTTTGGGAACTCGCTGTCGAGTGACATGGTGTGACAGAGGGCTCAGAACCAACAGCTGAGCAGCACTCAGATCATGTAAATGTCAATTAATTCCCCACCCCTTGATTGTGCCTAATTAGCAGATTAGAATGGGCTAGGGAAGATTAAAGAGCTAATTAACCCATTAATGCAGAGGGTAGACGGCAGCACCAGAAGGAAGTGGCGGGTTAGCAGAGTCAGCACCAAGGAGGATCTCTGGGGAGAAAGACCTCTTCCATCTCCTTGGCAGAGGAGCAACAGATGTTGTCAAGGACGTGGTGTATGTCTCAGTGGGAAGAGCCATGTGAATGAACCACACAGTGGTGTTTAAGAACAAAACCTCTCTGAACAGTCTGTGTAGACAAAGGAGAAGACAGGAGAGGGAACTTGCCCTGTTACACCAGGAACAAA
Organism: Caretta caretta; assembly: GCF_965140235.1. Lineage (NCBI taxonomy): Eukaryota > Metazoa > Chordata > Testudines > Cheloniidae > Caretta > Caretta caretta. The sequence continues at coordinate 96,169,252 of NC_134214.1, forward strand.
AAGCTTGGAATGAAACCCTGATCAGTAATGACCAAAAACTGTTGTCTTTCTGATGGCTGTTCAATGGGGTTTGAGCTTGGTCTTTTTCAGTCCAGTCCCCAGTGGATAGATATCTACAACCTAAAACTACTTGCACCTTAAATGGATGTTATTTGGCCATCTCAGCAGAGAGGCCAAAGACTTAGGGATTTACCCATAATCCATTAAAATCAGGGGGAACCTTTCCATTAACTTCTATGGGCTGAGTCAAGGCCTGAACGAACTTGTAGAGTGTAATATCCTAGAGAGGCATCATGGAACCGAGAGATAAGAGTATTGCTCCTGTGATGGCTGGTTTCCAGGGAGTGAGGGTTGTTGTTTCTCTTTGTTTAAACTCCCTTAACTATCATTCTGTTTTCCCTAGCCAGGCGAATACTGATGGCCATACCATAAATTCAGACATTAGACTAGAGGTAAAAAGAAAAGGAGTACTTGTGGCACCTTAGAGACTAACCAATTTATTTGAGCATAAGCTTTCGTGAGCTACAGCTCACTTCATCGGATGAATACTGTGGAAAGTGTATAAGATCTTTTTATACACACAAAGCACGAAAAAATACCTCCCCCACCCCACTCTCCTGCTGGTAATAGCTTATCTAAAGTGATCACTAGAGGTAAAATTTTAAAAATCACCTACGTGTAATGTAAAATCATTGACTTTCAAAGAAACTTAGGCTCCTCATTAGAGCTGGTTGGAAAACTGATTTTCCATCCTGCAAAATATTTAATGATTTAAAAAAAAAAATCATCCCAAACCAGTATGGAAAAGCCAACATTTCAGAATTTTCCATGAAACAAAATTCCAGGAAAAAAAAATATATTGGAGTCAATTGAAACATTTAATTTCAATACCTGTTTCATTTTGATTTGAGCCTTTAAAAAACGATTTATTTATATAAAAAAAAATAAAATGAAAAATCAATTTTTTTCTTGCCAGCCATCCTGTTTTGGCATCTTCTAAAACTTTTTTTATAGATTTTAATGAAATTTTGTCTGAATGTATACAATTTCTCAAAAAAAATCTGTTTCATTGAAATGGTATTTTCCAACACAAAACTGTTCTGATGACAATTTTCCAATGAACTCTACTCTCCTACACAGGGACCTTAGTAAATGTTACCCCACGTGTTTTCCAGTTGGAAAAGCCAAAAACATTATTCAGCAGCTGAAGTTCTCCCAGGCTGTGCTAGAAGCAAAATCTAATCTGTCACTTTTTTAAAGGAACCACGTGTCAAACTGAAGTCCCTTTTTTCCCCCCAGTAAGTGACCGTAGCAGGGCCTTCTTACCTGCCCCCGCTTTGCGCCCTGCTACTGCTTCAGTTAATTTGGGAATAAGCCATAAACTTTTAACAATGAGGATAATTAACCATTGGAACAAATTACCCAAGGTCCTGGTGGATTCTCCGTCACTGGCAATTTTTAAATCAGGATGGGATTTTTTCTGGAAGATCTGCTCTAGGAATTCTTGTGGGGAAGCTCTATGACCTGTGTGATGCAGGAGGTCAAACAATCTTGTCAGGAATCAGGGCCGGCAGCAGAGCTCGTCTGCAGGCAGCCTCATCAGTACACTTCGCTGCAGCCGGCTGCCAGATTGGTCGCACCACCTGACTGGCCAGAGCACATCAGCAGACTGGCTCTTAACTTAAGCCAGCAGCAGCTCACTGGCTGCTCAGTGCTCATGTCCACCTTGTTCCTGCTACTTCTGCCTTGAATTCAGCCTTGCCCCTGTCCTGCCCCTGCCTTGAACCCCTCCTTGTTTGCTACCCTGCCCACTCCAGTTCCTGACCTCCAGCCTGACCTGTGGCTTTGGCTTCTGACTGCTGACTCCAGCTTGACCCTCGGCTCTGGTATCTAGGTCCTGCCCTCCGGTTTGACCCTTGGCTCCTGCTTCTGATTACCGACTCCAGCTCTGACCCTAGTCCTTGTTTCCTGACACCTGCTCTGTCTACTAGGCCTGATGCCTGCTCTGACCAGTAGGCTAGACTGGCCTCATCCTGGTCGGCTGATGGATCTGGTCAGATGCTGAAGGATTCATATATTGGTAAAGTCCAATGCCAGATGGTCACAGTGGTTCCTTCTGGCACTGGAATGTGTGAATCCTTTGGAGTCATGGAACCAGCATGATAGCCTCTCTGGCCTTCCTACTACTGGTGTAGGTGTCATGGCTATGACTTCCCTATACCTTGAAGATTCTTGGCTGACATATCAGCCTTTGCAGCTGTTAGCAGATGGTATAATTTAGCTAAACATGCCTGGTACACAACCAACATAGAATCAGGGGCCACCTTTACACCCCAGCCTGAGCTGTGCACTTGTAATAAATCCACTGTCAAAAACTCTGCTATATTCTCCTCCTGTTAATTCAGGTCAACTTTTAGTATGTGAAATTCATATTGATTTTAGAACCGACAACACTTTTTTAGCTAGCAGAGCTTAGAGATGTCAGATGCATAAGGGCCAAATTTCAAGCTGGGCATAACTTTACTAACTTCAGTGAATTTACTCTGGGATGAATTTGGCCCAAGATTTTATAAAATATATATATTGCTAGATGTGTCTGTTTATGCTGGATTGTAATTCCTTATTGGGTTTTCCCATTATTCACCAAGGGCCATATCCTACAGTTTTTACTCCAGCAAATTCCCTTTGAATCCAATGGGAGTTTTTTCTGTTTAAAGAGTGAACAAACTGTGAAATGTCTGACCCACAGATCTATACATTTTAGCAGAGTAAGTCCCCCAACCCTTCAGAAGAATCTTCTGTTATGGATTCTTACTGCACCATGTGGTCCTTGAGACCCTGGATGTCAGGGTCTGCCTGAGCAAATCTGTTTGCAGAATCAAGGCTTAATATATTATAAACAGAAGAGTTCATCTCTGCGGTCCTTCATCAGACAAAGCTCCCATGGAATTTTGCCTGACTTAAGGACTTCAGGGTTAGGTCATAAAATGGGAGGGAAAAGGAAAGGAAGAGAAGAGAAACAGAGTTGTATCCCTTTTTATTGCTTAATGAGGTATAAAAAAGGCTTGAATGGTTAGTTCTTTGTTTTGGTTTATTTTTAATGGTAGGAGGAGAGGGAATTTCCCTTGGAATTATCAGGTCTTGTTTCTCCTCTTTTTGACAGAGGATTCATTGGAGTACTAGAGAATTGGAGCGGGAGATTCCTCTCCTGAAGGGACACGGTTTTCTTAAACTTTAACAAAGACTGTGTTTCTTCCAAATGTTTATCAGGAGTTTCAGTTAAATTGGTGTTAGCTAAAACAGACCCAAATCAGATATTAAACAGTCTGGCAGAGAAATTCCCTCCTTTTTCAATTGCTCAGGTTTCAATCCCTTGTCTCTTGTAATGGTATAATCCTATTAGCTCTCCAGTGAGCTGTAGTCTTCTAGGAAAATCATGTGGGCAAGACATGGTATCTGTAATCAAAAATCAATCAGAAAGTTAACAACCAAACTCATTCAGGCCTTCTCCGGACAATGTCCAGAAGCAAAGGAGAGAGCATATTGTATTGTCTTTACATGATGCTATTAAAAAGTCTATGCAATACATTATGTGACGTGTTTTGGATAATCCCACTTGCTTTCAAGAAAATATCACTGTTATCAAAGGTCTTCTGCATGTGTTTGGAGAGCAAAAAAACCTGTTATGGCAACATGCCTCCTAGCTGAAATAATCATGGTTTGGGGCTAGATGGTGGCATTAGGGACAGCTCTAATCAAGGGACCAAACAAGAGTAGCTCGAAGAGGCAGCCTGGTTCCAAGGCTCCCCTCTGGGTTCCTCCAAGGTTCCTCCTCCGCTTTCTCCTGATTCTCTGGGATGCTAATCTGCTGACCTATACCATCAGCAAATTACTAACCCCTGTGCTTCCTCCCTGGGATGCCTCAGTTACACTGGCCAGCCAGTGGGCAGGGATATGGCCCTGAGGATCTTTCTGCCCACTTCCCACCCACCTGTTGCCAGGAGGAAGCAATGCACAGCCCTGCTTATTTCTGTCGGATTCCATCCGTGGCCCAGGTAGCCCATGTAAGGGGGGCATAGCCCAAGTTCATAAACTAGCCCTTGAAAGCAATTTATAGAGCTGGTATTGCTCACTATGGGAGGGAGGGTATCAAAGCTGGGACCTTAGTAAAGTTATTATATGACTCATGGTGTATTTAGTCATGAAATTTAGTCTCTCTGCACTTGAGATTTACAATATCAGCCAGGCCTATCCCAGCAGTGTTTTCTGTAGCTGAGGCTATGATTATTCTACAGGTACAACAGCAGTGTAGCTGCAGTGAAGATGCTTACTACAACGGTGGAAGGAGTTTTTCCATCAGTGTAGTCAGTCCACCTCTCTGAGAGGCAGTAGCTAGGTCAACAGAAGAATTCTTCCCTTGACCTAGCTGCGTCCACACTGTGGGTTAGGTCACCTTAACTACGGCACTCAGGGCACAATTTTCCATAGCCCTGAGGAACATAGCTCGGTCGATCTAATTTTTAAGTGTAGACTAGGCTTCAGTTACGACAATCTTTGAGTTACGTATAATATTGCAAGGTCTTTGGGGCAGCAACCATCTCTTTGCTGGGTTTGTACAGTATCTACCACAGTGGACTGGGACCTCCAGGTGCTCCCATGGTACAGAGAGTAAATAATAATATTCTGTTATTCATACATTTCCTGCCTGCAATGGGATTTGACTGTTAATGTACTAATATGAAATTAACAGGTTCTGAGTCATATTTTCCTAGTCCACTGTGCTTTAAAAATGGGTTGACCTTCCGTTTAAGAACTGGAAAGACTTTTGAAGGCTTTAGAAAAGAAGCCAGCTATTTTGAAGCTTACACTGAAGCAGTATTTAATTCCAGGAGGTTGCAAAGCATCATGTACAAAAATTGAAAAGAGCATGTACAATGTCTGAAATATATACGGCGAACGAACTTGCAACAGCCAGTTAAAGGATTTTCTGTCCCAAAGTGAAGACTTTGTATAAGCATTTAAGTGTGACTTGTTGTAGAAAGGAATTATTTTAAGAGCCAAAAGCCATAAATGGGAGTAAAAAGAGTTTACAAATTAAAAATATTTTTTTAAAAAACCCAAAACAACTCAAAGTGAAAATGTCGCTGTTTTAATCTTTTATGAACTTAGAGGAAAGTTAAAAAATTCTGCAAGGCTGTCACAATGCTAACTGTTTAGGCACCAGTCCTAGCTATTTAGGCCCCGATCCTGCAAAGACTCATGCATATGCTTAACTGTAAGCTCATGAATTGTCCTATTGAAGTCAACGGGCTAGATCAGTGGTTTCAAACTGTGGGTCGGGACCCAAAGTGGGGCTGAAGCCCAAGCCACGCCGCCCGGGGCCAAAGCCGAAGCCCGAGGGCTTCAGCCTTGGGTAGCAGGGCTCAGGTTACAGGCTCCCCACCTAAGGCTGAAGCCCTTGGGCTTCGACTTTGGCCCACCTGCACAGGTCTATGGGGCTCAGGCTTTGGCTTTTTTCCCCCCTCTCCTCCCCACCTGAGGCGATGGGCTCAGGCTTCAGTCCCCCCTCCTGGAATCATGTAGTAACTTTTGTTGTCAGAAGGGGGTCGCAGTGCAATGAGGTTTGAGAACCCCGGGGCTAGATTAACTGAAGTCAATGGGACTTTCGTGTAGTCAAAGTTTAAACACTTGTATGTGTGTGTCTTTGAAGAATATCAGGGTCTTAGTTTTAAAGGTGAACCATACAGCAAAAAGTATTATGTTTGAGCCCTTCTGAGCTTCTTTGTGATACATAAAGAAGGCCTCAAACATTTTAAAATTTAGGATTCTTGACTACTGTCTGTTGGCTGGAGAACTCATGGGATTTGACTGGTCTGCACTAGTGAAATTATCCATTGCTTTAACATGTAACTTTTTCTAGCCCTTGGTGTGTAACTTACACAGGTTTAGACTCCGTCAAGCATCGCTAAAGTGGGGATCAGTAGCTCTGAGCGAGCCTAACTTGCATTTAATCTCAGAATTTGGCCCATAAATCCAAATAAGTCCTATCTGTCTAAATCTAGAGGGAGTCCTAAATGTAATAACATATACACTGAGGGGGCTGAATGAGGGAGGGACACCATATAAAGGCCAAGTGATTAAGCATTTATGTTTAAAGTCCAAAACCCAAGACCACAAATAGTGGATATAACAACAGGTAAGCAGAGGTACTGCTAAATTACAGCACCAAAATGTGTCGTTAACTGTTCATATAGGGATCTGAATAGAAATGTGTAGAATGAAGTATTGAAAATAACTGGGGTGATATAAAGCTGAGTAAGAGGCGTTTATACCCAGGAAAGAATTTTCTGTAGTATCTGGCTGGTGAATCTTGTCCATATGCTCAGGGTTTAGCTGATCGCCATATTTGGGGTCGGGAAGGAATTTTCCTCCAGGGCAGATTGGAAGAGGCCCTGGGGAGGTTTCGCCTTCCTCTGTAGCATGGGGCACGGGTCACTTGCTGGAGGATTCTCTGCTCCTTGAAGTCTTTAAACCACAATTTGAGGACTTCAATAGCTCAGACATAGGTGAGGTTTTTCACAGGAGTGGGTGGGTGAGATTCTGTGGCCTGCGTTGTGCAGGAGGTCAGACTAGATGATCATAATGGTCCCTTCTGACCTTAGTATCTATGAATCTATAAATCATAGTTCTGGACAGTTCCCCAGTAGAAAGGAGATGCCTAGATTCTGTGGATAAAATTGCTAAACTCATACATGTCCTTTACTGTCTGCTACATCTAGTGTTTGTCAATATGACCTGCACAGACTATTCCAGATATATCAGTATCAAAAGTCTCCAGTGGAGTTACATCAGGAATAAATCTGTCTCTTTTGCCTTTACAAGATTAGATGAACACCACAGCTGTAATTGATTAAATAAGCATTTCTCAGGAATGTCCAAGGTGGGTATAGTTTTGTATTACTTTTCACAGACTATGATGGCTGTAATGTTCTTCTCCCTTATTCATGTGGAGAACAGGAAAAAGATGTAAATACAGGTGTGTGACAATGGTGTTCATAACATTAGGATGTTTCCACATGTTACCCTTTTCTGATGCGATAAACGAGATGCGGTGATCTCTGCAGAACAAGCAGATGGATCAAAAAAAAAATTAATGGAAAGTCCTTCAAGGATTTTGCAAAATTCCTTAATTTACATTAGCAAATTATACACAAGAACCATGGAAGTGTATGTCTTTTTCAATGCCAACATTTAAAACTATACCTTGGTTTTAATACATCATCAACTTTGTATTTTGTCTTTTATAGCCACTTTAAACTTGGGGAAATGTCTGATCTATAAGGATTTTTGTAATTTAAATTAATGCGCCGATCAATTAAAAAGTGTGAATTGCATGTATGTTTGTCCATTTTTTTCACACAGGTTTTCTTTTCTGAACCCAGACTCCAGGCCAGCCTCCTAGCCAAGTTTTCCTTCATGCCTTATTGTCTATTCTGTTCAGCTATTTAAAAAATGTTGAATATCAACAATGGCTTTCAGTAGTGTATTGTCAACTTTTGTATGAAGCAATCTTGGTTGAATGAGAAGATCCCAGAGCTTATAGTTCTATCTACCGTGCTGCACTGGGTTTCTGCTTGAATGTATGTGACTGATAACGGGACAAATTTCTACCTTCATTATTACATTTCAGCTACATAATTCATTTGCCAAAATCTTTTAGGAAATATCTTTATAGCAAATTGCACGAGACATCAGGTAAGTGCTTGTGATGTAAAAATAAGTAAAGATCCAGGAGCTGCCTTGTCAGACTTGTTTATTAATTGTAGAGCTGTTTCTGTTAGCTTGTTTTACACACTTGCTGTTTCCTGTGTAGCTGTGTGTGCTGGGACCACTACGGAATGTATGTGTTCATGTACAGACATTAGGATCGGATCATCATTGCACTTGGTCTAAGAGCAATCGTTTGTTTTTAAACTAGGGGCAAATTTTTTCAAATGTGGTCACTGTTTATGCATTTTCAAGTAAGAAACCTTTGTCTGGACTTACTGTTCATATTTGATCACTTAGTGGCTTTTACATCCAGAATATGAGATTTAATGTCTGCACTATCCCCTTTCTATTATACTCAAGGTTAGATTCCACAGTCTGATGATTCTCAGTTATTGCACACATGGGAAAACTAACATTTTTCATTGCTTTTGCTAAACAAAAATTTATCTTAAAGTGGCAGCTGATATTCTATCCTCTGTTTTCAGACAGTCCAGATAAAGCAGGAAAGGTCATCTGCAGTGTCCAGTTTCTGCAGGTGCTTAGGTTAACAGGTGTCATGGCAGGTAAAACAGAAGCAGCTCTTCCCCCTCCCCTCACCCCCCACTCCCACCTCCCCACCCCCCCCCCCCCATTTGTTGACAGTTAATGTGACTTTGGATGGAATTAATTTGTTAGATCATTTTCCAAAATGATCTGTTTGAATGAGATGAAGTTCATGGCATAGTGCTTGAGGCCTGATCATGCAGGGCTCACATAGGCAAATCTTCCATTGAAGCCACTGGGAGTTTTCTCTAAGTGAGGGGTGCAGGATCAGGCCCATCATTGTGGGTCAAGAAATAGGGGAGAATTCATTAATGATCTTTAGCACGTTACACATGTTGCGATTTTTATTGTGAGTGCAAGTTCGACCACATTAGAAGAAAGAGGCTTCGGATAGTTTCATAAAGACAAGAAGTATCCAAAACAAAGAATGAGAACATAATTGCTTCTGGATGTTGATCTGAGAAGTAATAATAATTAAAATCAGAAGAGATCCCATCTTTCAGAATCCAGAAAAAATATACTGAATTAAAGCTGGCATTATAGCAAAGCAACATCATTAAGCCTAACTGTGGAATATCTCTGTGGAGAGAATAACTAGGTATTGCACAATGTCCTGTTTGACACTGAGTTGTCAGTTTCCCACTAATTCCTCTGCCTGTCTCTTTGTCCCAAATCCTGGACTCTTTTCAGTGTTTGTGTCTGCTTTGTCTGTACAGCGTCTGCAGACCAACAATCACCATTAAATACTTTGCAATTAAATTATATATACATGCATAAGCAAAAAAAAAAAAAGACACCATACAATGTTTTGTTTGTGCAGCCAGCAGTATGCAACCTCTGCAGTATAAATGGAGTGTAAACCTTAAACAGAAGCATTTATGAAATTCTAACTCTGCCAGGACAAATGAAACATTGTAATGTCACTGTCCGCTGCAAAAGGTCTCACGATGCAATACTACTTTTGTTAAAAAAAAAAAAATTAAAAAAATGTTGTTCTCTTTGGAAATGAAAACTCTAGTTAAGAATAAAAGTGTTATATTGACCGTATAGCCTATACTCTGATAATGAACAGCCACATCATCAGTTTCTAAAGCAAATTTTTAATAATGAAATTCTGCTTTATATAATAATTAATCATTAGCACTTTAGAGTTTCAAAGCAGATATTAACTAGTTCATATACTCTATCAAGTATTGACAGGTACTGCAGAGAATGTGGTTGAGTTAGAAATAGAACCAAACTAAATCAGAGAGTAATAATCCGTGTTGTGGAGAATTTGTGAAAAAGAATTAAATCTTAACTTCAGCTGTTTGCCATTTGATTGGCTTTATATAAAGCATCTTTCATTTTTAAAAAACCTGTTTTTTATAACTTTATCTTCCAGTCTTCCTGCTACATGAAGGCAGACTCAAGATTGAGAAAGACTAAGGGGAATATTGGATAAAAATGTGAGAGGGACATGAAAGGGAAGGTACAGTATCCACTACAATTGTCACATTTTTCAAACTCTATATACTACCCTCTATGCAAGCAGACCTGAAAATGCTGTCAGACTGACAGGTTCATTTTTAAACCTATTCTAAAACTGACTTTTTGCATTTAATTAGCTAACTATTGACTCAAATGTTTTGGCACTTTAAAAGCACTCGTGCACCTGTTTTAAGGTCTGGGCATTCATTATGTGCCACAATGGTGATCAGTGGGTCAGGATTTCCCTCCTTGTTTTTCCCATGAAATCAATGGGAGTTTTGCCAGTGACTTTATGGAGGCCATGAGTTCATTCTAGATCTATGACTTTATCTTGCGTACCATAATTGTATTTAGAGGCAGGCTTTTCAGGGATCCACTGATTTCAGTAGATGACAGGACACACCTTACCATATGCATAGGATCAGAATTTACTTCTTTTTAGGTGTCCTGTATTTTGTGTCACCTAAAGTACTGAAAGTTCTCCTTGCTGAATGTGAATCCTAGGTATTCTCTCTCCATCTTCTGGATCTTCATTTTGGACCCTGTACTGCCATCGCTTCCCATCTGGTGATGCCAAGTGACTGCTTCGCATTGCTACAGTAACTTCCATTCACAAACGTTAACAAGTCTAACCTCTCCAGCTCCATTTGTGGGAGATCAATATTCTTATCTCCATTGTACAGGTGGAGAAACTCAGGCACACAGGGTGACTTGCTTAAGGTCCTAGGTCATACAGCCTGCTTGGCAGAGTTAGGAAAGTTGGCTCTAAGCACTAAGGATTGCTCCCATTCTGTGGGAGATGTATGTGTGGATCAAAGCCAGTAGCAAGTTTTCATCCATCTTTGAAATGTCAGGAGGCATGCTTTGGCCAAAAATGATTGTCTTTCCTCAGAGGGCCAACACTGCCCTTGGACCATACACAGAGCCCCAATGATATTTATGTCCCCTATTCAGCACTCCTTAGTCGGACAAAACGACTCCCCTATTGGCTTCAATGGGAGTTTAGACTGAATAAAGAGTGCTGAGTAGCACTCTGTTTTATCTGACATGCTCATAGCAGTTGCTTCGTGCTGAGGGATCAGGAAAACACTTTACAAGCTGCTTAGGGCTCAGTCATTCAGTACTTACGCATAGGTGCTGAAACCAGGGGTGCTGGGGGTGCTCCTGCACCCCCTGGCTTGAAGTGGTTTCCATTATATACAGGGTTTACAGTTTGGTTCAATGGCTCTCAGCACCCCCACTATAAAAATTGTTCCAGCACCCTTGTACTTACGTGTGTGTAATCATGTAACTGCCAGGATCTTATATACAAGAGGGAGGAATTACTTTTCCCACTAAATGCAACCAGCTCTTCCTGTTGTATGAGAGGAGCCTACAGAGTGGGAATGTGAGGGGCACTCTTTCATTTTGTGGTATGTGGCATGCCACAGAATGTGACTAGTTACTTAATGGCTCTGTGCCTCAGTTTCCCGCACTGTAAAATGGGGATTGATATGTTTTTCCTTATTTCACAGAGGCTTAATCGTGTGCAAAGTGCTTTGAGACTCTCAGATAGAGAGTACAAAGCGTTATTACTATCATTGATTTGTCTGTTTACTATGGTCTAGTTACTTTTTTTCCTGCAAAGAATTAACTGGAAATCTGTCGTCAATTTGTCAGCTACTTTGAAGCACTTGAAAGTCACTTATTGCTGTTTATGACACTATATATATTGGCCGTGTTTGGTCGAGTGAGGGTCTGGAGAGCCCGCTCCGGGAAATCTCCATGTAAATCACAGGAACAAATGTGGTGGAAGTCCCGCTTCTGGGTAGCGTAAGGAGTTTCCACTGAAATTTGCAAGGCCAGGCTAGAAATTTCAGGAGGGTAGAACTCAGTGCTACAGGCCAACTCCTCCACTGATGTAAATAGTCATTGCTCTGTTGACTTCAGATGAATTATGGCAATTTACATCAGCTGAGGATCTAGCTCTGCCTGTTTCCATTTCTTTTCATTCTTAATTTTGCAACCTCTCAAAGGAATTCTACATCCTGTGATATTTTGTCCCCTACCCTCAACAAAGTGTGGTGGGTAGGAGCAACCAGCTCACCATATTGTCCTTCCCATGTGGCTGGTCAAGGTTAGTATTTTGCAATTCTGACATACCATCAATTATCCTGCCAGCAGACAGATACCGGACCTCAAGTTTTCTTATAAAATAAGAAACTGAGTTTAATTAAACCATCAGTAACGTGGACCTAATTATTTCAGACAGTATTTAATTAATGTTTCATGGATACCTAATGTAATTAAGGTTCCTTTAATAAGACCTTCTGTGACATTAAAATATATGACCTTTATCTTCCTTATCAACTTCAGTCTGACACCTCCGATTTGTCATTTTCACCAAAAGGTGTAGTTTGATTAAATAGAACAGACCCTAAAATTAATCTAGCAAATTATACTTGTTTGTTTCTTTTTTCCCCCTCAAAGACTAATAAGTGAAGCCTTTTAATTAGTGGTGTAGCTACAAATGTTCGTGCTAGAGTTTTACTTTTTTTTTTAAGTGTTTCTTTTGTATGTCAGTTTTTTATGACCAAAGCCGATAGCAATGATACTTTATTAATCATGGCGAAGGACCAGTGTTTAAGATATGGACAAATAACGAACTGTTCTTTATAGAAGCAAAGACTAGGGATTGGTTAAGAGTGTTTAAGACATTTAATTTCTTCTGATTATAAACAATTCTAAATATAAGAAAGAAATCACAACATGCACATGGGTCAGTACAAGCTACATGTCAAATTGTTGCATTGGCCTAAACTTGTCTCTCCTTAAGCTATGGGTTATTTTCTCCCCACTTTCATCCTCTTTTTGTTTCTTTTAAATGGCTGGTGACTGGCAGTGCTTGAGGCCTGGTAGGAGGGTATTGGTCACATGGATATATGGACAATAGCTAGAGGAAAAAAGAAGTTTGGTTACAAGGGTAATTTAAGTCCACTGGGAACACCAGCCATCTGCTCTCCATCCCCACTCCCCAGAGAGTGATTACACCTCTGTGTCAGAAACAAGGGAATGCAAACAGAGGCTCCATTAACTGTAAAAGCATGTCTATGTCCCATTTAATTCACTGGAACTTAAGCACATGCTTAAGGTTGGACACATACTTAAGTGTTTTGCTGAACTGGGGCCAGGATGCTTCCTCTGAGATTCATTATCCTCCTGCTACCTTAGGTCTACAGCTCAAAGGTTGACCTTAGTGGAAGGGATGGACAGGTGGCAGAAGGTCTGAAAAATGAGGATTAGAAGTTAGTCAAGCAGCATGCAGCACCTAAAATGAGTGTGTGTACCATGGCCAATATGGACCCCAATACTTCTGCTTTACCCGGCTACAATGGGATCAAGACTGCTGCCTGTGGCTGTAGGTGGCCTACACTGAAGGAAGTATGTCTTGTTCCCCTCCACCAAAGTTATACTTGAGGTGCTTCTGCCCACACACCACAAATCTAGGACTTTCTGCCTTGTATAACAAGGACACTGCCTTGGTTACTGGGTAGATGAGCGAAAGCAAATTGTCTCTGCACCTGCAAAAATGTTAAGAGCTGGTCAAAAATTCCATCCAAATTTCCTTATTGGTTTTGGGGTTGTTTGTTTGGTTTTGGTTTTTTGGTTTTGTTTTGGGGTTTTTTGGAGGGACATGGAGAATCAAAAAGTCACATTTTGGGTGAAAAAAATTGTCAAAACTTTGGAATTTGGAAAATTTCCACCAGTCCAATAACTGTTGGGGGGAAAAAATCTGAAATGTTCATCCAAAATGTTCAGGGGGTTTTCCAACGAAAGCTGAATTTTCAGTGAAAATTTTAATTCAAAATGAAAAATTAGAAAAATCTGGTGTGTCTTTCATGACAACAAGAAGAAAATGAGAAAAGCCACTGCAGGGAAGGGAAATGAATTTGTGATGTTCTTCACTCCCCTGCTACTATGAAAGAAAGAGGAACAAAGGCCTAGTAGCAGTGCAAATGCTGAGTTGGAATTGCTTTGCTTTGTTTTCAGTGGAGAATTTACTGAAGAGAGGGGTTTGCTAGTTGATGCTTTTATTCAGTTCGCAGGAGCTTAGTGCCAGGCAAATTAGCTGGAAGAACAGATGTTAGATGGGTTAATGAGTACTGCACAGCAGATATCAGACATGGTCTTCCATGAAAAGGAACAGAGTTTTCCTAGGCCCCAGTCCAACAAAGGACTTAAGATCATGCTTAACTTTAAGCATGTGAGTAATCCCCTTGAAGTCTTTGCACCCACTCACATGCTTAAGGTTTAACATGTGCTGAAGTGCTTTTGCTGAATCAGGGCCCTCATCAAGGAGCAGGGTTAGGAAGTTTCCCGAGCTGTTCAGTGTCAGTTGTGGTGATAATGCTGAATCAGTGAACCACTGCAGTGACAGTAGGAGTTTCATAGCAGCCTAAGGGAATTAAGCATCCAACGGGAGCACCTAATTCTCTTAGGCTCATTTGAAAACCCCAATTTAAATCTCTAAAGCAATTAGCAGTTTAACGTGACAAGTGGATTCTTGCAATCCCACCTAGGCGATATTATTGATTGATTTACGTCCATTTGCTTCATTTCCTTCAACACCTCTTCCACGGGCAAAGCTAAGCGCTCTTCCAAACACTTTTAAAAATTGCCTCCAGAAATTGTTGGTGGTGTGGTGTCCCTTGGCATGCAGCTGCCCTTTATGGGCTGTGGTTTCTAAAGCCACAGTGAAGCCTTTACATTGTGGGAGCATAAAAGATCCAAGAAAAATAAAGGTGGGAGTAGTGTCTGCAAAATGGGAATCGCTTCTTTTTCATACATTCTCCTGCAAAATATGGGCCTGATCCTGTTCCCGTTGGCAGTGAAGACCATCACATGCCGCAAGTAATAAACCTTTAAGTTACTCGTTAATAGAAATGAACATGGTAGTTAATTTAACCAGTCTTAGGGCTTGTCTGCATGGCATGGAAAGTGAACTAAGTACTTTTTAGCGCCCGCCAGCAGAGTCGACACAGGGCACTTAGAGCACACCACATTAGAGCACTGTTCAAATCACCCCCACCTGATGTGCTTTGCACGCGTGTAGACGAACCCTCAGACAAGGCCGGCAAGCTAGCTGCTGACTGCCGGCAGTTAGTGTTAATGTCAATAAGGTTTCTGCAACAGGCTGACAATATCCTGGGCAAACCTTATTGAATTAGTTTTAATACCTTTGCGGTCCATTGTATTAAAAATGCCATTATGGATGTGTTGTTGTGGAATTGTATGTAACTTTTCTAGGAGGAGGGGATGCTAATGTAATTAGAGTCCTGCACTTAGGACGGAAGAATCCAATGCACCGCTACAGACTAGGGACCGAATGGCTAGGCAGCAGTTCTGCAGAAAAGGACCTAGGGGTGACAGTGGACGAGAAGCTGGATATGAGTCAACAGTGTGCCCTTGTTGCCAAGAAGGCTAACGGCATTTTGGGATGTATAAGTAGGGGCACTGCCAGCAGATCAAGGGACGTGATCATTCCCCTCTATTCTACATTGGTGAGGCCTCATCTGGAGTATTGTGTCCAGTTTTGGGCCCCACACTACAAGAAGGATGTGGAAAAATTGGAAAGTGTCCGGCGGAGGGAAACAAAAATGATTAGGCAACTGGAACACATGACTTATGAGGAGAGGCTAAGGGAACTGGGATTGTTTAGTTTGCAGAAGAGAAGAATGAGGGGGAATTTGATAGCTGCTTTCAACTACCTGAAAGGGGGTTCCAAAGAGGATGGATCTAGACTGTTCTCAGTGGTAGCAGATGACAGAACAAGGAGTAATGGTCTCAAGTTGCAGTGAGGGAGATTTAGGTTGGATATTAGGAAAAACTTTTTCACTAGGAGGGTGGTGAAGCACTGGCATGCGTTACCTAGGGAGCTGGTGGAATCCCCTTCCTTTGAGGTTTTTAAGGTCAGGCTTGACAAAGCCCTGGCTGGGATTATTTAGTTGGGAATTTGAGCAGGGGGTTGGACTAGATGACCTCATGAGGTCCCTTCCAATCTTGATATTCTATGATTCTAATTCTTCCAGTTATCAGCCAAACTGAAGTCATCCTTGAAGATATACATATACTAGTTCAAACTGGATTCTCCAGGGACCAACAGTGAGTGAAAGAATTTTAGGATCAATAGCTTGGTTTTACACAGGCTCAGAGCCTTCTTCCTGATCCAGCAAATGGACAGGACCCCTCGTCTACCAAGAGCCCCAATCCTTGTTCTGAGCTGAAGTTGAACTTGAAACCACAAGGAAACCCCTTGGTTGGGTTGTTGGAGTGCTCCTGTTACAGCCCCTGTTATGGCTGGGGTGAGCTCTGGTAGGCTTATTAGCATGCGTGTAGGGTCTTTAATTGTTTTTAATGTTTTCTCTGTCATGTTTTTACCTTATGACTAAAATAGGCTTGCATAAAAAGAGCTGTGTAGGATCTATAACGGTGGGCAACTTACTCTGTTATGAGTTGCTGAGGAGAAAGCAAGCAGGTGTGCTTGGGCAGCCTGTTTCTGCTGGGAATAACACAGGGAAGGCAGAGAACTGTGCAGCCTGGAGTTTCCCCAGTCAGAAGAGAGAGAGAGAGAGACGAGTGCCATGGGAGTTCGAAGCCTGAGAGTGGGTGCCCTTGCTGGAGCCCAGAGGGGGAATACAAGTGCAGTTGCCCTGAAGATTGACCGTATCCACTGGCTTATACTAGCAGCACTGGGTTAAGATACAAAAATGTAAGAGTGTCAGTGGATGGAATTAACTCCACCTGCATGGAGTTCTGTGTGGAGGGAATACAGAAAGGCTAGGTCAGGCTAATCTACCTCCTGCCAATGCAGGGCCAATGGGGGGGACAACTCCAGAGCCCCATGCCCACTGCTGCTATTCTGCCTCTTCTAAACACAGTCCCTCTATGCCATCTGCGCACCGTGTTGGGGTACTGGATCCTTGTAAATTCAAATCATGTGATCTTTCCTCTGCTCACCCCCACCCCCATTGCAGCCATCTGCACCAGCCTGTCCAGAGTAGGGTGCAGCCCCTTGTGCTGGCCCTTTACAAAATGAGTGAATTTCACCCAATACAATTGATTGAGAAACTGATTCTTGCCTTGCAACTAGCACCTGAAATTTTACATGACACGGTTAGATTCCACAGATACTACCCATCATTAATGTGCCGTTAATGTATCTTTTAGCATACAGCTGGGTCACCTTTCTCCTCTTTCTGTGAAGAAAACATCCAGTTTGTACATTTTAAGCAAATAGACTCCAGGGAAAACACAGTTAATATGGAAAAATATGCTGGATAAACAACCTAGACCCAGAGATATAGAAATAAATGGATCTGATTACACAGATTACTAGGAACCTGCCACTCCTGCTGCTTTGGAACATTTAAAAACAAACACAAATCAGTGAATCATTTTAATCAAATTGAATGTAGATGATATACTTTCACGTAAAATCTAATTTAGTTGGAGTTACTCGGTCATGACTTGTCTGTTCCCCACATGACAAGGTTAAAGAGATTACATTTGGGTTCATGTCAGCAGCATCTGCTAGTTAGCCCTCTGAATGCTGATTTAATGAGCGAGGTTATGCTTAGTCTCTTGGAAAGACTTCTGGTTTAGGCAGGTGCCTGAGAGATGTTATTCATTTAGGATGATACAAGGAGTGATGTTATCTTGCTTCAAAAACTCATGTATCATTGTCTCAGGGTGTATAAAATACCCTGGTGTATTTGTTTACATCCCTTTAGCGGTCTTCCAGGGTTTTGCTCTAAGCCAGTTTTAATACACTGCTTTGGAGAGATGGAAGATTTCTGTTATGAAAAGTAGTTTATAAGAACAGACATTTTATTGTCTAGCAATCAGAGAGCAGCCCGGGTCACAGTTCAGCTCACCCACATAAACTCGAGGATTAGCTGAAACTCATCCCAGCACCTCATCTCGGGCCCCCACGCTGCCTGCTGTTACCATTTATTTAGTGACAAAGGGCCCAATTCTGGTACACTGGGCAGCATTCGACGCCAAGAGCTCTGCCACTGAAATGAAGGGGGCTGCTTGCAGAGGAAGTCCTGCTCCGCGTGAGTAAGGGTATTCCCGGAGCGCGATCCGGGACAGTGTATGGGAAGCGTGGAAGCAAACTCGGGGCTGCAGTGAAGCTCCTCTGCGGAGGGGCTGCTGTTCCTCTACCACCCCCTTCTCCACACTCCTCATCCCCTCCACAGGGGATAGCACAACCTAAATAATGGCAGAAGCCCCTCCTCAACACCACCCTCCAACCAGACTATTCAGAGTGAGCAAAGGGTGAACAATTCCCCTGTGTAGCCACACCCCCTGTGGCACAGCAGGCAAGCAGAGGGCTTCAGTGTCTCGAGAGATGTGGTGTGCATCCTCCACACTAGTGCATAGTGAAGACACAGCAACTGGGCTTTGAACTCAGGTTAGCAGCTTGAGTTAAAAGCCTGTAGGAGAGCCTGGAGCTGAACTCAAGCTGCTAAGCTGAGGTAAAAGCCAAACGGCTGGGTCCCAAATTAAGACCACACCTTTTTTTTGGCAGCAAAGACAGACCCTGTAGGAAATTCTGTGCCACAAGTAGAAAAGAGAAGCCAGATTCTCAGCAGCTGTAGCTTCAAATCAATGGAGCTATGGTCATTTACACTAGCTAGGCGAGTGGGGACTCTTTGTTTCTTTGGAGGGAAAAGTCCTAAAACTATTAATCCCTGAAGTTCTGGTAGAGAATTTTGAAATTCGTTACAAAATTTGACTATTTCGATGCCTAATTTCCCTTGTGGAGGGGTTTCAAACTCCTCTGTAATTACCGTGACAGCACAGGGATCGAGCCATTAAAATAATTTCTGGCAATTCTCTGTGATTCGTGTTATTTATGAAGGATGCAGTGGGCACAATGTTCTTTGCTACGCTTTCTGTTTTGTGTGTGTCCTTCAATCCTCCCCTCCCCTGCCCACCCCAGGCATAAATGGTCGCTTCTCATCTATGTATGGGAAAGATGTGCGACTCCAGAATTAATTGAGCCAGCCTGAAGAAACAGCGTTTACATGCAACTCTTCCATAATCATATCAAAGAAAACTGAACAAAATTGAGAAAAATGGGGACATACCTTATTGCGATTATCTTTTGTTCCAGCATATTTTTCTTATTAGCAGTGCAGACAAAAGGCAGCCCTGCTATTTTATTAAGATGAGCCTAATGTAAGTATTTCATGCACTGCATTATTGTATCAAAATGGCACTATGAAGCCTTATCCTGCAGCCTTTACTCAGGTAAAATTTCTATTGCCCTCACTGGGAACCGTGACTAGGTGAACATTACAAGGCTGCCCTCTTGTTTGTTGGTGTTTTTCTTGTTCTTTGGTTTGGAGTGGGGTTTTTTTTTCCTATTGTTTTGTTTTTCCTCTGCTAACTGCTATGATGTACTTCTTAAGTTGGAAGTGGTTTTTATGGATCACCTTGTGAAGAGGGAAATATGCAAATCATGTACAGAACTTGGTCAGTTTTTGAAACAGGCTAAATGTCATTATACTTAGCTCTTATATAATAATTGTCATCAGTAGATCTCTAAGTGTTTCACAAGCTATCACATATTTATCTTCTCAACAGCTAAGTAAGGGAGGGAAGTGCTATTGTCCCCATTGTACAAATGGAGACCTGGGACACAAAAAGGCTAAGCGACTTGCCCAAGATCATACAGGAAGTCTGTGGCAGAGGAGGGAATTGACCCTCCATCACCTAAACCAAAGGCTAGTGCCCTAACCCCTGGACCATCCTTCCTTTCCGTGACTTCATTTTTTAAAAGTTGTATGATATGGTAGGAGGTATGAGCAGGTGTTTTAGCTCATGAGAACATGTACCATTTTTATAGATAGTATACTATGTTGACATATCCAATAACGATCTGATCCTGCATTCCCTGTGCATCCAAAATTCCTATTTAAGTCAATGGAAATTTAGAAAGACAGAATTGAGCCCTACTGTTATAAGTCTATGTCATACAGCAATAGAGCCGCTGGTTAAATTGGCATGGCTCTGTTGATGACAATTGAGTTACACTGCTTTGCACCAGCTGAGGCCCTGGCCAATCGATTAAAGCTGGGAATTTCAGATGAATTCTGCTTCAGGTGAAATTTGGCAGTTTGGGATTTGAATGAGCTTTCACCAAGTCAAAGAAAAAGCTTCGCTCTGCTCATGCAGCTGTACACGTTGCATTAACATGTCCATTAACTGCATATACCTGGATTCTGATCTCAGTTACATGGGTGGTAAACCTGGGACATCTCCATTAAAGTCACCAGAATTCTTCCAGGTCTAACTGAAATAACTGAGATCAGGCTCTAGCCCACACAATTCTGATGTATTTTACTCCTCAGGAAATTCTGTGCCACTGCACATGTGCAGAATTCCTGTCCCCTACAGATTTATTTTCCCCGCAGAAAATACATTCTGCCGAAGAGGGGCAGCAGTTATGCCTTTCGCCCATCAGGGGCTGCTGTGACACCAGACCAGAGAGCAGCTGGTGCATTCCTCACAGCACCCTGCCCATGGGGCCAGGTTAGGAGGCACCGGATAAATTTTTTTAAAAATTTTGGCACAGAATTTTAATGTTTTAGTGTGGAATTCTCCTTGAGTAGTATTTGAAATTATCCATATACCCCGAAAATTCAGTCAAGTGAAATTCAGATTGGAGACAAGCAGGTGATCTTAAAAATTGTTCAGTTTTGCAACATTTTATTCTAAACTAAATTCAGTTCCCTTGTTGACCTCTAACATAGATGTACACATATTCCATAGTTGAGATGCACAGATATCTATTTTGGAGCAGAACAATGGACAGTATGTAGTAAAAAGTGAAGCCAGAACCTGGAACCTAAACACCTCTCAAACTGGGCCAAGATTTTAACTTCAGGGTTTGAGCCTATCTCCACTGGGTGAACAGAAGGCCTGATCCAAAGCCCATGAAAGTCAATGGAAAGGCTCCCATTGGTTTCAGTGGGTCTGGGGATCAGGCCTATAGAGAATAAAAGTCAGCAGCACCATTTAGCAAAATCAAGGAGACTTTTAGAGAACAGGAAAAAATGTACAAACATTTTAATTAGCCAATTTAATTAGATTACTAAATATTTATTTCAGCATCAGATGAGTACATGCATGAACACAGCCACTCAATCCTCCTTTGCATGCAGTTAACGTTAGCCTTCTTGGGAGAGGTACTGAAAGAATTTCTCCTGGTAGCATGTTGATTTTTATTTATGGGCTATTTCTGATGCAAATACAGGAAATAAAATGAAGTGTTAAGGAAGCCGACTAACTTGGCAATGAAGATATAGTAGGAATGTAAAGGATTAGAGCGCTTAATGTACTGGAAAGGAGTTTATCAATACTGACAATTCTCACAGTGCTTAATCAAACATTTAAGACAAGTGGAGAGGGAGACAGTAAGTGGTTTGGGGGGTTGAACAATAAAAGCAAACAAACTGTCTTGTCAGGACATGTCAATTTGTGGTGGAATAAAGAAATTTTGTTACTCTTCTCATATGGATAGCTAGTGAGATAAATATACTGACTGTAATGTGATTGTTGTCATTCTTGATGCAAATAAAGTATAATGTCTTACAAATTTCACTATTGAACATAATTTACAGCTTGATGGCTCTGAGAAGGGTTTTTTTTAATTTGTTTGGGGTGGGAGGGTTGTATTTTTTTTTCTTGGAAGAAGTTTATTAACTGACTCCTTCTATAAATTAAAAACCTGCACTCTATGCACATAGGGCCTGATCCTGCATTCATTGTACACCAATGTTTTGGTGACCTCCACAGGAGTTTTGGAAGTGTGAGGGACACAGGAGAAAGCCCTAGACCTAGGGTATGTCTACACAGCAACTAAACACCCGTGGCTGTTGGCCCATGCAAGCCGACTCAGGCTCACGGGCTGGGGCTGAGGGGCTCTTCCATTGCAGTGTAGGCTTCAAGACTCAGGCTGGAGCCTGAGCTCTGGGACCCTCCTATCTCACAGGGACCTAGAGCTCAGGCTCTGTCCTGAGTCGAGAAGTCTACAGAGTAATGAAACAGTCCTGCAGCCCAAGCCCTGCGAGCCAAAGTCAGCAGGCACATGCTGGGTAGACATACTAAGGTTATGTGTTCACCTCAGAGTCAACTCTATCGATATCTGAATTCTTTGTGGTAGCTCATGGTAAGTGGCGAAAATCAGAAAATCCCTTACCTGGGAGTTTTGCATTGATGTCACTGGGTCTAGGACTTCATCCATATCATCTGATTCAAAGCCCATTCACAAAGTAACAAGCCTTGTGAGTGGATGGGGAGCAGCAGATATAGTATATCTCAATTTTAGTAAGGCCTTTGATACTTTCTCATGTGACCTTCTCATAGACAAACTAGAGCAATATAGCCTAGATGAACCTACTATAGTGTGGGTGCATGACTGCCTGGAAAAATCATACTGAAAGAGTCATTATTATGGTTCACAGTCACACTGAAAGGGCATATCAAATGGGGTCCCTCAGGGATCTGTCCTGGGTCCAGTTCTCTTCAATATCTTCCTAAATTCTTTGGATAATGGCACACGAGAGTACACTTATGAAGGTTGTGGGTGATACCAAGGTGGGAGGGGTTGCAAGAGCTTTGGAGGACAGGATTAGAATTCAAAGCGATCTTCATAACCTGGAGAAATGGTCTGAATTAAATAGGAAGAAATTCAATAAATACTATGCAAAGTACTACCTTTAGGAAGGAATAACCAATTGCACAAATACAAAATGGGAAACGGCTTTCTAGGAAGGCTTATTGCAGAAAAGGATCTGTGTCACAAACTAAATATGAGTCAACAACGTAATATTGTTGCATCATTCTGGGATGTTTTAGCAGCGTGTTAAGCACCACGCTTAGGGAAAGATATGGACAAACTGGAGAAAGTCCAGAGAAGAGCAACAAAAATGATGACAGGTCTAGAAAACATGACCTACAATGAAAGATTGAAAAAATTGGGTTTGCTTAGTCCGGAGGAGAGAAGACTGAGGGGGGATATAACAATCTTCAAGTACATAAGAGATTGTTATAAAGAGGAGAGTGATAAATTGTTCTCCTTAACCACTGAGGACAGGACAAGAAGTAAGGGACTTAAATTGGAGCAGGGAAAATGTAGGTTAGATATTAGGAAAAACTTTCTAATGCAAGGGTAGTTAAGCATTGGAACAAATTGCCGAGGGAGGTTGTGGAATCTCTGTCACTGGGGATTTTTAAGAGCAGGTTAGACAAACACCTGTCAGGATGGTCTAGATAATACTTAGTCCTGTCTCTGTGCAGAAGACTGGACTAGATGACCCCCTAAAGGCCCCTTCCAGTCCTGTATTTCATGATTCTATGACATCAGTAGGAATCTTTCCACTGATTTTAATGGCCATTGGATAAGATCCACAGATACCCAAATTCTGATTTCTGATCTGGGTTCAGTGTTATCATGATAAAGCTAGAATAACTCAACTGAAGTGAGAGGGGTCTCCAGTGATTTACACTGGTGTAACTGAGATCAGAATCTGACCCTCAGTATTTTGATATAACAATTAGAGAGTGATACATATTGAGAAAATAGATGTGCTAAAACAAGGAATGCTACAAACAGGAGAGAGAGCGCAGTGGGGATATATTCATGTGAGCCATTTTCTTAAAAAAAAAAAAATCCACATTCAAATAAATGATGAGAAGACGGGTTGAGTGGGGCGTAGGCTAATCATCAAGAGTCTGTTAGAAAATACCCATGGCTGGGATACATTTCTCATTCAATAACTTCTCTAAACTTCAATCCCACTGATTTCAGACTTTTCATGCAGAGGCGTGGCAGGGTGTGGCCTTAGCATCTTCATCCAAAAGGCAGAGGAAGCAGTAAAGGGCTGTGAGGTTACTCAATCATTAGGAAACTGTAAGTGAGTTGGAGGTGGCAGGACACCTGGCGGTAATTGCATCTGTGGCAGTTGGAGACAGGTTACCAGGAGGAGCACCCTGCCGGGCTGGCTGAGGAAGCTCGCAGGCTGTTTCTTAAGGCCAGCAACAGCAGTGTTACGCCGCTGGCTGCTCATTGCACACGCCTGTGTTTTCTCTGCCTCCTCCTGCTCACCTGGCTCCAAGCCCTGCTCCTGCTTTGCTCTTCCACGGCTGCAGCCTAGACCCTTCCCTGCCTCGTCCCCCCACCAAGCCTTGTTTCTGGCTGTCCCAACCTTGCTCCAGCCTAGATCCCGCCCTGCCCCCAGCCTTGCTGCCGCTTTGGAACCAGCCCTGCTCCAGCCTTCCCTGACTCCAGGTGATCTGGTTCTGACCCTCGGCTCTGATTCCTGGCTCCAACTCTGTCTCGACCCTTGGCTCTGGCGTTCATACTCTGTCTTCAGTTCTGACCTTCCTCTCTGATTCCCAGTTATGACCCTGCTTTGACCTAGATCTCTGGCATTTGTTCTCCAACCACTAGGCCTGAACTCTTACTCCCCATTCCCCTGACACAGGTAGACAAACCTGTCAAGGTGTTGTGTGATGATTTGGCTATGCAACTTCCGCTGCCTTTCATGGGAGTTGCCGGAGTGTAATACTATTATTAGGCACCAGTATGTTTTTTTTATTACCACTCCATGGATGCAACATAGTTAAAATAAATAAAACTTGTTTGTATCTAATATAACACTCAACTACTCCCTAAAGTGTCATACGTGTCTACCTGTCTCTGATGCTGCACCACATAAACAATTGTCATCACGTTTCCTGCCACCTTCAGAAAAGTTCCTGTTTCCTAATTTTTAACCTGACTCTCAGGAAACTACTTGTTCATCAAGAGGCCACAAACCAGCCCAGTTCAGTCCTTGATAATGTTATTCCAAATGTAACAGATCTGCTGCAATTGACTATATGTGGTGAAGTTACAAAAGTGCTGAAATAAAATGTCTTACTTTAAAGAACAAATTGAAAAGATAATTAAATTATCCATGTGACAAGATATATCTAGGCAGACTAAAGAATCTTTTAACTTTTCAACTATTTCTGCTGATCTTTGGATAACTATACTGCTTTCCACTTCTTTGTGGTATTACATACAGTGTTAATGAACTGTAGGTTGATTCTGGTAGTTAAAACATGTCATTCTGTATTTTTGTGTACTTTTTATACAGGGCCTTTCAGGTGAAGATCTAATATGACTTCAGGCATGTTACCTCTGGACACTGTAGATCTGGTTTACAAAACTTGACAATTGCAGGGCTGCATAATGAGCGTGCAGATGTGAGCTTAATTTGTGTGTCTGTTTACCATGATTGCATGCACAAACAGCCTGCTAAATGTCTCATTGGCCATTTACACCTGCTAATGCCTGATATGCGCACATAATCATGGTAATTTCACAAATGCAAATTACCTGTACTGTTGCATATGCACACAGGGCTTGAATACCCACAAATCCCATGCGGTGATACTGTTAGTCTAGCATTTGCAATATCAAAACACTAATCTATTACATTTAATCCTTGCATTGTTCCGCCATTTCAATTTGTTCCCATTTTCCTATTATTTATTGAGCACGTGCATCTATGGAAGTCTTTGGGCCAAATTTTGCTCAGTTGTACCAGTATAATTTTGGAGTAACAGTACTGAATTCAGTGGGTTTGGAGTTACACCTGTGGAACTGAAAACAAAATTTGTTTTACAATGTATTAACAAGTCTACCTCAAACTTATTTTCTCTTAGGAACTATTATTCTTTTCTTGGGCATATGCATCCAAAAATGTCCAGAATAGCTAACCAGCCTTTCTTTTAATCCCATGATCCTACATGTTCAGCAGTGAATCGGGTCCATTGTATAAAGTTTGATTGTGGTAAATACCTTTCTGGCTTCAAAAAACACAACAAGGAATGCAGGGGGGTAGGGAGGGGAAGGACCAGGCCATATTCTATGGTGGTGGGAATTGGCACATCCCCAGTGAAGTCAAAGGCATAATGGCAAGGGAGGTCCACTAATTTACACTAGCAGAGAATTTGGCCCATGGACTACATCAGTTCTCTTATGATATTTCTATTATAATTAACGTCACATTAAACCCTTGGAAGCCTATCAGAACATAATTAAAAATAGGGTTAGTTCTGGAATTTCTACTCCACTCCTTCCAGAAAATAGTTATGGAAATCTTTTTAATTCAAACTGAACTGTTCCACAATTGAGGAATTGCAAGTCTGCAAATCTAATAATGAAGGGAAATGACAAATAGGGAGGAACTGGTTGAGAATTTGAAAGTGGAAGGCAGCTTAGTTGAAAGTGATCATGAAATGATAAAAACAACGAGGAGCCCTTGTGGCACCTTAGAGACTAACAAATTTAGTTGGGCATAAGCTTTCATGGGCTAAAGCATCCTAGAATACTCATGGAGCTGACTGAGGAGATATCTGAGCCATTAGCAATTATCTTTGAGAAGTCATGGAAGACAGGAGAGATTCCAAGTTAAGCTTATGCCCAAATAAAATTGTTAATCTCTAAGGTACCACAAGGACTCCTCATTGTTTTTGGTGATACAGACTAACACGGCTACCAGTCTGAAACATGAAATGTTAGAGTTCATGAGTCTAAGGGAATGGTGGGAGGGCGAACAGCAAAATAAAGACAATGGATTTCAAGAAGGCAGACTTTAGCACACTCAGGGAGTTGGTAGGTAAGATCCCATGGGAAGCAAGTCTAAGGGGAAAAACAATAGAAGACTGTTGGCAGTTTTTCAAAGAGACATTATTAAGGGCACAAGAGCAAACTATCCCACTGCATAGGAAAGATAGGAAGTCTGGCAAGAGACCACACTAGCTTAACCAGGAGATCTTCAGTGATCTAAAAATCAAAAAAGAGTCCTACAGAAAAGTGGAAACTAGGTCAAATTACACAGGATAAATATAAACAAATAACACAAGTATGTAGGGACAAAATTAGAAAAGCCAAGGCACAAAAAGGGATCAAGCTAGCTAGAGACATAAACGGTAACAAGAAAACTTTCTACAAATACATTAGAAGCAAGAGCAAGACCAAGGACAGAGTAGGCCCGTTACTCAATGAAGGGGGGGTGGTGGGGGGAATAACAGAAAATGTGGAAATGGCAGAGGTACATAATGACTTCTTTGTTTCGTTTTTCACCAAGAAAGTTTGTCGTAATTGGATGTCTAACATAGTGAATGCCAGTGAAAATGAGGTAGGGTCAGAAGAGGCTAAAATAGGGAAAGAACAAGTTAAAAATTACTTGGACAAATTAAAAGTCTTCAAGTCACCAGGGCCTGATGAAATGCATCCTAGAATACTCAAGGAGCTGACTGAGGAGATATCTGAGCCGTTAATGATTATCTTTGAGAAGTCATGGAAGATGGGAGAGAAGGGCAAATATAGTGCCCATGTATAAAAAGGGAAGTAAGGACAACCCAGAGAATTACAGACCCATCAGCTTAACTTCTGTACCTGGGAAGATAATGGAGCAAATTATTAAGCAATCAATTTGCAAACATCTAGAAGATAATCAGGTGATAAGTAACAGTCAGCATGGACTTGTCAAAAACAAATCATGTCAAACCAACTTGATAGCTTTCTTTGACAGGGTAATAAGCCTTGTGGATGGGGGGAAGTATATCTTGATTTTAGTAAAGCTTTTGATACTATCCTGCATGACCTTCTCATAAACAAACTTGAGAAATGCAACCTAGATGGAACTACTTTAAGGTGGGTGCAAAACTGGTTGGAAAACCATTCTGAGAGATTTCAGAGTAACAGCCGTGTTAGTCTGTATTCGCAAAAAGAAAAGGAGTACTTGTGGCACCTTAGAGACTAACCAATTTATTTGAGCATAAGCTTTCGTGAGCTACAGCTCACTTTGAAATAAGCTGTAGCTCACGAAAGCTTTGCTCAAATAAATTGGTTAGTCTCTAAGGTGCCACAAGTACTCCTTTTCTTTTTGCAAATGCGAAGTACTCCATGTAGGAAGGAACAATCATTTGCACACATACAAAATGGGAAATGACTGCCTAGGAAGGAGTATTGTGGAAAGGGATCTGGGGGTCATAGTGGACCACAAGCTAAATATGAGTAAACAGTGTAACACTGTTGCAAAAAAAGTGATCATAAGGGGATGTATTAGTAGGTGTGTTGTAAGCAAGACACGAGAAGTAAATTTTCCACTCTACTCTGCCCTGAGTAGGCCTCAGCTGGAGTATTATGTCCACTTCTGTGCACTACATTTCAGGAAGGATGTGGACAAACTGGAGAGAGTCCAGAGAAGAGCGACAAAAATGATTAAAAGTCTAGAAAACATGACCTATGAGGGAAGATTGAAAAAATTGGGTTTGTTTAGTCTGGAAAAGAGAAGACTGAGAGAGGACATAATAGTTTTCAAGTATGTAAAAGGTTGTTACAAGGAGAAGAAAGAAAAATTGTTTTTCTTAACCTCTGAGGATAGGACAAGAAGCAATGGGCTTAAATTGCAGCAAGGGAGGTTTAGCTTGGACATTAGGAAAAACTTCCTAACTATCAGGGTAGTTAAGCACTGGAATAAATTGCCTAGGGAGGTTGTGGAATCTCCATCATTGGAGATTTTTAAGAGCAGGTTAGACAAATACCTGTCAGGAATGGTCTAGATAATACTTAGTCCTGCCACACGTGCAGGGGACTGGACTAGATGACTTCTGGAGGTCCCTTCCAGTTCTATGATTCTATGACCATTTGAATTTATATCTTATAATTAGTACATGCTCATTCTGTTATTTACAAGTAAGTCCAAGCTCTGCATGCTGTCCACACTCAACCTTCCCTTTAACTTACAGAGGAGTGCTGAAAGCACAGAGTGCAGATTCAGTCTCAGGTGCAAGGAATAGGACTTTTCATTTTATTTTCACACAACCAAACCAGGACAGCGTTTCTCCCTTTGCTCTCTTTGTTGCTCTAAGCTTTACAGTGCATATGTAAAACACCTCCAACTTGTGCAGTTTTATGAATCTGTAGATCATACGTTCTGGGATGATGGGCATGATGCACAAAGAGTTAAACACCATTGGTCAAGCTAGCAGTCTGTGTCATCAGAGTCTGTATCTGACTGGTGTGTTACAAGGCTCTATAATTGTCTAATAACAATTCAGTCCCCCTGAAATGTCTAAGCTAGAATTATGATGTTAGTAAAAGATTTTACTGTGCAAATATGTGCCATTTGGCCTGACACACAGAAGGCAATACTTGGTTGGGGGTAGGGAGAGATCCTCCTGTTTTCACAGGCACATGGCTGGCATAAAGAGATACTTGCATTTCTTTAGTGTTAACCCTTTCAGTGCCATCCTAAACAGAAATTCCTAGGTCAGGTGTTGATGTAGTTTGCCTCTGAAGCAGTAGTGTATGTTGTTGTTCATTTTTAGTGGTCAAATTGGGGACAGTGACAGCATTTATTCATCCAGAGAGACAGGATGTCTAGATAGAGACCGTATAATGGGCAGCAGTGTCAGTAGTTGATAAAGGACAATGAAAAGGGATCACTGCTTTTCAAACGGAAGAACAATTTTTCAGATCTATGTCTGGATAGTGGAACCATGGCTTTTAGCATCCTTTATGCATGCGCCGTGTGGAGATTGTGTGGTGCTTGACTGGCAGCGTTTCAAATTGAAGGCCTCTATTTATTCAGAAAATGGAACAGTATAAACTGTAGCAATCCGAATTTACCCTCCCTGTCCTGCCAACATGCCTATATTTTGATTTGACCGGGCTGCCTTCATGTAGAAGAATGCAGTTCAGTCCCTGGGATCTGTTCAGTCTTTGACGTCTCAGCGTTGACTGCCAGTTGGTGGAGAGTTACGATGCAAAAGCCTGTTCATGCAAACTGGAGGGAGAACATCCAATTCACTTCGCATTGGCCACCACACAGCTGTCAGATGGTAGCATTATTCATCCATAATCCACCTGGCCTGGATTTGAACCAGTGACCTAGAAATGAAATGCTTTTTAGCCCATTTCATGTCCCCTGTGGAAAGATGTTTTAATGCATATCAGTTAACAGTGGGGATTCCATTTGCTGTAAACAACAAAGAATAAATCTGTAAAAATAAACTGTTAAAGATCGCAGATCAGTAACAGGATATGGCCCCCTCCTGCAACTGTAGTTTTAGAAACTCCCATTAATCCCATGTCAGCCTGTAGAAACTACTGCTGAGTAGGGTTTTCCCAGCACATTGAAGCAAACCCTAAGATTTTGTATCAGAGGCAAGGTTGATCCACAGTTGTGATGCCACAGTTTCCAATGGGAAGATGATTAGCCAGAGTTGTTGCATAATGTTTTAATTCGGATGGTGCATTTTTATTATGTACAACAGACAGTACAACTTGCTCTGCAAGTGTCACTTCCTCCGACAGCTTAGGGTTAAGAAAACCAAAAGGAATAATGACACTGTGTGACTTTAAATATTTTGTTCGTATTCCTAGTGATGAATTGTGAAATGGAAAAAAAAAAAAGTAACATTCCACTTAAATGACAATGATCGTACCCTGTAATTATACATATTGTGGCCATGCTTCAGATGCATCTTAACGCTGTCAATAACTCAGAGTGCCCTCTTCTGGAATTGCACAGGAATTTGTTACAGACGTGGGATGGGTGAGGTAATACTTTTTATTGGACCAGTGTCTGTGGATGGGAGAGACAAGCTTTAGAACTACACAGAGCTCTTCTTGTCTCTCTAATAGCCTGGGACCAACACGGTTACTTACAACAACATTACGTACAGCAGTAATTTGTTGTTAACCAAGCAGCATCGGGACAGTATGATCCTGAGCACATTTCTGGAAGGAGGACATGTTGTGAACATTGCTCCCTGTTGCATCGGTTGACAACGGTGTGGGATCTGCATGTTTTAATAGACATTCTAGCTGTGTGAGCTGTAACAATCTCTTCTGTTTGGGTCTCAGGCTGTGGCTACACCACAGCGCTTACAGTGGCTGTACGTTGTTAGTGCAGACTCTCTGAGCCGACAGGAGAGAGCTCTCCAGTCCACTTAATTACTCCAGCCCCCGGAAGTGGCTGTAGCTATGTTGATGGGAGAAGCTCCCCCGCCGACATAGCACTGTCCACACCGGTGCTTATGTTGGTGTAACTTATGTTACTCGGGGGGTGGCTTATTCACACTGCTGATCGACATAGCTTAACCCCCCCTCCCCGACCTAAGCTGCAGTGTGTACGTAGCCTTAAATTAGATTTTTTGTAGAGTAAGGATTCTGCCTTCTACATTTGCAGCTCCTTGTTTTCTTCTTTTCCTGCACGAAATACTGCAATAGGACATTCCCCAGACACTTAATACTGTCCAAGCAGGTCCCCAATCCAATGCTGATTCTGCTCCTATTGAAGGAAATGACAAAACTTCCACTGAGAGAGACAAGGTGGGGGAGGTAATATCTTTTCATTGGACCAACTGCTGCTGGTGGAAGATGAAAACTTTCAATCTACATGGAGTTCTTCTTCAGGTCCAGGGAAGCTGTGAATAGTGTATCCGGATCTTAACTTCCCCTCAGTTTGGGCTTGGTTTGAGTTCTTCTCTTCTTATAACAATTATAGGTACAAAGGATGGTCGAGCGGTGGATAGCGCTCTGGCCTGGGACTCAGGAGATCTGGCTGCAGCAGAGAGCATATTTTGTTCTCTGTTTGTTCAGCACCAAACACAATGGGGTCTTGATCCATGACTGGGTCTCCTAGGTGCTATGCTAACACAAATAATAAATAATAACATTGTCCCATCCACAGACTTGCTGTGTAAATTTGGGCAAATCACTTAATCTGTCCACACCTCAGCTGCACATCTGTAAAATGGGGCTAATACTTCCCTACTTCTCAGGTGTACCCACTAATGTATGTTTGTTTGTTTCTAAGAGTAACTCAGTGATACCTTGGTGTAGATTAGTAGCTTGGAAGGTGCACACGGGCCAGTCCTAAGAATGAAAAAAAACTGAAGTAAACTTCATCTTCGACCTTGCCCCAGCTTCTCGTGCCAACCCACTCCCCCTTTGCTAAGCATCACACCACATTGGTCCCACTCTCTCAGGCCACAAATACAGTGGGAGTGGATCTAGGCAGTGACTAATACGTCACCTCCCTCAGCACATGACACACATATGATTCTGTGATTTGGGGGGCACTAAACATGTCCAGCATGCAACCAGCGGGACACTGTTGCAGTACTAACAGTCTTCCGTCACCAGTTTCCCTTTCTATAACAAACCCACTCAAAAATATAGCCCCTAATTTGCAAATCCAGATCCTGATTTGCAAATCCACTTGACATCCAAGGGGACCAAATCTGGGGACAGATGAGGATAGGTATGGCTACCAGCATAGATAATAGCAGCCTTTGGGCTGCTCTAGCTTCTATCCAGCTGTTCACAATCCTAAGAGGCTCTTCCAGCAGCTGGGAATCACCAGGGCATAGAGATGCCCAGCCATGCCCCTTTTTCACCAGCCATGCTTTCCATGCTGGTTGCTGAGCGGGGATTAGCTTTGCGCCAGAGGGTCGGCATAAGGATATGCATGGTTCGTGTTCTGCTTTTAAGTCTTTTCAACAACTTACTGTTGGAAAATGCTGCAAGGAATGATTAGAATCATTGAGCTTTAGGGGTCTATCCTGCAAGGTGCCTCCATCTGGGAACTGAGGATGTTCAGCAGGTCTCAGGAGGCATCTTGCAATATCAGGTGCTTAGCTTAGCCCACTGTAGAAACAGAGGCCAAGCACTGAATTCAGATCTGGATTCCAATTCTGAACCTCCCACACAGTTCAAGGATGTTTGGGTCCAGGAATATGGTTTTGGCCTATCTTTAATCTCCTCTGGTTTTTGCAGAGGCTTCCTGTTCATAGTAAATATCTCACAACTCTTCTAAAGTTGGACAAAAAGTGGGCATGACATCAATACAGATGCCTCCTTCCAGGAAGAGCAGGGAATTAAGATCAAAGAAGCATTTCTATTCTAAAGGGATATTTACAACTGCTTCGAATTTTTTCACTTTTTACCTTCTGGTATGAAATTTGACCAAGATTTGTTCTCCAGCAAGAACAATCAGTACAAGAAAAGTGCTGTAACCTATCACACCCATGTAGTTCACAAATGCACTTTTGCTGTTGTTTTAGAAAACAGTATGTATTAGAAATTGTCCTATAATGAATTCCCTGGCATATTATTTCATACCCCTGGATATTCACTATCTGTGTATGACATTATCTAGGCTTTACTATTAGTTGTGGCCAATAGGCTGCCCTCATCTGTCAATGTAATTAGCTCTAGAACAGTATTTTCGGACAAAACTTTGCTGTCAGAATGGTACAGTGGATCATGAATCCAATATTCCATTTTCCAATTCCTGTTGATCTTAGTACAGCAAATCTTGGCCCAAGTATTCAGCTGTTCCAATCTGCGCAGAAATCCTACTGACATCCCATGGGTCCCATATGTGCGAGGAGAATATTACACCTGAAAATTCACTGTGCTGATGGGAAATCAGAATATTGCTCTTATCAACCATCTGTCTGCCTGCTGGGATGTCATTCCTACGGGGTCCTACTGCTAACTTTTTCTCTGATATACTCATTTTGAAATTGTCACAGAGCTGTGAGTTTTAAGTAACATCTAACAAAACAGGAGCGTGCCCAAGTGAAAAACAGGGTAGGCTTGAATTATCTAAAACCTACAAACCATTTGCTAAAGCGGAATACCCAAAGGAGAGGAGCATGTTCTTAGAAATATTTTCACTCACTAAAGTTGACTTTACATGCTCATATCAGTGGCTTGAATCTGTGCCACCATTTGTGAGTTTTGAGGTCATCATCCCTAACTGTGGAATTATTTGTGATCCTGCACTTCTGCAGGTCATGTTGCCCTACATGGGGAACATTATTTTCATTCTATCTTAAAGAACTTTCTACATTAAAGACAAATGTGTATTTTTTATTCTGTGAATAGGAAGATAATGTTAGTAGAATATTTGATCTGAGGAGGAAAAAATATAATAAAACACCTTATCAGAGCAAAAACAATTCATACAATCTCAATACAAATATATTTGCTTGTCTAGGTGATTAGCTCTTTGGCATTATTTCTAATATATAAAAGGGCAAACAATGCTCTGCAGACTGATAAAGAAAGAAAGAGGATATTCTCTGCCATATGGTTATACTTCTTGATGTGTAAGATCCAAATCCAAAGCCCAGTGAAGCCAATGGGAGAACACAATTCATACTTATGTATATATAAAGTTTGGTGGTTATCATGTGTTCAAATCACCACAGGAAGATCCTCTTAACCATGTAAGTTACATGGAAAACAACAAATAACCCTCCATATCCATTATACTTATCCTTGTAACTTTTAATATTTTTTGCAATTTTGTTTTAGAGGCATAGCAAAACATTTATTTGCTTTGTCTAAAGGAGAAATAATTTGCGGAAAGAAAACTGATTCTAAAGACATCCATCTGAAACAGAATTCTGCCTAAAAATGGAAAAGCAATTGATTAATTCTAACATTTCAGCAGGAAATTAAAAGCATGGTTGTTAAAATAACCAAAAGTTGTAAATATTTAAAAGTAACTTAAAAGAAACAGGGAAACTATTTTAAAAGTAATCTCTCAGCCTTGTGCACAATGAGAGGACATTCATTTAAATTCTTAATAATGTCTGGTTTAACAAAAATATTACTACATGTTACTTAGTAATGCCCTTTCCTGTTTTTCTTCACCCTTGTTTTGATTTGTCTGAGAAATACACACAAGAATGTGATACACTTTCAATATGATATTCTTTGATGTGTAATGGAAACATCCAGCCACACAAGTTTAAGATTCTCACTCACTGTTAGCTCTTTTACTGTATGTGATCCATCCTGATAGCTGGATTGGCCCTGAAAAACTATGCTTGGAAACCACAGTCATTTAAAAAATATAGAATATTAGTTAATTGATTGTAATAAAAAACAAAAGGAAGTGGGAAGGCTGTCTGCCTGCTCTATGCTTTATGGTCCCACAGAGTTTACATTAGCCCTGTGTTTTTCCACTTTCCTTATATGAAATGAACAGCTGTAATTGAAAAGCAAGAAGCTCCATGGTTTATAGAAATAGGTGTTGTTAAGAGCCTTAGCCATCTAATTTTCTTCCTATTGCAGGGCAGGCTTCTATTGTCTGTTCTTTAGAGCTAATTTCTTTTCTGATCAAAAGGCCTACATCATTGAAAAGGTAGTAATGACTATTCATTTGGTTGAAACCTCCATTCTGCAGCCTGCAAAGCTTTATTTAGAAACTGCTATTTCTTTCTAAAAGGAAAAGCTCATTTATGTCCTCTATAATGTCAATTAAAGTTGAATATATTTTAATTATTTATCCTGTAGAGAAACCTTTCAGGATCTCAATTTGCCATGCCTATGATATAGGCTCTAGTATACAACAATATGTGACTGCAGAATGATATCTCAGAGTCTAGGACTAACATGTGTTTTGATTTTAATTTACCACTAATGAATAGTTTACTTGCAACTAATTAGCAAGTTAGATCACTACAATTAGTGTCTGATTTCTTTAATAATATAATTTATAAAAAAGGAGAGAACCGTTATTACTAACAAATAAAGCTGGTTGTTCTGTAAAGAAAACATTCTGCAATAGGGTCTTTTAAATTTAAATGGGTAATACAGAATCATTTGAATTGTTTAAAAAAAAATGAAAGCAGCCTTGTCTCAGTTATCATAGTCAGTAGGCAAAACCATCATTAATCTATATTGCAACAATCATAGTAAGTAAACATTACTCAATGGAAAGTCTTTTAAAAAGCAGTTTTCTAGGATGACAAGTTACCTTACATTATATTAATAACTTGTCACAAATTAAAACAAACTGAGCCAAAAGTTGTGCTAAGCATTTCAGGGCTATATTAGAATGAAACAGACCAATACAGAATGATCTGGTTACAAGGACCTACATTTTCATTGACTTAGACAGGTAGCAGTAAATATTATTTGTGTCCTAAGGCAGGTGTTTAATGGGGACTTTCCCTTAGTAATTATTGAAGTTATTATTTGTCTCCCTTCAGAAAGAAATGTGTGTGTGTTTTCTAGTTACCAGCGGGCCTCTACTTTATCTTGTAGAGCTTGATTTGGAGGTATCGTGTTCCCATTTACAGACTCAGTACTTCAAATAGGTTTCAGAGTAGCTTCAAATGTAAGTGAAAAGTTCTCTTGCTGCGAGATCCATACACATCTATACATTGAGAACATATGTGGATCAGACAGATAAATAAATATAGAGATCTGTCAAGCAAGAAGATTTTGTTTTCACGTGTCCCTTTTTCACACTCACGTATCTACCTGCCTTTGCTACTCTTTAGCGTAGTCATGGGTAGGTTGAGTGAGTCAACTCAAATCAGAACTGTATGTACCAAAAATAATTATTCAGTATGACTCCTGCTTTTCGTTTTAGCTGCTATGTGTTTCCAGTACCTTTCGAATATAGATTCCAAGCTTTGACTCCTGAAAACCCTGACCGGCTACGGAAGCAATGTTTCTGGGGCCAGCTAAACATCTTGCACCCTACCTTGCAGAAGCACGTGCGAGGCAGAGCACAGGCTGCAGCCAGGGGGCCTGCGGGATAGATCCTTTTCAGAAACTGACGTGTAACCGATGATCAGCTCGGTGAGGCACGGTGTCCCCGAAGCGGGAACGTTTGCCTGCGTTATTCTTTCCTCTCCTACTCCGGTGAGAGAGGCCGTTTGCCTGAGTCAGACCAGCGGGGTTCAGCCCACCCTGTGAAACAGGCGATCGCTTTGTCTGGGGGAAAGATCACAGGAGGTGCAAATAATAAATGCATTCGCCAGCATCTGATATTTGATTATTTTTTTTGAAAGCCATGGTGGGCGAAGAGGCTCGCTGCTGTAACTTGCCCGACACAGGGGAACGAAAAATAGCCTGTAAACTGTTATGTAAGATGCCCAGCCTTAAAATGGTTTCAGAGTCGCAGCCCTGTTAGCCTGTAGCCCCAGAAAGAACGGGAGAACTTGTTACAATCGTTGGGAGGCTGCAGTGTGTTCACCTCATTGTATCCCTCCCAGCAAATTTCATCCAAGACTCAGGATAGATTTTCTCATATCTCTTTAACCAGAGCAGGGGCTGACTTAATAAGCACTTTTGCTTTTCTGGCTTACTGGAGTGTCCGTTTTCCAGAGCTACTTTCCTTGTTCAGACCCCTACGAGTCTCGTCCTTTCCCTAGGGCTCGCAGCGCTAAGCCAGTCCAATGCTGGTGGTCCCATTACAGCTCTGTTAATTAGTAACTGGGGGAGGGTGGGGGGAGAACCCTTATTAGCAACCCCCAGCCCTACCCCATCCCTCCCTCCTTCTGAAGCCAGCCCCGTGAAGCGATTACCGCGAGGAGCAGTTTGTCAAAGGCTAATAAACAAATTCCTAGCGAACACCTGAATGAGCAAGGTTCAGGAACACCCAATTAAGAAATGTGGCTCCTGGTTGTTTTTTTTTTTTTTTTTTTTTTTTTTTTGTGACAGTGGAAACACGCTGGTATAGAAAAGGGGCTATTCAGCAAAGGCTCTGAGAGGTCTGTTTGCAGCCAGGCATTGTTGTCAGAGGCCAAATAAAAGTTCAGCTGGGGGGAGGGGGGGAAGAGAGAGTGATTTAAAAACATTTCACAGTGTCTCTCTCAATATGCTATAAAGGGGTCATTGAAAAGCAATATATTTGTATCCGAAGGGTGCCGGACGCATTTGTTTCCATGCAGCAATTTAAAAGAAAAAGTTAGTTTCCAAATTATGTTAATAACCTGCTTATTCAGTTTCCTGCATATAAGAGCAAGCCCATGGCAATAATAATTGCTAATAGATTAGCTACATCCCGATGCTAACAGGGCTCTTGGCAAGATCACAGAATAAGGAAGTTTATAGTGCTTTGTCGGAGCTAGTCAGTTCCATACACCTTGATGTGCCAAAAAAGACCGCGTCCCTATTAAAGATCACCAAGAGTGGGTCTAACACAGCACGTGGACACCTGTAAATCTTTTTAGTTCATATATTAGAGGATGAACCAAAATATCCACCATCTATATTTTATATCTACAGACCGTGTGTGTGTGTGAGAGAGATTCATGAAATGTATAACCCACATAAAACCACGTTGAGATTTTAATTGACAAAAGCATGAAAATTTTGCCTTTGAAAGTCACAAATATATTTGATCTCAAAATATCACAAAACAATCATTAGATTCATTTGTACTCGGCATTTTTGACACTTTTCATGTTGCCCAGCGGAACATGTGACCGCAGATCACCTCTAACTTCACTAAAAGAAAAGGAGTACTTGTGGCACCTTAGAGACTAACCAATTTATTTGAGCATGAGCTTTCGTGAGCTACAGCTCACTTCTCAGGAAAGCTCATGCTCAAATAAATTGGTTAGTCTCTAAGGTGCCACAAGTCCTCCTTTTCTTTTTGCGAATACAGACTAACACGGCTGTTCCTCTGAAATCTAACTTCACTACTTTCCGGTATGGATGGAAATAAAATCTCAACCGAAATTGATCACTCTGGGGGCCAAGAGGCTTTGGGGCAGACGCCCCCATTTCAGTGGGGGAATCTTGCTTAAAAACCGGATGCGATTGTGATGTTATTTCTTTAATAAAAAAGGTAAGTTTCTTCAAACCTGTCATGGAGTTGTAATTTACAGGTCGCATTAATGACTGGTGGGTCAGGGCATAGCTTTGACTGGACCCGATTCTGGTGGTGAGAGAGACACGTTTGGGGGCTTCCAGAGAGCTCTTTTTCAGGGGCCTGTAATCTCGAAAGCTTGTCTCTTTCACCAGCAGAAGTTGCTCCAGTAAAAAAATATGACCTCACCCACCTTCTCTCTCTAATATCCGGGACTAACACGCTACAAGAACACTGCGGGTGACGCCTGTGATTGGTGTGAAACGGACAAAGTCATGTTGACACGTGCATCCCCACATGTGGGTCTTTGGATCTCGTTAAAAGTTTGGCGTTGATGTAGGAGTGATTTCGCCCCCACCAGGGCCGCGCGCTGCTCCGCTTTTGACGAGTGTGTTTACACCGGCCAAAGCGCTTTGCTTGTTCTGAGCCCACCCTGCACCTTGCTAGGGGGATTCTCAGCGTTACCCAGTGGTCAATCTATATGCTGACGAATTAAAGGGCTCTCTGCTATAAACCTTGTCTGGTCTTCTTGATCTGCAGCATTCCCGGCTCAAAGATCAGGGATAGCCAGGTTAGTCTGTATCCACAAAAACAACAAGGAGTCAGGTGGCACCTTAAAAACTAACAGGTTTATTTGAGCATAAAGCTTCGGCTCAAAGAGACTTTATTAACAATTTTCAGAGGAACAGCCGTGTTAGTCTGTATTCGCAAAAAGAAAAGGAGTACTTGTGGCACCTTAGAGACTAACCAATTTATTTGAGCATGAGCTTTCGTGAGCCACAGCTCACTTCATCAGTGAGTGAAGTGAGCTGTGGCTCACGAAAGCTCATGCTCAAATAAATTGGTTAGTCTCTAAGGTGCCACAAGTACTCCTTTTCTTTTTATTAACAATGTTTTCAGCTCCCTCCCTCCTTCGCCACTGACTAGACCCACTGGGTGCTGCGTAGTTGTAACTAGTGACTAGACCCACTGTAGTTGCGGCGTGGTCAACTTTACAGAAACTTCGTGGTGGACGAATTCCTACGGGGTCTTCGCTTCGTTCCCAAACCCCGCGGCTGGGGCAGTCAAGGGGTTCGATCCCCGAGCAGAGCTCGGGGAGGAGAGAAATCAAGAAGGCAGATCGGTTGCAGGAAGCTCGGGAGATGGGGACTGAATCCGGTCCAGAGTGGCTAACGGCTTGTTCTGCGCATATCGCTGCAGGCAGACTAACGTTTGGGTCTTGCCGTAGCTTTTGGCTGAACGCCTCCTTTTCCTTTCCTTGCGGGGGGACAGAGGGGAGGGCAGGGTTTCGGCCTTTTAAAGCGCTCTGAAGAGCGATTTAAAAAGCAGCGTGGATCCGGTCCTGTGGTTCTCGTGACAGTCCAAGTTTAACACCTTTCCTCTCTGTAGCCCTGGATTATCCCCACCCACCCCCGCATATTCACTCTCGCCATTGACCAAGCGCTGGTCCCGATCCTGCTAGGATGTAAGCACGTGCTTGAGCGCGTGGAGTCCCGCTGGAGCCAGTGGGGACCGCTTTCAGGATCGGGGCCGTTATTCGGACCCGCTTCTACCTGCAAACATGAGGGGTGACTATGCGGGGGTCCTGTCCCCTTCACTGAACGGACGCGGGTGGGGTTGGGGGAAGGGCCGAGACCGTGTTGCCGGTTGAGGCCCAGAAGGGGCGACACCGGGGAGGCAGCCTGGCTGGAGAGTGGGCAGGGCCCAGTTCGGGGTGGTACTGGGGCCGGCCGGACCTGGCGCTTTGTCCCGCCGCTGTGCCGGGCGCCGCTCTCAGGTCACCAGTAAAGTGCATTGGTGTCAAAAGGACTGGCAGAGCCCATCTGATTCCTAACCGCTGCTTTCTGTCTCTCTTCTTCCCTCGTTTTATAATCTGCAGCTCAGAGACGGGAAGGGAATGGGATTACTCCGCTAATTTTACAGCGCATTCGTCGCTAATTCCGAGATTGGCCACCCCAGCTATTCCTTGCCATGGGGCATTGCGAAGTTTCTTTTCAAATAGTCACCCGATCTTCTGGCATTAAGAATCAGACAGGAGTCACCTGTGATAACAGCTTGGCAGGGGGAAATATTTTCAGTCACATGAAAAGAAGAACGGGATAGATCAGAATGATATTTACTTTCTAAATCCGCCTTTTTATTGTTAGGACAGAAGAGACAGGTGATGTCTCCTGGAAAGCATTGCCTTTCTTTGAAATAATCTGCAGAGTAAGGGTGGCACCGGTTGTTGTCTATCTTTGGATACAATTGTTTAAATACCATTGATTTCACTTTGGTCTCACCCTGGCACAGGGCAAAGTAAAATACAGGATGAAGTTAAATCTGAAATTTAAAATTGTTGCCAGTTTTCATCGGGCTCACTTTTCGCCATTCAAACAAAAGAGCTTTCATACAATGTTCCTATAATTTCAACTACTTACTGATTATTCGTTGCATACATATAGTCAAGATCATTAAAACACACAGTTGTTGGCAGGACTAAATAGCTAACTAACCAGAGTTCATTTTAATTTGTTTAAACGATTATTCAAAGCACAGAAGTGTAAACACCCGAGAATCGTTCTCACATCAGAGCCGGTCATATTTTAGATCTGTAGTTGACTAATCAAAATATTTGGCACTATTGATTAAAATCAAGGGGATTACAGCTGTCAAATCTGTTGCCAAACGTGGGGAAAATGTGCTTGAAATAATATCTTTATAGAGCTAAAATATGTAGATATGATCATGTCCTTTAAGGAGGTTATATTTCGGGAGTCATATTTTTCA
Organism: Caretta caretta; assembly: GCF_965140235.1. Classification (NCBI taxonomy): domain Eukaryota; kingdom Metazoa; phylum Chordata; order Testudines; family Cheloniidae; genus Caretta; species Caretta caretta. Next base: position 96,210,549 of record NC_134214.1, read on the forward strand.
AAACAACCAACCAAAGGTTAATTCCCCCATAGCATAAGTAAAAAGAACAGGAGGACTTGTGGCACCTTAGAGACTAACCAATTTATTTGAGCATAAGCTTTCCTGAGCTACAGCTCACTTCATGGGATGCACGCAGTGGAAAAGCATAAGCAGTGTTTGTTTCCACGTCGATTTTCCACCCTCCAACAGATGATCATTTGCCAGAACAGAATAACACTTACTGGATTACCAAATACACAAACAGTTTAGATCCCACTGAGTCTGCAAATCCAACCTCGGCACCATTCACCAATATCAAAGTGGAAGTTTTCTTTATTGGGTTTTAAAGTTACATCGTTTTGTTCCCCCACCGGTAGAAGCGGCGAGCGGTGGCGGGGCTGGCAGACTGCGTTTGTCGGCTGTGCTCAGGGAGTCAGGTGGCGGGTTTTCTGGCGCTCCGGGGCTGGCTGCTCACTGCGCGGGGTTCCTGCGAAAGTGAACTGGCTCTGGTTTCTTTGGCGGCGCGAAGCGAGCTTGAGGACTACGGTGCTTTGGTAATTTATGTATTTAATATGCGTATATCCCAGGGCTTCAGTGCGAACCAGGACACTGACCCGGGGAGGTCCCCTCTTCCTTGTGAATTAGCATCATTATCTTTATTGTCTCTCTTTTACAACAAGAAACCGGGTGCGCGGTGCATCTCCTCGGGGTAACGGCGCTCGGGTCAGACGATCTTTAAGTGCCAGTCGTTTTTTAGCCACTCCTCCCCCGGTAGAGTGGTTCCCGGCGCCCACGCCGCAGTTTGTTCACACACCGACGTCAATCCGCAGTGATCCCCCCGCTCCCCCCCTGGGCGCAGCTGAGAACAAACTCTTTAGGGTCTCAACCCGCCGTTGAAAGCTCTTGTTCACACTGCGTGCACAGCTCAGCCCTCCGCCTCCCCCGTGTAGCCCTTGGGTTTTGTTTCTTGTTCTGGGTTTGAGCAAAGCAAACTGGGGGATGCAGGGGACGAAGGGGGGCGGGGAGGATGCGGTCACACAGCAGAGGAGCACGGCTCTGATTCCCCCCCCCCGCCCCCTTGTGAGGTAGGGGGCCGGAGGGAGCGCTGAGGCGGCTGCAGGAGCGCTATGCCTTTAAGAAGCTCCTGACCCGAACTGTCCTCGCAGGTGTGGGTGCTGGGGGGAGGGGGGGAGAGAAAGAGAGAAAGGGGGCGGTGGAGGAAAGCCCTTTGATTGACAGCCCCCGCGAGCCTCCCCCACAAAGTTTCCTTTCACTCCAAGGGGACTTTGCTGTTGCCATGAAAACGGATTTTGGCAAGCGCCCCTCCCCCCCCCGGGGGGGGCAGCCAACTGGAAAAAGTAAAGTGGCAAAGAAAGGAAAGGAGGTGGGGGGCTGGGAAGTGCATGCCAGGTTAGCCCCCCACCCCGTCATGCACCCCACTTCCGAGCTACCGGGAGTCCGGTCAGAACCCAGACAACCAGCCCCCCCCCCCCCCAGCTTGGCAAGCCATGCTGGGGCCATCACTGGGCTTCAGAGTGGGGCTGATGTGTCCTTGTGTAACCCGAACAACAAAGAGCCTTGCGACGGGGGGGGGGGGGTTGCATTTGTAGCGTAAGGGGAATTGCAGCACCCCCTCCCTTTGATCGGAGAGCCAGGATCCGCCGCCACCCTTCAAGATGTCCGGGGGAGAGCAGGGGAGTGGGATCCCCTTCCCTAGGGAGAGCTGGGGTCGCCCCTGCCCTGGATCCCCCATCAACGGCGCGGCGGGGGGGTGAGCTTAGCTCCGCTGCGGCACCCCTCACCCCCAGCCCGGGTCATTCCGGGGCTGCTCGCTCCCCAGGCACTGGGCTGGGCAGGCGAAGTGGGGTGGAAAAGCAGCTCCGCTTCCCCGCCATCGCGACCCCCTTTGTGCCCCGCACACGCACGGAGCCCAGGGACCCCGCCGCCCCGAACAGCCCCCGCCGCGGGCAGCTGAGGTTCAAGCCCCGCCCGCCTCCCCCAGCAGGACACCCCCTTGTGCGGCCCGCGCCCCGCAACCAGCAGCGAGCAGGGGGCGGTTTGCAGCGGGATGCCCCTGCCTGGGGGGGGGGGGGGTGAATCTAAAACAAACCCGACCAAAAGTTGCCCCCTCCCCAAGATCCGCAGGGGGTAACGTGGGGGGAGGGGCCGCACCCCCTGGTTTCCGGGGGGGGGTGGAGCGCCAGGCGCGGGGGGGGGGGCGGTACGAACCGGAGCCCCCTAAATTGCCAACTTTTTTTTTTTTTTTTTAAACCAGCTGGTCAATTAGCATCCGTCAGGGCCTGTCGGGAGCCGCGCGCTGATTGGCTGCCGGCTGCTCATTTATAGGCCGTCAATCATCTCCCCCCAGCACTGGGAGCGCACCGAGGAGGCAGCCAGAGGGGGGGAAGCGCCCGGCGAGCCCCGAGTTTGGCCGCTTGCTGCAGCCCGCGAGCCCGAGGAGGGGGGGAGCCGCACCTCGCAGCCGCCCGGTTCCCCGACCTCACCTGCCCGCCACGCTGGCGCACCTGCTGCCGGCCCCGGCCATGTACAGCATGCTGGAGGGCGAGCTCAAGAGCCCCCAGCCCGCCCCGGGGGGCCCGGCGGGGGCTGCGGGCAAGGGCGGCGGCGGCGGCGGGGGAGCGAGCGGCGGAGCCGGGGCGGACCAGGACCGGGTGAAGCGGCCCATGAACGCCTTCATGGTGTGGTCGCGGGGCCAGCGGCGGAAGATGGCCCAGGAGAACCCCAAGATGCACAACTCGGAGATCAGCAAGCGCCTCGGGGCCGACTGGAAGCTGCTGAGCGACGCCGAGAAGCGGCCCTTCATTGACGAGGCCAAGCGGCTGCGGGCCGTGCACATGAAGGAGTATCCGGATTACAAATACCGGCCCCGCCGGAAGACCAAGACCCTGCTGAAGAAGGACAAGTACTCGCTGCCCGGCAACCTGCTGGCCCCCGGCGGGGCCGGCGCCGTCAGCAGCCCCGTCGGGGTGGGCCAGCGCCTGGACACCTACGCCCACATGAACGGCTGGAGCAACGGGGCGTACTCGCTGATGCCGGAGCAGCTCAGCTACGGGCAGCATCCGGCCATGAACAGCCCCCAGCTGCCGCAGATGCACCGCTACGACATGAGCGGCCTGCAGTACAGCCCCATGATGTCCACGGCGCAGTCCTACATGAGCGCGGCTTCCACCTACAGCATGTCGCCCGCCGCCTACGGCCAGCAGCCCGGCACGGCCATGAGCCTGGGCTCCATGGGCTCGGTGGTGAAATCCGAGCCCAGCTCGCCGCCGCCGGCCCTCGCCTCCCACTCCCAGCGGGCCTGCCTGGGGGACCTGCGGGATATGATCAGCATGTATCTCCCGCCCGGGGGGGATGCCACAGACCCTTCCAGCCTGCAGGGCAGTCGGTTGCACAGTGTCCACCAGCACTACCAGAGTGCCGGGACTGGGGTCAATGGCACTGTACCGCTGACTCACATCTGAGACTGCTCTGCCGTCAACCCAACCTCACCCCGCTCCTGGGACAGCTGGCTGCTCGCTTGAGCAGACTGGGACTCAATGCACCTCCCCGGGAAGACTTTTTAAAAGGAAGGTTCGATGTCGCGTGTGTTTTTTGTACAAAAAGAAATGGGGTGTGTGTGTGGGGGGGGGGAGGGAGGGTGTGTGGACTGGTTTTCTCTAACAGAGCACAAATGTCTCCTGGGAAGTTTTAAAACCGCAGCCACTTCTTTCCTGGTTTCTGATAGGTTGGCGCTCTCTCTCTTCTATTCTTTTTTTTTTAAAAAAAATTTTTTTTGCAAAAGCCGTTTTAAAGGTCTGGTCTATTTCAGTTTGAGTGTAGCGGTGGAATGGAAACGTGGCGGGCTTTTCTTCCAGCTCAGATGTTTACATTTTTGTTTGTCGCCTTTTTTTTAAACAAAATGAGTGTCCCTCTCCCCCGTGTCCTGCTCCAGGTTTAATCCGAATCGTGTAGCTTCCACGACCTCGAAGAAGAGGGGGGAAAGCTGGGCGGCTCACTAATGCAAAGTCTTTCTTTTAACTTATAGTAAGTTGTGTGTTTGGGTTGTGTGTGGTCCTTCCCCCCCCTCCCCCCCAAGCTTATAAACTTCTGTAACTCGGTTTGTGAATTTCACTGTGACGCCGTTTTGACCCTACCACGCCAGAAACGCTTTAGTTTGTCTCTCCGGTTCCTTAAAAGACTTTAGCCTGTGAAACGCTCCTTCTCCCCCACCCCGAATAAGAGAGATCAATAAATTTTATAACGGGCACCTCCCTTGTCTCCTGGCGATTTGTACGTTGGGGGGGGGGGGGGGGTGCAGCCCCACGGTGCCCTGCTCAAACTCTCAGAGTAAGTGCCGTCCTCCAGCATGTTACTTGGGACACATGTAAACGGCGGGGCTAGAAAACAGCGCGGTGAGGTCTAGACCGGGGTTTGACGCGCAGAACTCAACAGGGCCGTGTGAAGGCTGAAGTCCGCTTCCCGGCCCGGTGAACGCTTAAAGCGAATGCTTTAAACCCTGCCCCTCACCTCTGGCAGTCCCGATCTCTCCTCAACCAGGCGCTGTGTTGTTTTTTTTTTTGGGGGGGGGAAGAGTGGGCCCCTTGGGTTTAGTTTCTCGTGCCGGGGAGGGGAATAGGGTTTAGGAAGCAGAGCGGGTGGCGATTTATATACTCACCGCCCCTCGCTTCCTTTTAAAAGTAGGAGCCACTTGTTGACTCTCCAAAGAGGCGTTTCGCGTTCCTAGCTGGCCGGCTGCGGCTGAAAGGTGCCGCTTTAAATTCTGTCTGGGGGGGCCTGTGCACCCAGGAAAGGTGGGCTGAGCTCTCTTCAGCTGGGAGAAATCTTTATTCGATTGTATTCAAAATCCTGTCATCTTTTCGAGCGGGCGGTTCTCGTGTTTTTAGTCTGCACCAAAATCCAGCACGGTCTTGGCGGTAGGGTTCGCGGAACAGTTAACCGGTTCCCACTTCGTTTATCCTAAAAATACAGCAGTTAGCTCCTCCCTAAAGTCGTTTTGAAATGATAGGAGCACGGTTTGTGTGTAAATCGAGCTGTCCTGCCGACTCCGTGTGTTTTTGAAAACCGAATTAACGCCATTTCGTTCGCACAGTAATTCACTCCTGGGGCTTTATCAAATTAATACCCAATCTTTGTGTGGGTGTTTCTGTTTTTTGTTTTTTAATTTAAGTGATGTTGCGTAAACTCATTTTCTGCTCCTTTCGCGTTTGGCACCTGTTACTCTGTATGTCTCAGGGCAGTGGGAAAACAAAATCTCTCACGTGGCTTGAGTCTGTTTTACGCCAACCTTGCTGTGCCTACTTCGCTCTTCTGCGTGAGAGAGTTTTATTAGCCAAATCTGTTGGAAAAACCCGAATCCTGGCGTTTACACGAGGCTGGTTCGAGCCCGGTATTTATCAGCCTCTTAATTTTGACTCATCGCCAGTCTCTAGGTGGCTTTCCTAAGGGAAAGAAGGAGTTTGGAAAAAGGGGGTCTCCTTTTGTGACGATCACAGAGCGCTAAACTCCACTTTCTCTGGGCTTCGCTGCATGGCACAGGAGTAAGGTTAAAATATTTCCCCTCGCCCCTCAAACAAAAAGCTGTGAAGAGCGTTTCCCCTTCCAAGCTGCATTTTACCCACTAGCGGTAATTTCCCACCCAACTCAAGAAGTACGAGTCTCACGAGGAGGCTCGGTAATTCATTTCAGACTTTTCCCTGCCGCCAGAGTTTGCCTGGTCACCGACCGAAGTCTTTTAAACCCTCCTGTCGCAAGAGGAGCGCGGGCCCTGGCTCTGCTCGGGGCCAGAAGGGGCTGCAGCGCTCTGGTCAAGGTCGCGGGGTTCCCCCCGCGTTTGGGGGGCTCCCTGGTAAGGAGCGCACGGGTTTATTTTTAAATAGGAGACACCTGCTTTATACTGAGATGTCGCCTAAACTCAGCGGCCCCTTGCGCCTTCCTTCCCGGGGCTGGTGCTGAAGGAGGTTGTTTTTTTTTTTCTTTTTCCCCTCCTGGGGCAACACCCTCTCCGCGCTCGATTAAAGAAACCAGGCCGCCTGATGGTAATAACTCTTTTAAGAAAAGGGGATTTATTTATTATTTTATTACCCCTCTCCTTGGGGCCCAGCTCCCCCTCGCACCACCTGAGCCTCCTCTGTTTTGTGCTTGTTTCTGGAGCAGCGCAGGCAAGGGAAAGTACACCAGACAAAACGAGAGTGGGCGCCAATCTGCCCCCAGGCCCCACCGCCCTCAGCTGTCTGCCGAGGGACGATCTCTCTTCCCCTGCAGCCTGCGGCCCCTAAAACACTTTGCACCCACACGTGCTATTAAAATGTTTTGCACAAAATGCATGAGTCAGAAAGGGGGCGGGGGGGGGGGAGCTTTTCAGCTTGGAAAACCTGACGCATCTGCTTCTAAACGCAGACACCCCCCTTTCCCTCCTGTACCCTCTCCTTTTCCGAGCGCTCTCCCTACCCATCGCTGCTGGCTTTGAAAGGGGGGGCCCTGGGGAAGGGAACCCGCAGTGTGTCACCCCACCATTGGGGTGGAAGCATTCTTGCAAGGAGAGAGCAGCCCTGTCCTCGCCTTTGTAACCCAGGCCCTGGAGCTCCTGGATCGGTGATCAGGGGACAGACAAGGCCAGGCGGGCTGGGCTGCAGCTCTCATCTCTGCTGGGAGCAAACAAGCTGTGCGAAATCAGGATGGTTTTTCTATCGCCCGCGGGCAGAACCGCACAAGCCCTTTTGCGATGAAAGAGTGCGGAGTCCTCCCGCAAGAACGGCTCCCTTCGAAACCAGAGCGCGTGTAATCACACCCGTGAGGACCTTAGACCCAATTCAGATCTAGTGTAAAAAGATGAAACTCCGCTGCGAGCCATGGGATTACAGCTGCGTGCCCGAGCTCGGAACTACCTAACCCCGCTAATTCTGCCCCGTTATAAGTGGATCTTCACAAGCCGTGGATCCCCCTGTATCCGAGGCTTTCCTTGGCAGCAATTTTTGGCTTTGCCGGCGTAGAGAACCGGCTAGTCCCCTCTCTGCTCCAGGCCGGGCCCTGCTGTTAATTTTTAAGCAGAACTCATTTTGAGTTCAATGGAGGGCGCTCTCCGGAGTGAACACTGACTGGCCTACCTGTGTGTGTCCCCTGGGTGTCCTTTTCTTCCTTCCAGACACAATATTTCTTTTCCTCCCAAAATATTGTTCAGCTTACAGGGGGTTCAACTCACACCGAGGTTCCCAGCGCTCTAGTTTTGGGGGTGGAGGGGAATCTTCCCTTTTTCTTGTAGAAGAGGGATAGGGAGCCAGGCTTATGCAAGGGAGGAAGGCGGAAAAATTACCCCCGAGCGTGGGGGGGGGGTGCTGAAACTGCCCCCATCACACTGGCATGTCCCAGACCTGAGGGGACAGTATCAAACTGAAAGGGAAAACTTGACCGGCAGCTTTTCATCTTTCCTGGGGGCTGCCATTTCTCACGCTCCGTCTCACCGCCCCCCCCCCAAGTCCCCCAAACAAACAAAATAACTCCGTAAAATTGGTTCTTAGGCAAAGGTGGAGGGGCAAATGCTTTCCTTGCACACAACTAAGACATTTTGCTTGTGCTGGGATATGCTTTTAAACTTCAAACTTACTCTGAAAAGAAGCACAGATTCTGATCTCAGACAGGCCAGCATGTCCCTTTAGGAACCCCTTGACTACTCCGGATTCACGCTGATGTCACAGGGTTCAGCACATTGTCAGTGAGGGCTGGTGCTTTGGAAATAGGAGAAATCGGATTAACAAATTAAACTGTAAACAGTTATAAATGCTGCAGAGATCTCACCAATGGACCTAATCCTGACAGGTACTGAGTATCTTCCCCTCCCACTGAGCGTTTATGGTCCCTGAAATGCTTAATCTCTATATACTCATTAGGTAATCAAAAAGAAAAGGAGGACTTGTGGCACTTTAGAGACTAACAAATTTATCTGAGCATAAACTCTCCTGGGCTACAGCTCACTTCATCGGATGCATTCAGTGCATTTTCCACTGAATGCATCCGATGAAGTGAGCTGTAGCTCATGGAAGTTTATGCTCAAATAAATTGGTTTGTCTCTAAGGTGCCACAAGTCCTCCTTTTCTTTTTGCGAATACAGACTAACAGGGCTGCTACTCTGAAACCTGTCATTATATAATCAGGTGTTTTCACAGTGAAAATCTGCAGCCTTATTCCCCTGTACCATTTCTTTCAAATCCAGCGCAGGTGAATCCAGCATCCCTGGCTAAATGGATAGAATATCAGCAGTGTCTTGGTTAATAGTGTTAGCATTTAAACGTGGTAACAATATTTAACCTGCTGTGTTAACAACCTGTTGAAAGGAAGAGGGAAAATTACACTGGGTGCTGCTCTGTCTGCAGATTCTAAAATACCTGCAGCATCTCGGGTTACGTTTTGAAGACTATTTCTTCCCCCAAAGGGCTGTAAAGTGCATTTGATGTAACAAAAACAGTAAGGGAAACTCCTTTTTCAATTTAAAAATTAGGTGTGGGGAGGAGGTAAAAAAATAATGGAAAATTAGCAGAGGGATCAATCATAAAGGCACTGGTGAAGAATGTCTGTAGGATTTTTAGGTTTCTTTTTTCACTCACTTTCTCTGTTTCTAACGCTCCTTTATGTAGGGAGAGATGAATGTTAAGTTCAGTGTGAAAAGGCATTTGATTAACAGACATAAATCTAAAGTATTCGTTAGATCAGGGTATTTCCATATCAGAAATGAGAGGAAGAAAATGTACTTCTTTAAGATCACTAAGCCTATATATTGGCTACAAAACACCTCCATTAAAATGTTCCATCTGTCTATGTTAAATGAAGAAAAAAACAGATTCTTTAACAGGCACGAATAAAACTGCAGAAACAAAATAATATGACTGCTTTGAGGCTCTGTCCAACTTGTGTGCACTTTAGTACCAATTATTCTCTACAAGAGCCTGCCTGTCTGAATGATGTGATCACTTTGACTGTCCCCATGTGCCTATTTAGGGCCTAATCCTGTTTCCACTGGAATCAATGGCATACAATGGTTCAGAGTCAGTCCCTTTGTGTCTGGGATGCTGGAAGGAAAAAAGAAAAACTTTAAAATCTTTGCAATAGAGATTTTTGAAATTTGGGTGCATTTTCTTTTGTTTTTGACAAGTCTTCTGCAGGGAAGAAGGGTGGCCTTTTGGTTAAGGCCTTGTCTACATGGGGAAATTGACCAGACTAGCTATTTTGGAAAAGGCTAGGCCACAGTAGCTATTCTGGAATAGCTCCCAGGGTGACTTTTTATTGTTACTGCTGAGTGCAGTAATTATTCTGGAATAAAGTGACTTTTGTTCCAAAACAGAGTCCACATGGGGAGCTATTCTGGAGTCACTATCCCAGTCAATTTCTCCTCAGGAGATCAGGGTTCTTTTCCCTCCTCTTCCATAGATCTGTGACTTTGGACAAGCATTAATCTCTCTATGCCTGTAAATCCTTCCCTACTTCACTGGGACACTTTGAGAATAAATCTATAAATACCTGGAGGGCACTCTGATACTGCTCTGACAGAGGCTATATAAATAGCAAACCAGATTAAATTGAATTCATTTACCTTTATTTGAGAGAGGGCAGCCAATCTCAGGAGGCTTGTCTAGATAAGAAATCAATGCACCGTTGCCGCTGAATTGATTTTAAACTGGGTTTACACCAGGTTAGTTGAATTTGGAAAGTTACTAGATGAAGCTAAACCAGTTTAAGTGTGCTTTAACCTGGTTTAAGTATTTCTACATTTGAGGTTAGCACTCGTGTAACTAACTAAAAAATCCCATGCATACACCAGCCCAAAGAAGATGAGCCGGGTGACCTGGAGTCCGGAGAATAAGGGGAAATTCAACAGTACTGCAACTTGTGAGTTTGTCATTTATATTTTTACTGCAGCTTGTGACTGAGCCTTGGCAAACTTTTCTATTTGCCTCTCTAGCAGAATATCATGTGTCTTTCTATACCGCCCATAGGAAAGAACTCTGTGTAACCGTGTTTGTGCAGTACTTTCTGCTGTGTGCGTTCGCACCAGGTTGAGATTGTTAATTTCATACATCCCCATTCACGGCATGTTGTACTGATTTCACAAATGATATAAATATATTTGACACAAAGGGAAGAGTCAGAGCATAGCTGTGGCTGTTTGTTAGTCATGTTTAGCGATTGTTCTTGAATGCCCTACACAACAAAAACGTCTCTCAGAAGTCAATGGGAACTTTACCTGAGTAAAGAGGTCAGGTTTAGCCCTTTGGTGTTGGTTTCATTTTCACTGTACTATAACAAGTTCTCTTGACAGAAAAGTCCCATATTATTAAACCAAAATTAAGAAGAAATACTTCTGCCTACAGTTCTTTTATTTAGACTCACTGAGCACATTTCATTTCATGGGCACTCTGTACGTTGCAAAGTGACACTTGAAAGTCCTTGATACAAATGTGAAGAAGAAATGATGTTTTATACTTTCCATATTGGGGCAAAGAGGAATTGTTGTTTTGTGAACATCAGTATATAAAGCATTTGTTTTCTGAGTCTCTTTTCTGAGCTGTGCAAGGCTGGGAGAGCATTGTCTAAGCATGAATTAATTCTCACTTCCTTACAACATTGTATTAAGCTGCAGTAAAGAAATCAATAAAAATGTGTGTGTACCTGTCTTACTTTACGTGTGCATATGTACATATTTATGTGTAGTCTTACAAACTTGCACCATGAGCTGCATGAATGGCTGAAGTAACAATAGGGTCCCCTCGCTGCACTCCGTGCTATGAAACCATCTTTAAAAACAGTTGACTCTATTGTGTATTACACAAAGGGATTTTTTTTAAGCTGTTCTCAAGACTAGGGTTCTGTGTGGTTTCTCCTTCTACCCCATTTGTGTCATTGTAGCACAGTTCTCTCCCAACAAACTCTGATTTTCGAGGGTTGAAAGGCTGGATTCTTACTGGGATTCTAAACCCTCTTTGCGCAAAGGGGAAGTCTTCACTGCAGAGCAATTGACACTTGGGTAAGCCTAACCCGGGTGTGAGCAGGAAAGCAACACACATATCAGTCATCACAGAGGGGCCGCACTGCAAAGCCATATTGGAGTTGCTGAGCCCAGACTGGTGCTGCGGTCCCTTATGTGGAACACTAAGACGTCTGGGGTCATATGCCATGGTTCTTAGTGCTTCACTGCACTGCAGTGGTCTAGGCTTCCTTCTGAAGTATATTGTGGGAGAACTTAATGGTCTTTCTGGGGCCCCTCTGTGGCACGGATCAAGCTCAGGACCCTAACCTGTTCCAATGGTTGGCACTAATTCTGCTCTCATTTTGGCAGCAGGAGGCAGATGCAGGTCAGGAGACATGGTGGTGAGGGGGGCGGATTTCAGCAGTGGCTTGTCCCTCTGAAAAGGCAGTGATGTGCCTTGGTGAGGAGATCATGCAGGCTGCATGCAAACATGGAGCAGTGGAGACAGCTGATGCAGGCAGGCTGTACTAGCTGTGGAATCTTCCTGTGCTGACCGGCAGTTCTGGACCAGAACCACAAGCAGAATGCGGTGACTACATTGTCCTGCAGAGCTTGCGATGGCCGGTAGTAGTTCCAGAACTTCTGAGGAACGCTCCCCAGCCTTTCAGTGCCGGTACCTGCAGATGAGGGAGTCCGTGCTAGTCCAGAAGTGGGTTGCTATTGCCATCTGGAAGCTGACTATTCCGGATTGGTACAGGTCAGTGACTAATCAGTTTGGAGATGGCAAGTCAGCTGTGAGTGCAGTGGTGATGGAGGTTTGCAAGGCAATTATTGCAGCAGTTCACCCTCGGTGAAAGCGAAAGCCCTGAAACGGCAGTGGACTTTGAGCAAACTGACTTCCTGAACTGTGCTGGAGTCATGGAGGACACATGTATCCATTGTCTGCCCCCTCCAAGGTTCATGTGGCTTTGTAAACTGGAAAGGATGCTACTCAAGCATTATGTGGGCCTTGGCCAACAATAGAGGGAGGTTCATGGACTCCACTGTTGGACACAGGGTGGGGTATTTTGGAGGACTGGCATTTTCAAACTGGTACAAGCTGGGATTTTATTCCCACCCAATCATATGGACATCAAGGGTTGTGTGTACCCACTGTTACTGTGGGAGACCCCACGTATCCTCTACTGCCCTGGCTCAGGAAGCCCTGCCCTGATGTGAGAGCACCAAGCAGAAAAGGTTTAATTACACCCTGAGCGGGATGATGGTGGAATGTGCCTTTGGCTGACTGCAGGCAGGATGGCACCACCGACAAATCCATGTGGACCCCAGTGCGTAATGCCATTGTTGTTGGGGTGTGCTGTGACTGCACAAGGGAAGCGAGGAGCAGGGGGAGAACTTTGCCCTGTGCTGGTTTACAGGTCTGGTACAGACAAACAGAAAGTGCACCCTAACTGGGGCTGGGTCAAGAGAATGAGGGAAGTAAGGGATACCCTGTGTGCCCCCGTCTTTGGGATAAGGGATAGTGTGAGCACAACACTATTATGCTGTACCAATTGAATGTTTTCTGCATTGTAAATCTGAGACTTTATTCAAATCTCTGCTTTGAAGTTCCCGTCTTTTTACTGTTTCCCAAACACTCACGCGCCGAGGTATTGAACAGCAAAGCAATTGATTAAAAGTCAACAACACAGGCAATCCGGCTGCCACAAACCAAACCAATGAGCAAAGAAAGCAAACCAGAAAATAAAACCCAGGAGAGCAATGTCCCCTGGAATGGACTTGCCCATCATCAGTGTACCTGTTCTCCTTCCCAGGATGCACTGGGGTGGAATGTATTGGGTGTACCTATCTACCCATGTGCACTTCCCTCCAGGGACTGCATTGACTGGCTCATTCCCTGTCTAGAATTACCCAATGGCTGCACGACGTGGTAGTGTAGAGGGGAGGTCATTGGAGCAGGTGGGACTGGGACAGGGTCTTTGTTCTGGGCTGGTGTATTCAGCTGCCTGCTGGTTGTCATGCCAAGCAGCAACTTGGACAGTTCCCTTTGCTACTGGTGATCCTGCTCCTTCATCACCCAGTCGTGCTTGATATAGTCCACTGCCATCTTTTTCTCCATTCCCAGCATGGCCTGCTTCTACCAGTCCTGCTCCAGAATCTCCCTTTGAACTTGCAAAGGCTGGTCTGACCTGCTGGCAAAGTTCTTCTGCATCTCCTGCAGCAGGTTGTCCAGGGTCGTCTTTCTTTTCCCCTGCGACCTCTCGCTGACTGTCAGGACACCCCGGGCTGGAACAGATGGCCCTGAAAAGCAATGAAACAGCCCATTATTTGCCTGTCAAGGGGGGTGGTGGTGGTGGTGGGGGGAGCTTCTCCTCTTCCGCTTTCTGCTCCACAGTAAGAAAAAATGCGTTTGATCTCCTTGACCTACATTCTCCTCCATCTCTGCCCTTATCTGCTCTGAAACTGCTGTCTCCTAGGGTTCCTCCCCACCAAAACAGTGCCAAGGGGGTGGATTAGGAGCACTCAGCCGTATGCTATTGGGCCAGCGAGCCCAAACTGAAAGCACCACCAAACTTGGGGAGGGGGGAGGTTTGTGTATATGGATGGAGGCTGGGTTAGGGGCAACACCCAAGTAACAGCCTAGGATAACTCTGCAGTAAAGACATACCCAACAAAGACTTTGTCAGGAAACCCTTCTGTTAAAACCACTTGCAGCAGGCATGGTGTGCTCCCACTGGGGCCTGTTGAGGGTATGTGCCATATCTACCCACCTCCTTACCTTGTGACATAGCCTCCAAAGCATGTGACAAAAATAACCACTGTTACTTTTCATTTGATCTTGCACCTCACTCTTCCCATACTTGCCTGCTTTTTGCTACAAGCTCTTCAGGGAAGGGACTTGTTTCTTTACGTGCTTGTGAAGCATTAGGTCTAGCTTTGATGTAATACAGTTATACTTAAACTGTATTTTCCACTGAATGCATCTGATGAAGTGAGCTGTAGCTCACGAAAGCTTATGCTCAAATAAATTTGTTAGTCTTTAAGGTGCCACAAGTCCTCCTTTTCTTTAAACTGAATGGTATATCACCACTTGTGCCTGTCTAATTCCATCACAAAAGATTTTCTGCCCGTTGTGAAGGGTGGCAAAGAGGGAGGTGGCCCAAAGCATGTGAGGGAGCGAAAATGTCGACTCTCGCTCTATACCAACTGAGACTCCAGGCATTCCTTGTAATAAGGCGCTCAGATACTGCCGTGGTGAGTGCAGAATAGACTCCTAAAAAGGGAGAGGGAAGTCCTGGTTTAATTCTGTGCTTTTCTGATCGAATCACAAACCTCATTCTCGCCCCTTGTCGCAGGCACAAGGAGCATTAGTAGAGCAAACAGCACAGTGACAAATAGAACCCCAACTTCTTTTCTGAGTCCATTTAACAAGTTTGGTCAGGGCGGTTAGACCAAAAAAGCCAAGAGGGAGACGATGCTGATGGTGATGAAAGGGGAAGAGCCAAAGATAATGGAGTGAAATAAGTTTATCACCTTGTAATGGACATGTTTCACTGCCAAGGATGATATAAAGCTGGAAAGGGAACGATGCAATTTTTGTGTGTCATACGTTCCCTGTTTCAATGTAGCTCAACCAGACTCCAGCAAAGGGCCAGCACAACAGAAAAAACCCTTTTGTGGCTAATGAGCAGGAACAAGAGAGATCTGGTGGTATTTCTCCTCAATCTTGCTATGGGAGGGCAGGGAAAGGCACTAGCCAAAAGCTGCTGAATTTCTGCAAGGGTTTCTCTTGCTGATATCTTTGTCTGGTTGGCTGCATTAGTATTTATTACATTGCCCTGAAGCGGGGTAGGTGACTGCCTCATAGTACAAATAGAAAAGGAGTACTTGTCCACGAGTACTCCTTTTCTTTTTGCGAATACAGACTAACACGGCTGTTACTCTGAAACCTGTCATAGTACAAATAACAAGTATTGGGCTCAACAGTGTTCACTTATGTAGTAGGGAAGCATAACTCCATCCTTTGTAGAAACCAATGGATGGAATTCTATGGACCGTGCTATGTTATAGGCAGGGCATCGCTCTAGATTATCATAATGGTTTCTTCTTGCCTTAAAATCTTGAGTCTATATAACAAGACAGATGGTGAAATCCTGGCCTCACTGAACTCATTGAAAACACCCATTGACTTCAATAGGGCCAGGATTTCGGCTGCAGTCCCCGCTCTAAAGAGCTTGCCGTCAAATGTTTCGAAAAAATGCTGCATGTGACAGCAACAGACAATGGGGCCCATACAAAAATACAGTAACCTGATTACCTAGGTAGATGGTTGCATTCTGAAGGTAGAAATGAGTGTGTGAACACCCACACAATTATAAGTGCACATATATGTATGTGCCATATTGCAACAGGCACAAGAATCATTAGTGTAGCATACACGGACAGAGTTACGAACTCCTCGGGCACAGAGGTTTTTCGTAACTCTGAAATGTTCTTAACTCTGAACAAAACGTTATAGTTCTTTCAAAAGTTTACAGCTGAGCATTGATTTAATTCAGCTTTGAAACTTTATGGCGCAGAAGAAAAATGCTGCTTTTACCCATCTTAATTTAAATGAAACAAGCACAGAAAATGTACTTACCTTGTCAAATCTTTTTATAAACTTTCCCTTTATATTTTTCCCTTTATATTTATATTTCCCTTTAAATACACAATACTGTACTGTATTTGCTTTTCTTGCCATTTTTGGCTCGGCTGCTGCCTGATTGCATACTTCCGGAGGTAAATGAGGAGCGTGGTTGAGTGGTCAGTTCATAACTTCGGTGTTTGTAACTCTGTATGTACAGTCCAGTTCACAGACATGGATACATATATATTTTTGTGTAAGCCCAGCAATCATTTCTTTATATGACCCTTCCTGTGGCTAAGTTTCATAGAAAACACACAAAATCTTAACATTGTCTCCATCATCCTACAAATGACACCTAAGGGTTCTCACTCTGTCCATGGGTATTTATTTTTAACTATTAATTTAGGGATGTTTTAACAGATTTGCATATCCTGGCCATGTAAATATCAGAGACTAACAATAATAATTAAAACCATAAGCTTTTGTTTAGAGAAGCATTACACTGTAATATAGTCATCAGATCTTCGTATTTAACAGGGCATTACCAAATTACAGAATAAGCATTTTAATTCTACCCATGATGCACAGAACGGTGACCTTATTACATCGAGTGAGATCTCTGATTACATATATTTAACAAAGCAGGCATGTCTATCAAATGTTAATATTAAAAAAAAGGGGGGGTGGGGACAGGTGTGCTGTTTTTTTTTGTAAGTGATTGTACTTTGGGGTTCTCACTGTGTTTTATGGCATTGTTGGCATTCATTTTTGTTAACTGTTAAAGGAGGGTGGCAAAAACTGCTTGATAGAATATTTTCATAGACTATTCAACAATTATTGTATTGAAAATAACAGCTTCTTTCTATGGAATGTCAATTTGGGCAGGTTAACCTCTCCTTGCAGGGGATAAGTGCATTAGCTGGATATTTGTTAGCAAGATCAACTGTGAAATGCCTGACAATGTTGGCACTTAAGGGACCATAAGTAGTCTTCAATGCTAACAGCCCATTGAGGTAACTAGGGAAGGGAAGATAACACTTCTCTAATGGTATTCATTGTGAATGCAGAATCCCAAACCAGTTGGTCATGTTTGCATTATCAAGGCTAGTTACACAGCGGAATGGGCTAGAAAGCTACTTTTTAAAAAATTAAACTGTAGACGATCTAGAAATCTACCTGTGGACCCTAATGTCCTGAGCCTCACAGGTAGTCAGGCAACTGGGAATTAGGCGTCTCATGACCTGTGCGGATCTGGGCCTACAAGCTTGGGATTTGTGGGCTTTCCCATTTCTGCTGGTAGATTTCTAAGGTCCCTGCTCATGAGAGAGGACAACAAATATCACAGTGGTGAAGTATTTTTGAGGGTTACCTCAATACTGAATGATAGACTATAATCAGGACTGGGGCCCCAGGATATAATAACCACGTGTGATTTTCCAACTCCAAAATGATTTCCCGCTGACCAGTAGCAATCTGGCATTGCAAGCTTCCATGGTGTGATTGCCACTTGCTTCGTTACTGTCAGTGCAGCTCTCTTTCTGGTGCCCTTGGGTTGGACCACGCTCAACGCAAATTCCGGAATCTGGCATTGCACATCCAAAAGTTCATCATCCCAAGCCTGCATCACAAAGCTCATTTCTCAGGGCCAGAAGCCGCGCTACGCCATTAGCAGCGGCTCCAGGAACACTACCAACACTCTTAGATTGGGCCTCACTATGTCCCACCAAAATCTGACCACCTGGAAATCCTCATATTCCCCAAGGCTCTTCTTACAGCTCTGAAAATACCGGAGGATCACGTGTCCTGTGCTTGCAACATTCATGACAATAGTGCAGAGCTATGCAGGCTCTGTGCTTCATACCCAAAGCGATGACTAATGAGGGAAATGAAAGTCCTCAAAATAACGGAGGGATGTGCTAAATGAGAGACAAAACCTTTTGGATGATGCATGGGGCAGTGACCCAGCTTTTTATCGGCTGTAAGGGCAAGCAATTGGAGGGGAGGGGGCAGAGAGAAGCAAATGGGGGGCAGGGTCTTGGTGGGGGGTGGGAAGAGGCAGCGCGGGGTCTTGGGGAGAAGGGGAAGTGGGGTGGGGAGAAGGGGCTGTGCGGGCAGGCTGGGGGCCATGGTTTAGGCCTTAGGCTATCCCAAATAAAATATCTCAACACTTCCGCTATTTAAAGTAGGACTGGACACAGCACTAGAATATGTAGGGCATAATCCTTTATCAGCGGAGGGATGTACTGGCCCGTGTTGGCTATTTTCCACATCTAATGGCTGTGAGTTCAGCTTGGACATTGAATATAGACTGGTCAAAAAGAAAAGGAGGACTTGTGGCACCTTAGAGACTAAAAAATTTATTTGAGCATAAGCTTTCAGCTCACGAAAGCTTATGCTCAAATAAATTTGTTAGTCTCTAAGGTGCCACAAGTCCTCCTTTTCTTTTTGCAGATACAGACTAACAGGGCTGCTACTCTGAAACCTGTCATAGACTGGTCAGTTTCACTTCTGTTTCCAATAAGTTTTTCTTGTTGGTTCTCCTGCCCCACCTCAGGCCTTGTCTACACTTGAGCTCTCAATCGTTTGTAAAATAATTATTTTGCTCTGATTAAAGCAAAAGTGATTTCATGCTTCTGTATTTTTTTCAGAGGAACATAGGTGTTACCCTACTGGCTTAGATTAACTGTAGTAATAATAATCTTGTATAGTGCTTTCCATCTATCGAGTTCAAAGCATTTTACACAGTGGCATGATCCTCATTTCACAGATGGAGAAACTGAGACACAAAGCGGCACCATGTCTTGCTTCATGTCACTCAGCAGCCAGTGGCTGAGCTGGGAATAGAAACCAGGTCTCCTGAGTCCCACTGAAGTGCTCTATCCATTGAGTTCTCTTCAGAGCAGTGTGTCATAATCTACGTAGTAACTCGTGTTCTACGGCCACCTGTATTTTTGCCTTACAGCCACAGGAAGCGCGCTGCTTGAACAATTAAACCACAGGTTTCAGAGGAACAGCCGTGTTAGTCTGTATTCCCAAAAAGAAAAGGAGGACTTGTGGCACCTTAGAGACTAACCAATTTATTTGAGCATAAGCTTTCGTGAGCTACAGCTCACCACAGTGTTCTCTGGGTCTGTATCCCAGAGCTCTCTGATGTGTGCACTGTGGGAGATTTTCTATCCATGTTGTGGAATGCCTGTGGAGACCTGTGGGTACTAGCGGGGGGGACAGGGGGCAAACTGCCGTCATCTCTATTGTTGATAAGGTCTCAGCATTTGAGTTTACAACTCTGCAGGGGACAGGCTGGTTTGTAACAGAAATGAACTTTTTATTGATTTCTTTTCAACCCCCAAAAGTGCTTCTACTCAGGACAGTGCTTGGCATTTCAATTAAAAAAAACAAAACAAATTACTGAATTTA
Organism: Caretta caretta; assembly: GCF_965140235.1. Classification (NCBI taxonomy): domain Eukaryota; kingdom Metazoa; phylum Chordata; order Testudines; family Cheloniidae; genus Caretta; species Caretta caretta. Next base: position 96,229,550 of record NC_134214.1, read on the forward strand.
AATGTTGGGCTTCAACTCATCCCATGTCCTTTAACAACATGCATTTCATTAAAACAAAAGGAACGGTTTTCTCTGTCTACCCTTGACGACGGTAAAATGGAAAACTGAAGTGATGCTCTTCAACAGACCAAAGAAAAGGCGAGATAATGCAACAAAATCACTGCCTATATTTCACCAGCACTACCCCATATGCTATTTTTTGCCTGCCTGTTGGAAATTTATCTAATTTCTACTGCAATTCCGTAATGGGAACAACGTGTAGCTGGGTTTGTTGCTTCTGTGCTGCATCTGTTTGAATCCACTAGCAGCTGCAAAATTCCAGGAGCACTGTCTTTTCATGACTCAGTGACCATGTAATTGGCCATGGGATTTATTCAGCCCTTTCATTCTATTCAAATCTACGTATAGCATATTCTTACAGAAGTGCACTGGTTACATTCTATAAATTTATGCTGTGCCTTACGGAACACGAACAGTTTGCAAGCTGTCTCTCTCGCAGAGGCAGTCGCACACAACATCATCATAACAGGTGCCTTTGTGCTTGCATCCAGCCTAACTCTTAAATGTTTAAAATGCACACTGCGGGCTCAGCGCATGAGAGACCTGGCCTTTTTAAATGCAGGGCACTGGGTTTGTTTTCTGTGTCTCTTTTGGCTGGTGCCTGAAGTCAGCGGAGGTCATATAGCCGTTTGTGCACCACTCCAGGCCAGTCACCAAGCCGGCGAGCAAAAATCAGCGCAAGACCATGCAGAGAGATTTAGCTGCCAGGTAGCCCAAAAGGCTTTTCAGTGATGTCCCGGTATCACAACACAGGCAGTTTGAAGTGTTAAGGCTCTCTTGGGCCTTCCCCACCCAGTTGCTGGGAGTTCTGGGTGTGGAAGGAATGCTGGGTTGGGTGCTTATCTCGTTATCTTAGCTTGTTGTGTTTCGAGTTGGTAGCCTGAGTGGTGATGTGATTGGGAAAGATTGACTGGGAGAGGTCAGCTACTGGGCTGACAGAAACCAGGGGTGTCATTTGCTATGGGGCAAGAGAGGCAGTTGCTCCACCCGATCTTGGTGTTCTCCCTGACCCCATCCTGACTTTGCAGGATATAATTCCATATAATGTTCTATACTTGACACAACTTCTCTTTCTCCCCCACCCCCCTGAATTTTTCTGAAATGACGCCCTTATAGAAATTGGCAGGGAGGGAAGCAGAAATGGGGCTGATTAATTGAATGCTGTGGTCCAAATTCTACCCTTCTCTTGAATCCATGCAATCCAGTTGAAGTTATATCCTTCTGGATGTCAGATGTGGCTTTCAAGTCAAGAAGCAGAGCTTTAAATTAGAGAGAGAGGCCAGAACTGGAAACTCTCTGGTCTTCTGACCTATCCAGAGGCCAGGACAGCCAGCACTTTTAGGCTGGAGTTGGGACTTTTGGCCGTAATAGCCAAAGTTCTGATCTCAGTTGCCTTCAGCTTTTTACAGAGGTATGACTGAGGTCAGAATCTAGCAAAATGTTCTTTCACCAAGCAGTCATTTCCCAAGCACTGGTATCTTCTTTTCCCACGGGGGAATTGTTGAAAACAGCATCAGGATCTCAGCAGCATCCATCACCAGACTGGTACAAAACCACCAAGGCCTGCTCTGCACAGGCAAACAGATATTATTGCAAGCTGATTGGGTGGGGGCAGAAACAAAAGGGACAATTTCAATAGCAAAAACACCTTTTCTGTGGGAGAAATTGTGATTTTTGGTCCAGGTAGATTTGTGGAAATTCCACCGTTTCTGCTGCAGAATGACCGAATTGTGTGCCAGAACCAAACTGATTAGTTGTTTCTAGAACACTAGGCCTGATCCTCCATCTCAAGCCTGGGACTTTTGTCACTGACTTTATTAGCAGGAGGAGCAAGCCCAGTGTGATGTGGGGTTGGGGGAGGGGTCCATGGCACCTAGCTGAAGGAGCAGCCTTACCTGTATCTTTGAGCCGGCTCTATACAAGACGGGTCTACTGGCAATATTTTCTGCAACTTAACTAAAAAGATAAAACTGACTTAGTGACATCATCACAAGCCTCTACAGTGGGCACAGGTAAAGGTGCTTATGTAGATATAATTTGGTTTGGGACCAAAGTAGTTAAATGTGGTGCAAAAACTGAGTGCAGACAAGCCCTGGGGCTACCAGTCTGTCCCCTGTACTGGCACCAAATGCATAAAGAAAACGAATGTAATTCTGGTGAAAGACAAACTGGGCAGTGAATTGAAGTTTGGTCGGGGGTTGGTTGGTTTCTGCTAAAACTGACAACAGCCCTTATAAGAGGACTCAATTTTAACATATAAAAAAAAAGTAAACGCAGTCCTTTGCTAACGTTTCTTTTTAGATCCCCCACAGTCTTCAGACCAGCTCAGCTCCAGAGGCACAGAATGAAGCTGGCCCATAATTATGAGGCCACGTCTACACTTATGTAGGCAAAATTTATGTCGCTCCTGGTCTGCACAGCACTTTGTGGGTGGGAGACCTAGAGCGGCTACACAAGTGATCTTACAGTGGGGCAGGTGCATCAGTACAGCTGTGCCATTGTAAATCCACTAGTGTAGACGTGACCTATGTTTGGAATTTTTCCACCCACAAACTAGTTTTCAAAGTTTAAAAGGGTAGATTGGGCACTAATCACAGCCCAAGTATGTGCTAAGTGTCACTGAGCTAACGCAGACATTAGAGTTCTGTCTCAGGAGACTAGTCATTATGTACATCCAAAGAAGCATGTAAGATAGCATCAGCATTCAGATCTTCATACTTTGGACTTCTATAATGCATTCGATGATCTCAAAGCACTTTGCAGTTGTTAATGAACGGAACGTCAGGTGCTTAGGTTAAAAATTGTTATTAAAGCTAATGTTAAAATTATATAATACACAGGTTGGGAAAAGAGTGTCTGTTTTGAGCTTATGCTCAAATAAATTTGTTAGTCTCTAAGGTGCCACAACTACTCCTGTTCATCTGAGTATAGTGCTTGTATTATCCACAAATACAAAGTTTTGTTTTTAAAAGTCATATGATACATATAGTACATAATCAGCAATAACCCAAATTTAGATGAATAAATTTAAGACTACAGCTTAGATATTAGCATCCAAGTATTCAGGTACATCACTCATGAGAAGTTGTACAGAGTTGGTCGTGGAAAGCAAAATTATATCAATGAGTGAAGATTGTCCATCAGTAATTGAGAATTAGGGTAGGTTGTCCATTTAGAAAATACACTCCATCAAGGAAGTATTTTAGTTATTTTCCTTACTGTGCTTCTCATCAGCACTCCAGCTCATCCCTCCTGGTATTGCTGATGTCCGGTGAGGTGTTCTATGCAGATGTCCCTAGAGCATCTGATGGCGTCCGACACCATGAGTTGCCGCATCAGCTGATGGATTGTAGCGTTGACCAATTCCGCATTCTTTCAACACTCGCTCGTTACTAGGGTCCCGTGCGCCCAAGGCTACGGTGATGGGTGGTCAGATTAGATAGACAGATTACAGTACCTTGCAGGGATGTTGTGCAGATAAGTATCATGGTGCTTCTTTTACACACAGGACAACTGAGCCTCAGAGAGCCTAAGGCCAAAATGGTCCAGCTTAGAGGTTTAAAGGGCTTTAAATGCACACAACTTGCACTAGTTTTAGCAAAAGCAACTTAATATCACACCTTTAGATGAACCAGTGCAACCGTGTGTAGGCTAGGCCTTAGTCACCTACATCCATGCATCAGGCAGCCACACATAACTTCTCTCCCCTTCAATGGGTGTTGAGTGTTCTCTGCACCTCAGAAGCTCAGGCCACTGATTTAGCTGACTGATTATGGATTTAGGTGTCTAAATTCACACACAAGTTTTAAAATTGTGATATAAATGACTTGATCAAGGTCGAGCAGAAAGTCTGTGGCAAAGCTAGGAACAGAACCCCACTCCTGAGCAACTAGGCCTCGCTTTTTCCTTCCCCCCACCCCAAGATGCATCACTCAGATGGAAGGGGAGTTTTATCCTTATTATGGGAAATCCCCTGGACCTCTTGCCATCTGCATGGATGGCCAACCTCTCTGCACTATTCTGCAGGCCTCCCTTCCCCAGCAGTAGCAATGCAATGCTATTATAGGTTTCACTCCTGCACCCTACCCATCCCTTCCAAGGCGCAGGGCAAGGAGCAGAACTTGGTTGAATTCTCATGGGAATTTCCCTGCGAGTTCACTGGGGCATGATGTCTCATAAAGCAGTTTTCATCCCTCCACTGTTCCTCTCTGCTTAAGCCATGCTTCCCTAAACTCACAGAGCTCCTATGGGCCACAGGGGCTACTTTGGGCATAGACCCTAGTATTGCATTTGAACCCATGCAGGTAGACCAGCAAAGAATCCCATTAACTTCAGGGGGACTTTGCACAGGTGCAAGGCTCTGCCCGTGCAAAAGAAGGATGGGAGACCTCAGTTGGCTGCATTGCTACAGACTTCCTGTGTGGCCATAGGCAAGTCACTTAGGGCCAGATATTTAAAGGTATTTAGGCACATAGCAATGCAGATAGGTGTCTAGTGAGATTTTCAGAAGGGCCTAGGCCCAGATCCTCTGAAGTAGTTGGTCATCTACTTCCCATGGGAGTTAGGCTGCTAGAAGCTTTTGAAAACCCCACTCTAGAGGCATATCTTATCTGAATCCTTAGGCACTTGAGCATCTTTAAAATCTGGCCCTTAGCTTCTCTGTGCCTCAGTTCCCCATCTGTAAAATGGGGGCAATAGTATTGCCCTGCCACACTGGGGGCTTGTAAGGGTGAATACATGAAAGATTAGGACGTGTGCAGATTCCCTCATAATGGAGGCCATGTAAGTACTTAGGAGAGACATCCAATTTCGGGATCGGGGCCCTTAGTACATTACAAAATGAGCTACCACCTGGATTAAACACCAATCACTGACATACGCCATATTCTTAAGTGTTATGGAAGGTATTGAGGAAGGATGCCGTTAGCTAAGTAAAACCCATTCTGCTTACAAAAACCTTTACAATTAGGTTCTACTGCTTATTTTTTTCTATTCTTTTGATTTGCTTTGAGCGGTGACACTTCCATGAAAAGTGAGTTTTAAATCCTCTAATGCAGACATACCTATCCATAATGAGTAATACAAATGCATTATTAGGCCATGACAGATAAATGAATAATTGCAATTAATTTTACAAATATTAACTATATGCAATAACTCTCTGTGATGCTGAGTAATAAATCAAATTTAAATTTACCAGTATGTAATGAGCTCAGCTTTTGTAAGATGAGGTAAACAGCTGAGGCCCAATCCTGCCCTCAGATATGCAAGCATCCTTCCTGGGATTTGCATAAATATATTTTAGGGCCTTTCATGTGCTTTCTGGTTCAGGAATTATCAATGCAATTAGGAAACCTAACTGAGGAGTGTAGAATTATTCACAATGGTCTAAAGATGGATCACTAGTCTGTATGCAGCATTGCTGTGTTGTGTTACTGGGTAATAATTGCTAGCATTTACTCAGCACTTTTCAGTGGAGTTTCTCCAGCCAGATCACTTGCCCAAGATCACCAAGCAGGCCAATGGCAGATCCTGCAACAGGACTTAGGTTTCCAGCTCTATTGCCCTAGTCACGGGACCACATGGCCCTTTTTAAGTTAATTTAATGACCTGGATGGTGCTGGGTTGGTAGCTTTGGAAACAAATCCTCTGCTTTCCCAGATGACAGGTGCAGCGGCTACCTCCTGCCTGGGCCACTCAAGCCTTGACCTACCTAATGCAACGGCCAGGAGTCTGAGAGGTGGATACCTATCTATTAAGGCCTTGTCTAGGCACAGAGTTGTACCACTCTAGCTACACTGGTATATTTCAAGCAGTGCACCTCCCATAGCGTGGGGGCAGTTATTCTGGTGTAAATGTAGTATAGCCATTGGAAGGGACCTCAGGAGATCATCTAGTCCAACCCAGGACCAATCCCCAATTTTTTTTTGCCCCCCCTCAAGGACTGAACTCACAACCCTGGGTTTAGCAGGTCAATGCTCAAACCACTGAGCTATCCCTCCCCCCATCCTGGTGTGAGTTATCCTTGTGTAACTGCTGTACCAATGTAATTCTTTTGGTAACAAAGCCACACCCCTAGCTGAAATAGTTGAACTGCAGCCGAACCTGGGTGTGTAGACTGAGCCCAAGCGGTGGGCTGAGACCACTATGCTCATTTCAAACGAGCCGTCAGAGGGCAGCACGTTTTAGTCACTACCAACCTGGAGTGTATTTGAACCTTGGACAGGGGGATGAAAAGTGCTATTAACCTGTTACTAGGTCCCCAAACAACCTTGTCTCTGGATTATTGTTGTCTGACTTGAAATGAACAATTAGAACCACTAGAAGGGAGGCGCCCCCTTGCACCTGTGAAATAGACATACCCGCCTTCCCAGTGTGGCTGGGCGCTCCTTCTCTCTCCTCCACCCAGGGGTGGGGTAGGAAGTAGCACATGTGATTTCTCCCACCCTGAGGATTAGGAAGCAATAGCCATTTAACTCCTAGGACCCACCCTCCTCCCCATTCCTGGGAGAGAGGCTTTTCTCCTGCTATCCCCAGGCAGCTGTTGGTATTAACAATGCCAACTTTTATAGGAGAGACGCTTGGTGGGTGAGGGAATATCTTTTATTGGATCAGTGTCTGTTGGTGAGAGAGACAAGCTAGCTCTACATAGGGAGCTCTTCATCAGGTCTTGGAAAGGGACTCCGAATGTCCCAGGCTTGAAGAAGAGCTCCGAGTAGCTAAAAATCTTGTCTCTTTCACCAACAGAAGTGGGTCTCATAAAAGATATTACCTCACCCTCGTTGTCTCTTGGATATCCTGGCATCAACACAGCCACAACAACACTGCACGTGGCTTTTACATCATGCTTTTCATCCACAGCTCTCAAAGCACTTTGAAAATGGAGGGCAGTATAATATCCCCACCGCACAGATGGGGAAACTGAGACATGGGGCAGCAATTTGCCCAAGGTCACCCAGCAGGGCCAGGAATAGAACCCAGATTTCCAGAGACCTGATATCATGGAAAAAACGCTCAGGTATGATTAACTTGCGGATACTGCCTTTGCCTACCTTTCATCTTGGTGGTGTTGCTGTCTCTAAAAAAGCTAAGTTGCAAACATCTCCACTAAAGGTCCCCCAACGGCCATAGGTTTGGCTTCATCTGTGCAATGGCGCAGATCCACAAAGATATTGCGGCTTCTATGGAAGTTAAGAGTCTAAATACCTTTGAGGATTTGGGCCTAAGTGCTTCTAACCCTGTTAGAACATGACTTCAATCAGGCATTGTGTGAGTAAAAACATCTCTTTTAATGGATTCAAATGCCAAATCAGGGCCTAACAGTGATTAGTAACAATTGTAAGCAAACCTATATGAAAGGTGTAAACACCGAGGAAGAAGTGGAATTATTTAGAATCATAGAATATCAGGGTTGGAAGGGACCTCAGGAAGTCATCTAGTCCAACCCCTTGCTCAAAGCAGGGTACAAAGGAGAAAGTCACTTAACTATCAGGAAAACTTTTGAGCTCAAAGGCCCATCCACACAGATCTGGTTGCAGAATCAAAACCTATATTGAGCAAGCAAAGAGGTGGAAACCCCATCCCTGGAGACTCTTTTTACCACTGGTTCCCAATCAGGGCTACGCAGAGGTCTTCCAGAGGGTATGTCAACTCATCTAGATGTTTGCCTAGTTTTACAACAGGCTACGTGAAAAGCACTAGCGAAGTCAGTACAAACTAAAATTTCATACAATGACTTGTTTATTCTGCTCTGTATACTGTAGCAGTGTTTCTCAACCTGGGGAGTTGTGATTTATTTTCTAATTATATGGCAAAAATGAGAAAGTCAGCAACGTTTTAGTACTGGTGATCTGTGACACTTTTGGATTTTTACATCTCATTTTGTAAGCAAGCAGTTTTTAAGTGAGGTGAAACTTGGGGGTATACAGGACAAATCAGACTCCTGAAAGGGGATACAGTGGACTGGAAAGGCTGAAAGCTACTTTACACTAGCCAGTGCCAAGGACTGGCAAATACATTGTGCACAATGAATATGAAATAGCCAAGGACCTAATAGGGATAGACAGGACCTTATTCCTGTGATTCACAAAGTAAATATTCAAGGATCAAGTAACAGACAGCCTAAATCTAGGAGGGAAGCACAGAAACCCTGAGTCAGATCTTCACCAGGTATAAACCATGCTACATCATTGACTTCAATTCACAATAGCTGAGGATCTCGCCCATTGTTTTAACAAGTACTTTGCCCCCAGTCCATGTGCTCCTTGTTTAGGCAGCTTAATAACATTAGCACTTTTAGCTCCCAATTAGATTTTGAAATTGACTCTTCATTAAGGTGATGGGCAGTGATAGGGACACATTTCATTGTAATGAATAGGGTGAGGCATATAGTTCACACCTCTGATTGCTGTGAATATTTGGCTGGAGACAGTTTTCTGCAAGGCTGGATATGGTAGGAGAGCAGATACTTGGAAGGCAGATTCTCAGCAGAGATGACTAGAAATATTTTTAAGCATAGACAAAGTTTAGATTTTCTACAGAACAGTAAAGATGTTGAGGAAAAATGCCCTAAGAGCACAGGCTCTGTGATTCTTTTCAGTTGTTTTTTTTTTGTGTGTGTGTGTGGTGACCTTGCATCTTGTAGATGTTTTAGGCTAAGTAGTTTAGAAAATTTGCTCTGTCTGAACGTGGGCACTTGGGAAAGATTAAAACACTTAGGGAAGGTTTCACAGAAATAAAAGGTCAGTTTCTGTCCCCAGCTAATGCACACTGGGGTCTTGATCCTGCAGTTGGCTCTGTGCAATACATCCAGTTGTAGGATTAGAATAAGAATTTCAAGTGAATCAGGTGTAGTCATGGCACTAACTCAGTGAAGTGAAGGTCATTGGTTCTCTTAGCAACAGTAGCTGTTTCACAGGGCAAATCTGGTGCCTGATGGGGAAGAAGTGAAAGTCACCCAAGAGGTCCAAATAAAGCGCTTACTTTTGAGGTATATACAATGGTATATGCTGGGCACCGACGTCTAGCACCAGGCATAAGTGCTCACCTGCTGGCCAGGCACCTGGGTACTCAGTTCCTATTGATATAAACTCTCTTATGGGTTTGATGTTTGTACTGCAGCGGGGCCTGGAGCCCTCAGGCAGCGATGGGGATTGCCATTGTGGGATGCACATGTAGTGAAAGGACAGTCCTGCCCCAATGCCCTTGCAGTCTAAGGAATGAGGTACAAGCCAGCTTTGTGCACGTGAATGGTTTTATTTAAATCTGTGTCTGTTTTGGCCTGTTGTGTCAGGATAATCTGCAAAGGACATTCTGTATTGCCTGAACCTCTTCCTACTGCCTTATGGGGCACGTGCCATGGGTCTGACTGCTGGTAGTGAAGTGAAGCATGCACATAAAGGTTTGCAGAGCTAGGGGGAGGGGCATATGATTAAGAAGGACGGTCCCTGCTCAAAGTATCTCCCAGTCTCTGGTTTATTTCGTTTTGCAATTGTTGCCAACCTCAAGAGTTCTACAATCCTGTGACTTTTCCAATGAATATGTTTGTGTTCTTTCTAGCAAGTCCTTCTGGCTTTTCTTTCTAGCAAGTCCTTCTGGCTTCTGAAGCGTTCTGATGAAGTGAGCTGTAGCTCACGAAAGCTCATGCTCAAATAAATTGGTTAGTCTCTAAGGTGCCACAAGTACTCCTTTTCTTTTTGCGAATACAGACTAACACGGCTGTTCCTCTGAAACCTTTACAGTGCAGTCACTTTGTTCCCCGCCCCCCAGGCTTTTCTTTACAGCCCTGAAGGCGAGAAATGTCCTAGTTTAAAGTGAAAAGGGACCATCAAATCATCTAATCTGATGCCCTGTATCTCACAGGTCGCCCCCATACCAAACCCAACAGCTGAAATTAGACTGAAGTATTATAGCGTCCAGGAGGCTAGATTGGTATGTGCCCCAGGCAGAGGGTAGAAGGGACTGAGGTGCCCCAGAGGGCCTGAAGCCCCCCACAATGGCAGGGAAATGATTAAGTGATAATCCTAGATAGATCATCATCCTAGATAGATTATCGTAGATAATCCTGGCAAGTGACCCATGCCCACATGCTGCAGAGGAAGGTGAAACCCCCTCCCAAGTTTACCACCAATCTGACATGGGGGAAAAATTCCCTTCTGATCCCACCTATGATGATCAGTTAGACCCTGAGCATGCGAGCAAGAACCGGATTTGTACTTTACAAATCTCCGATTTTTTTTTTAATCACTTGACTCTAGCAGCTGCTGCTTTAATGGAAAAAAAAATTACCCCAGATCACTAGACTCATGATTAAAAGTCTGAGCGTTAGAGACAGTAGGCACCCATCGTACAATTGTCAAACATGGACAGGGTTCCCGTGACGTGGTGGGCTGGCCCCTGGCCCTGCCATTAATGGTGATGTGAAACTTTGCTCCCTAGTGGCTCTAGCTAATGACTGAAATGGCCACTGCTCCTAGGGGGAGAAAGGTGAAGTGGGTACTGAGCAATGCATGCGTCTTGTGAGAGAGGGGAGTAAGTAGGGCAGAGAGGCTGTGTGATGCTGGCGTTAGGCCACCTTCACTCCCAGCCTTTCCTTGGTTGGTCTCTGTACTGATGCACTTCCTAGCTTGAACGGTTCACTCCCCGCAATGGAAAGTTCCTCCCTTGGCTCTCTCGCTCCTTTACAGCTTTCTGTATCCCCTCCCTGAAGTCTCTGAGGGTGAGTCCTTCCCACCCCAATTTTCTCCTTGCCTCTCTCCATACAAGCTTTGCCCCCCCCCCCCCCATGCTCCCACGACCCCTCTGAGAGCCTAACTAGGCAGCAGGCTGTGATGAAGCTCCACAGGGACGTGGATGCTGCTGTTGGAGTGGCTGTTCCACCTTCCCTCTTCCTTCGGCGTGAGCCTCTTGTTTCCACGCCTCCTCTTCTCTCAGCACATTTCATTCCTGCTGGTTTGTTGCCTATCCAGGGAAGGAAAGTGAAAGAAGGAGGCCTATAGTTTAAAGCTACTGTTTCTATTGTGGGTTGGTTTGTTTTGTAAATCCTGACCTGCTTTCTGAGGGTCTCTGGGAATTTAGAAGCTGGTTGTGAGGGACTGTAAATTTTGGACAAGGTTTGAGGGGCTGATCTTCCTCTCAAGAAACCCAGATCATTTCCGTTTATATTTGTATCTCCAGTGAAAAGAGTTTTTTTACAGGGAAAAACTGCCTCTCTCTGACAGGGCTTGATGAGAGACTCTAGAAAAGCTGGACTCCATAGTCTGTTTTTAGGACACTCACATGGGGTGTAGGAGACCCAGGTTCAAGAGGAGCCATGCCCTGATTTCTGTGTGTCTTGGGGATTGAGAAACAGTTCTTTGCAACAGTCTAAGTTTTAGGCAGAGCAGCAACTTGAACCTGGGTCTTCCGTGAGTACTCTCACCACCAGGCCATTGTCTGTTCTACAGCAGCTGGTTATGTTTTTCTTGTTTTCTGCAAAACGTGTTTGAAAAGTCTCTGGTTCATCCCAAATGCAGGACAGGAAAATAAAATTCATCTTGAAACATTTTAAAGGACAGGGAAAGTGTTTCGTGCACAGCCCTAAGAGCTAGTGTTGCAGTGATACCTAGAGGCCCCCAAGTAGGTCCCATTGTGCTGGGCACTGCACACACATAATGAAGTCAGTCCTGGCCTCCAAGGACCAGATGTGTTTGGGGTTTTTTGGTTTTTTTTTAGACACCTGGATGCTTTTGAAAATCCCATGAGCTGCCTATCTGCATCTTTGGTGCCTAAATATCTTCTAAAAATCTGGCCTTTAACGTTTACAAATATAAATGATGAGCCTGCTTCTTGGCTTACTAACCCTGTGTTGAATCCTGGACCAGGCCTCGGTACGTACAATTCCTAATGAATAGCTTATCAGCAGAAGGGGGTAATAAAGAATAAATAAATGAACTTAATAAAGAATTAGAGGGTAATGTAATGAATGCCAATCAATATGGATTTATGAAAAATAGATCCTCTCAAAGTCATTTTTTTTAAAAATAAGATTACTAGTTTGGTTGATAAAGGTAGTGTTGACATAATAGACTTAAGTAAGGCATTTGATTTGCTACTGCACGGCATTTTGATTAACAAACTAAAATGACATAAAATTAACCTGGCACATTTTAAATGGTTTGAAAACTGGCTAACTGATAGGTCTCAAAATGTAACTGTAAATGGGGAATCATCATCGAGTGGGTGTGTTTCCAGAGGGGTCTTGCAGGATCAGTTCTTGGCCCTAGGTTATTTAACATTTTTATCAATGACATTGAAGAAAACAAAATCATCACTGATAAAGTTTGCAGATGACCCAAAAATGGGGGAGTGATAAATAACGGAGAGGACAGGTCACTGAGACGGAACAATCTGGATCGCATAGTGAACTGAGTATAAGCAAACAATATACATTTATTATGGCTAAATGGAAATGTATAGGTCTAGGAACAAAGAATGGAGGCCATACTTACAGGCTGGGGGACTCTATCTGGAGAAGCAGTGACTTTGAAAAAGATTTGGGGGTTGTGGTGGATATGAGCTCCCAACGAGATGCTGTGACCAAAAGAGCTAATGCAATCCTGGGATGCATAAACTGGGGAATCTCGAATAGGAGAAGAGAGGTTCTTTTACCCTATGTATTTGGCACTGCTGGAATTCTGGTGCCCACAGTACAAGAAGCCTTGTTGATACATTGGAGAGGGGTCAGAGAAGAGCACTGAGAATTATTAAAGGATTAGAAAACCTGCCTTATATGGATACACTCAAGGAGCTCAATCTATTTCACTTCGGATAGAAGGTTAAGGGATGATTTGATTACAGTCTATCGGTATCTATAGAGAGAACAAATATTTGCTAATGGGCTCTTCAATCTAGCGGAGAAAGGTGTAATATGATCCAATGGCTGGAAGTTGAAGCTACACAAATTCAGACTAGAAATAAGGTATACATTTATAAGAATGGGGATAATTAATCACTGGAACAATTTATTAAGGCTTGCGGTGGATTCTCCATCACTGAAAGAAAACGAGTACTTGTGGCACCTTAGAGACTAACCAATTTATTTGAGCATGAGCTTGGTTAGTCTCTAAGGTGCCACAAGTACTCCTTTTCTTTTTGCGAATACAGACTAACACGGCTGTTCCTCTGAAACCTCTCCATCACTGGCAATTTTTAAACCAAGATTGGATTTTTTTTTCTAAAGGGTATTCCCTCAGAATGAATTTGGGGATGTTCTATGACCTGTGTTGTACAGGAGGTCAGATGTGATGATCACAATGGTCCCTTCTGGCCTTGGACTCTATGAAAACCATTGACACTGAGATTTTCAGTCACCTGCTTACATGTCTGAACAAACTGTATTTATCATCCTCCTCTACTTGTGATCCTGGAACCCTGACCACACGCTCTAGTCACAAAGCCAGGTGTAAATGCCTGCAGGATGCTGGCTGTCATTCAAGAAAAAATGATGCTCTCTACTTTGCCAAGTAAATCCACCAAAGAACTTTATTTATTTTTTTTAATTTCTATGCAAAGCACTTTAACGAATGAGCATCAAGCCACGAATGAACGCTGATGGAATTCATGGCACACTATGGACATTTCTGCAGCAAGAAAACTCTTGGTTCCAATCATCATCAAAAGCTTGCCAGCTAAGAAAGTACTATGAAGGTCTGGTCTCTCAAGGCTTAAAGACCATCATCTTTCCATACAGGCTCTTCTTTACAATGGTGGCAGTGTGTTTTTTGTCATATCTGCACCACCATTCTGAATGGTGACGGGGAGTGGTGTGATTAGGCGGGTGAGATCCCCTGAGAGCGAACTGTAACAAACAGTCAAACCCCCTAAAACTAGAGTGGCACTGGGGACATGGAGAGAACTTGATTTGATCAAGTGAGGTTTGCAAGAAGAGTTTTCAATGTAATTGATGCATCTCAGAGGACCTCTTGAACCAAGTTCAGGTTAACAAGGATGGAGAAGAGTCACATAAGGAGGGTTCTGCCTTTCCATAATGCCCCATACATGATATAAACAACATTTTATAGCCTCCAAATAGCCAGGCCCAGAAAGGCAGGTAGCATGAGACTAATTTTAAAGTAACCTTTCAACAATCTTTTTTTTCCAGATCCCTAGTCTTGCTATCCAGTTCATAATAGCTATGACACTCAAAAATGTATTCTTTGATGGAACGGCTACTTCCCGTTTCCCTGGAGCAGTGGGAGTGACTGAGTAAGTGAAGCTTTAAAAGTGTATTTAATATTTTAAAAATAATCTATTATTGTCTCTTCTCTGTGCACATCTGCATGCTTTCAGGAGGCTATTTTCATTCCCTGCAAACTGTGTTTAACTCTTTTCTAGTGTAGGGCCCAGTCCTACAAGCTGCTGAGCACCTACTGCGGGGTTCGGGCATGGGGGTGGGCTCATCACTTTGCAAATTAGCCCATTAGCCAAGTCTGTATTATTCGGTATGGACTATGTACATGCCAATTCTGACATCTTTCCATCCCGGATGGCCTCTGAATGATCAGAATATGGGTACGGGGCTGTGAAGGGGGGAAGCTGTAGAAGAGTTTCTTAACTGGTGACTTCCAGAGCTTTTTCTGCCTCTATGAGTTCCAAAATGACAGAACAGATTTTCTTCAGATTTTTAAAATCAAATTCACTTTTGCGCAAGCCCCACCTGTGAGTTTTCAGCTTGAAAATGATAGATCAGCCACTGAAAATAGGAATAAGAATGAAAGTAAATCACTTTGTATCTGACCGTATTGTTACCCTAACGCTTCAATGCAGCAACTGTCTGAAATGACGGAGAATTTATTTGAAGGCAGACTGGTTAAGTGTTGAAATGTCGCAAGTCTTCTCTTAAATATGATTTTTGCGGGGTAATGTTTTGGTGTTTACTTAGTGAAAACAAAACAAAAAGACCTGTGCCATTATCTATGGTAGTTCTGATGGTATCATATATGGTAACTTTATCTACGGAACATTGCATTGCATCAAACTCTATTTGAAACAGCCTCATCTCATTGTCTACTTATTAAAGAAGCTGTGTTAGGTGGGAGGAACTAAATTCTTAAAACATAAAGTTACTGATTATTTCAGAGTTATCTATATGATTCCATCTGTAGGGGAAATATACATATATAGCTGGAAATAAGTGGTACTGTGACCTGCAAATGTTTAGCTCTAATAATTTATTTGGATGAAATCGGGAAAATACAAGGTTGCATTATCAGGTTCATGGGTTCCATAGTGTGTCATTTATTGATTAGTTGCCATTGTTAATTTGTCATTTTTTTCATAATTTTGTCCTAAAGCATCACCGTTGGCCAAATGTGCCGACTGGAATCATGTGACCAGACATGCTGTCAGTTCAGACTTTTAGAAAGAGATTTGATGCACGGAATAAAGGTGTAATGTTTGTCAGAACCCAACGCTGTGCTTTTTTTCCTAAGAAGGAAAAACTCCAGGAAAAGACATTGTGGTCTAGGATATCTTGGTCTTCGAAATGTTTTTTAAAAACCACATTCTATACAATAACAATGGTTTTTGTTTAAAAAAGAAGTCTTTACAAGTCCTAACACATAATATGGAATTGGGGGGACGATAAGATGTTCTTTCCAAAGTCACTGAAACCTTTTAATTTTTCCTACATTTCATAACTTTGAAACAAATCGCCATGAGAACTTGCTGACCAAATTGCTGCTTGTGTTCTTAGTTCAATTAGTTAAATAGGGCTTTCTCATGTGAGTAAATGTTGTGAATGGAAGTAGTTCCCAGTTGGGTCCTTTGGGTCATACGGTAATGTAAATATTTACTACTACTAATAATCCTTTTGATTTTTTTTTTGATTGAACCCTTATTTTCCGTCACAATCTGCTCTTTGTGGTCAGTCTTTACTGATACCTAATGAAAAGTCTTTCAGTTTAGTTTAAGAGATTTCCCAGCTGACACTTCAACTCTTTGTGATCTGTGCATATCCACAAAAGCTATTGTGTATTAGAGTAATTCCCACTACATCATTTGTAATATCCTGTGTGCTGGGTAACTTGCAAATATTGCCTGACCTACTGGGAGTCTGCACACTGCACATTTGAGCTTTGAATTCTGCTTTGTGGTTTTTTTAAGGAACTAAGCTTATTGCTTTGAACCTCAGATTGGCATCCCAGACTGCGGCTAGTTTTGTGCAAAGGAGTAACCCGGGTGTCACCTAGTCATTACTAAGTAGTACCAAACTTTTTGCATTTTCTCTGTAGAATATCTCTAAATAGGTCCCCCGCCATCTAGATCATTCAAATGTAATCTTCATGCCTATTTATCCTTCACACTTCAGCACATCAAGCAATCTGTCTCAGAAAAGGAGGCCGTGAACCCACACGCTGACTAGTCAAAAATATGTGGTTATTCAGTTACCCCTAAATGTATCTGACCACAATGCCCAGGGCTCATTCACACCCCAAACTCCTGCCGGCAAGGGATAGCATGAATGAGCAGGTTCCACAAATAACTTAACATTTCTTAATTGTTAACAAATGTAAGTGATGAAAACACGGCCAAATTACTGTTTGCACAGCACCCAACAATGAAGTAGGAGCCTCACCTTTTACACATTGGTCAAGTCCTTGACGCCCAAATGTTGATGGGTTTATAAATATTGGTCAAAATCAATTGCATCAGTGCAATGGAGCAGAAACTCTCTCTCCTTCACCAGCTTTGAATTTAAAAAAAAAAATGTTGTGGAATTATCTTAGTGGTGAAAAAGTTGATCAGAGTAACTATTTGACTCCTATCTGCTTTCAGAGAAGAATGAGTATACAATTATTTGATGCCACAGGATGTGGCTTAAAGAGCTAAGTATCAGGTCTGAAATGCACACATTTCCTCAGGCCCTGGCCTCAGATTCTGCTAGGGACAATGTGTCCTGCAATTTACTCTGTGCAGAGTTTTGGATGATATTGTAAAGGCGACCAGCAAAGTGGGGAAAGATGCGTCTGTGCCCCGTGATATCTTTCATTCTTGTGACATATACAGAAAGCTAGAAAAGTCATTTGGTTTTTTGTTTTTTGTTTTTTTCCTTTTTAACAAGTGGGATTTTTTTCCTGCTTGCTTTTTAACCTTAGAAATATTAATTCATGGCTTCCCTGTTTGTGCTGGAATTATGACATCCCAAGTGACTGAAACCTGAGCAGTTGAAACAGGAACGGACTGTTAGAGTACTTAAATATTTCCCGCTCCCCTTTTTTTAAACACCTACTTAATTTACCTTCCCACCAAACGTGGGAGAAAAACCTCTCATTGGTAAAGATTTGTATATCTACCTCTTCCCATGAGGACTGAGAGAACTCCTACTCAAGTTCTCTAGTCCTCTGTGGAATCGTTGGCAAAAGAGAAGGTTTCAAAGTTCAATCCATAAACAGAACCAAACCATTTCAGGCTCTCTAAGAAGTGAAGCAAAAAGGTCACAATTCAATTTCCTCTTCCCCCTCCCCCTTTTGCCAGGTCACCTTTAAAAATCAAGCCCCAATCCCCTCAGGTATGGACTTTACATATACCCTGGCTTTTGATGCAAAGTTAGGGGATTTCATCTTGGCCAAACTTTTCCCTCTCCATCTCCTCTCTTTTTTGCATTGGGCTGGTTGCCTTTCCTCGCTTCACACGTAGCTGCTTTTTTGAGTGCCGGTCTGTAGGGTTTTTTACTGGCTCCCATCGTTGTAATATCAGAGTTGAGTACATCCCAGATCAATCGATGGGCCGCTAGTGAACTTCATGGAGTCTCTCGCTCTCTTATTCCATGCAGAGCTTCCTGACACTAGCCAGGTTTGTTTCCGAGGATGGGGAGGTTAGTGGCTGTTGCAAATGGCTTTCTGGTTATGGTAGAAAAGCTTTACCCAAGCGGTGATCAGACTCTGGCTTAGTCTGATCCCTGGAAGGATCCCCTTGACTGAGAATGGATGATCTCTGGCTCTCAGGCCCTTTGTTTTGGGCTTTGCGATCTGCATCATCTCAGAGAAGAACAGCTTTCTGGGCAGTTCATAGATGGAGATGGGTCCTCTAACAAAACCTGATCTTTCAAAATCCATAAACATGGATTGCCTCAGAGCAAAAGGCTCTCAGGACATTGTTCCCATTCTGCAGACACACACTTACCTGGACAGTCGCTTAGGTTTAGCGGCCAACATGTAAAGACAGTGGCTTATAAAATCTTAGCTGGGGCTTTTTCCCTTGCCATGTTCAGAGTTGTTGTGAAGATCTTCTGGCAACCTGCGTGTTCAGAGTGCCTGTGAGTTTGCCTTGAATTATGTCTGTTCACCTGCCACGAGCCCATTTAGTTAGAAACCACAGGTGCCGAAAGATGAGGAGGTCTGTCAGGAGACTGGCATAATTTTGCAAGTGCCATTTCTATGGTAAGAATTGAGACTGCAATGTCAAATGGCTGCTACATGCCTCTTTACACTTGGTGACACCTGTGGACACTTACGTAAATTGACAGCTCAACTAATAGCTGTCTTCTGCCTCCCTCCTTTCTCTGTGTCATTGCTGAGTATTCTGCATGGGGGAAGCATGAGCATCTTGGTTGGCAAACCATTTAGAAAGCAGCGCACAGACCTTGAAAGGCTCTGTCATTGACCTGCATAACAGATAGCCGCTTCATACAAGAGGCGTGGTTATTTACCATGTTGATCTTGGATGAACGGCTATAATCCCTTACCCATCTCCAATGTCAGTCCTTGTAATGCTATACCCTAAGTAGCTCCTCAACATGTCCCCAAAGAAGTGGCTTGAGCATCATGTCTAGACGTACAGCTCAAGGAGATAGGGCACATGAGGACCTTGTCCAAGCAAGAGAGGATAAGCATGCTAGGGCTATGTGGGCAAGTTGTGAGAGGCAGTGTGGCCTACTGGATAGAGCGTTGCTCTGGGCCTCAGGAGACCTGCATTCTTTTCACGATTCTGCCATGGGCTTGCTGGGTGACCTTGAGCAAGTCACTGCCCCGCTTTCTGCCTCAGTTTCCCCATCTGCAAAATGGGGTGATGATACTGCCTTGGTCTGAGCTCTACTGCTGAAAAGTGCTATATAAGCACTGGTGTTATGATCAATTCACCAAAAATCATGGGTTTTCCCAAGAGAACCTCACCCTACCTGACCTTTGAGAAAACTGCCATAGCCCATATGTGTGGAGATTTCTGCAGCATATTTCCCCATAGAGTGACCCAGCCTTCCTCCTCTGAGATGGTAGAAAGGGCGAGGGCCACTTCGTTGTGCTTGATCTTCCTTCAGACGGAGAGTGACGAAGGCTAGAAAAACTCAGACTGAGGGACTGGTGCATTTCAAGAGTAGACTGTAAAATGGGGTCAGGTCCATTTAATTTCTCTTCTTTTGTAACTTCTGCAACTGCAGCCATGCCTGTTCGCTCTCCTGGATTTCAGAGTGGTTTTGATTTTTGCCAAGGGCTGTGCCAAAATAAATAAATAAATAAATAAAAGAGAGAGAGAGAGAAGAACATTCCTTGTGGGGACAGAGGATTGTGAGATTTGTCACTGCTGTGCAGCAGCTTTGGCAGATTCTGGCTGTAAAGCAGGTGTAGCTGGGCCAAAAAATATCACCCCACTGCACGAACTCTCTGGTGGCTTAGAGTTGGTAGAGTGGGTTGTATGGGCTATGCCTGGGACAGCCCTCTGCTGTGGGTCTCCGCACCATGGCCATCATTATTATTTGTAGAGCTGCAGTGCCTATAAGGATCAGTCATGGACCAGGACACCATCTTGCTAGACCGGGGGTGGCCACCCTGTAGCTCCGGAGCCACAGGCGGCTCTTCAGAAGTTAACATGCGGCTTCTTGTAGAGGCACCGATTCCGGGGCTGGAGCTACAGGTGCCAACTTTCCAAAGTGCCGGGGGGTGCTCACTGCTCCACCCCTGGCTCTGCCCCAGGCCCTGCCCCCACTCTATCCCTTCCTGCCCCCTCCCCTGAGCCTGCCATGACCTCCCTCATCCCCCTCCGAGCTTCCTGCACACCACGAAACAGCTGATCGGGAACTGCAGGGAGGGAGCAGAAGGTGCTGATCTGCGGGGCTGCTGGTGGGTGGGAGGTGCTGGGAGCAGGAGGGGAGCTGGTGTATTACTGTGGCTCTTTGGCAATGTACCTTGGTAAATTCTGGCTCTTTCTCAGGCTCAGGTTGGCCACCCCTGTGCTAGGCATAGTACAAATACAAGCAGTCTCTGCCCCCTGCAGTTGAGGAACTTGCATTATAATCTCCGATTTTCAAATGCTTATAATTCCTTCAAAAGTTCTCCTTTGGTGGCTGAAACTTTCCACATGTGATCTCAGCCAGCAGATGAATTTGCTTGGAAAGTTTTGAGTGAAAAGTCCCATAAGCCATTTATGAATTAATTGTGGGGGGAGGAGAGGGAGGGAGCAGGTGGAATCTCCCCTCCCCAGATTTTAAGACTTTTATTTTTCTCATCCATTAACTTTAAAAATGACTGGAAACAATGCTTTAAAAAAACCAAACCCTACAAATATTGCATATAAATAAATAATCCTTATACTGATGCCAACCCTTGGCTAAGTTTGGTGTGGGGAAATTTGCAGTTCAAAAGGTATCAGTCAGTGAAAATCCTAGCAGAAAGTTACAGTCTGCCTCCTCTACAAGCCTGTAAAGGACAGTCCTGCATTTTCCTCTTCCACATTTTTGGGTGACAGGGTGAAAGCAGCCAGAGTATTATTCTCAGCTATCTGTCCTGGCCTGTTTCCAGAAGCCAAAGGATGCAGCAGCCTGCAGTGATGGAAAGGTCTCCATGAAACCCGATCTGTGAGCTGGGTACAATGGCATCTGTATAAGAAATCCCATAATCCTCCCCAGAAAGGGGTAGAACAGTGATAAACACCAATAGAGCTGAGAGCGTGGGCAGCTGCTGATGAGGGGCTGTGGGAAGGGATAGTTGTTCTGAACGCACTCCTAAAACAGTGCTGGGGTCGATGCAAAACCACAGCTGTGATGGCAGAAAATTTGCTGTGTGATTACCAGCCAAGCTCCATAAGGGCTTCTCTGCAGAGGACATTGATCAGAATAAATCCCCACGTGGTCACTCTTGTTCCACAATAGGATTGTCCACAGAGAGAGTTATTCCAGCATAGCAATAACATTTTCAATCCACATTCTACCTTGTTCCGAAATAACTTCCCCCTGTACACAAGCCCTTACTGGCCAAGATGACCATTCCTAACTAGTTGCAAAAATGCAGTTCTAGCCACAGGATTGGTGAGGCCTTAGATTTTGCTTTACTAGGACATAAACAACATCTGCTACAAAAACTAGAGTTTGCTAGTAGTTCGTTATTAACTACTATTGCTCCAGTTTGCAGCAACCATCAGTCTCTGGATTTTTGCTCATATAAACAATGCTTAGTAGTTTTATTATTAGGGGGCAAAAAACCAAAGAAATTGTTTCTATAGCTGGAAATCTACCATCCCCTGGTGATTTCCCTATAGATCAAGGAAAAAGGGCCCTCATTTAAATCACCATATTACAACCCACCTTGTTCTTTTTGCTTTGGTTTTAGTTCTTTAATGAGGAGGGGTTTAGATGAAGCATTTGCAGTACGAAAGAATAATCAAAGCCAAATTCAAGTTATTTAACTACTTTCAGTAAATTGCAAGGAAGAAACCACTGAATGAAAAGCCTTTTAAATAAAAACACACTGGGAAGATATGGAATGTGATGCAAGGCAGCAAACTGTTCACAGTAATAAATGTTATGTAAGGGCTGTTAAATCTTAATTTATCATTTGCACAGTCCCAAGGGCAAACAATTTTCTTTGGTCTCTAATTGGACAGTGTTCCATGACTGTGGGGGGAAAATAACAGGTGATCCAAACTCAGACCTATTCTGATAAATGGAGATATCATTAGCAACATGAAGTAGGTGATCACAACTTCTCTCTTTTTCATAAATTACACTAAATAACCATAATGCTGCAATTTAGCGGTCCAAAGTTCATCCTATTCAGCAGGCCATCCATAGTCAACAGTTTAAAGAAAGGGGACCTGCTGAGAAAATGGTGGTCTAATCAGATGCCATAAAATCTGGCTGATCAGATGTGTCCCATTTTTCTTTTCTTTTCTTTTTTTCTTTCTTTCTTTCTTTTTTTTTTTTTTTTGGTCAGGAGATCCTAATGAAGCAGTGCACTGAGGGGATTCACAACTTTTGTTCCTACGCTTGATTATTCAGGCTGGCTGCACCAAATTCTAAACTAAGCAAGTGTAGGCTAATCCTCTGGGCTGTTTGCATACATGCTGTGTTTTACAGGAGACTTATTAAATCCCACTTTAACAGCTACCAAATTTGTGTGCATCTTTCCTCGGCCCAAATGATCAAAACACTAAAGATGCATCAAATCAAACCTAGGAGATTCCCATTTGATGGCTATTATTGTCTGCTCCCTGCTCACTGGCTAATTTAGCAAGCACAGTATAATATGAGAGTGTCTCCCAACATGTTTCAGAGGAACAGCCGTGTTAGTCTGTATTCGCAAAAAGAAAAGGAGGACTTGTGGCACCTTAGAGACTAACCAATTTATTTGAGCATGAGCTTTCGTGAGCTACAGCTCACTTCGTCCCAACATGTTGCATGAATATATACAATGCAGATCGCATGCTTAGCAAATGTTAAACATGCAAATTGCTGGGATGGGTTAAATGCTAACAAAACCTATAGCATCATTTAATACAATGTGGGCATTGCTGGTTTGATTTACTTCAATATTAGCTAGTATAGTTGCTCTGTTGTAGGGTAATATCTAAAAGTGTCTTGCAAATAGGGTGACCAGATAGCAAATTTGAAAAATCGGGACAGGGGTTCGGGGGTAATAGGGGCTTATATAAGAAAAAGACCCCCAAATCAGCACTGTCCCTATAAAATCGGGACATCTGGTCACTCTACTTGCAAAGAGAGTGGAGGACATGTTTGTTGGTACCTATATCTCCTTTTCTAAAGTATACAGAGGGCCTGAAAGCATGTGGTTTCCCCACCCTGTTTTCTTTCTTTCACTAGAATGTCCACCATGGAAGACTCTGAGCCACTAGACAGCTGTCAAGAATATAACATCACAGTCCCAAGAAAGTGAAACTTGAGAGATGGGGGGGGGGGGGGGGGAGAAGAGATTTTATTCAATGTATTTAAAACTTTCTATTTGCTTTTATTAACCTCCATTTAACTCTCTACCCCTACAACTACCTGTGGGGAGAAGAGAAGTCTCTGTTAAAGTTTCCACCTCCCCACGCCTTCAGCTATGGCTTGAGAGAGAGCTCCCAACCCCCATCTGAAACTTTTAACAATTTCCACAGCAAAACATGGGAAGACCACATGTGTCATATTTGATATTTCTAAGGAGTTTACAACCTTCAGACACTGCTCCCGCCCACAGGCACAAAAGGACCCGCTATCCCACCCCCACTTTGTAGATCACTGAAAGTATGCATCCGATGAAGTGAGCTGTAGCTCACGAAAGTTTATGCTCAAATAAATTGGTTAGTCTCCAAGGTGCCACAAGTACTCCTTTTCTTTTTGAAAATAAATGGTTGCTAGCCCTGAATGTTGTACTGTCTAGCGCCCTTACTATTTCTTCCTGTTCCTAGGTTTCAGAGCACAGCATTTCAAGCCGGAGCATGTTGATTTCAATGAATTATCCCTGTGCGCAATATAGTGTGACGATGTGGGCGGTAGCATGGCGATGTTAATGTAATGCAGTAAATGGATGATACTAAATAAAGCTGTTGACACCAGGTGTGCATGTGGCCTGATGGCTTGTGTCAGCTCTTAGGGTCCGTCTACACAGCAGCTAGACACTCATGGATGGCGCAGGCCAGCTGACTTGGGCTGCAGGGCTGTTTCATTGCTGTGTAGACTTCTGGACTTGGGCTGGAGCCCGGGCTCTGGGACCTTCCCACCTCCTCGGGCCCAGGCTCCAACCTGAGTCCGGAAGCCTACACAGCAATGAAACAGTCCTAGTCGGCTGGCATGAGCCCACCACACGTGTCTAGTTGCTGTGTGGACATACTCTTAGTGTAGGAAGATACTGTAAGAAAGCAGCTCTCTGCCAGGGCCCATTATGATAGTTTCCGTTCCTTAACAATCGCTAGGGCAGTGGTTCTCAACCTGTGGCCCAGTCAGCACAGAGCTGCGGCCCATGTGACATCCTCAGGGCCATACAGTTAGTACTGAATGCGGCCCATAATGGCAAATAGGTTGAGACCACTGCACTAGGGTATGCCCATTCTGCACCCCTTCCCTTATGCATAGGTGCTGGAACTAGGGGTGTTGGAGGTGCTGCCATGCCCCCTGGCTTGTACTGGTTTCCATTCTATACTGGGTTTATGGTTTGATTCAATGGCTCTCAGCACCCCTGTTATAAACCTTGTTCCAGCACCCCTGCCTTTATGTGATCTCCAGTGTGGTAGCTGAGGACAGCTGAGCTAGGCTAGTGAAGTTGACGTTCCCCATATTTTCAATGTCTGGCTGATAAGAGCCTGGTCCGAAGCCCACTGAAGTCTTAGTAATGTGATAACGTGTTGGGCCTGGCTCTGCCCCTAAACTGCCATGGTAGTTAATGGGAATTGAGAGCACTCAGCATTTGGCAGGACCTGACCCAACTTCCCTAAGGTAGTTAATCTGCAAACATGATCATTCTCTCTAGAAACTTGTTTTTCCACCCCAGTTCATCACTGTTTTTACAAACTATGATGCTGGATGTTTCACTAGCATTCTGGGAAGCATTGCTATAAACATTGGGGGGGGGGGGGGGAGGCAGAGAAATGTCAGAAAAATTAACATCAAAGGACACTTGGCTGCATTGCCCTTCTTGAGTGTTAGCAGATTTCTTTGCTTTTGCTGTAATTTGCAAAATTCCCTGGGTCCCCATCCCGCAGTGTGCATGAGTGAAATTCTGCTGTATAACGGACATGCCAAGGGAACCTAAACTACATTCATGCTGCGACACCGCACCCTCAAAACAAAATATCCCCCCCTGCCCAAAATAAAACCACCCACTGAAGGTATTTGCCTAACCGAACTGGAAGGTTGTTCTATTCCTCGCCCACCCCACTCGTCCTTTTGGCCGCATGTGCTTGGGTGTTCCATTTTTGTCATCAAATCAACTTAATTCCAACTGGGAGCATCAAATCCTTCAGAAACTCCAATTTTTTTTTTCTCTTCAAGTTATCTTGACCAGTCAACTTGCCCAATAACCTTTGCCTGCTCCTGGCGCTATATATATTCAGAAGAAAAGGGGGAGGGGGCGTGAGGGAGTTCATAGTAAGAACATGCATATAACATGGGCCAATTATGTGCATAACCAGGTGGTTTTGAGTTGGTCACATTAAAAAAAAAGCTCTAAAGAAGGTAAACAGCCGCAATCCCTACTGGCCATCTTCCTATCCCCTCCCAGTGGGCCGTTTCCCTCGTGGGGCACCACTGTGGGAGAAGTGGGCGTGAGGAAGGTAGACAGGGAGATGGCTTTACAGATTAGTTCAGGGTTGGTGTCCCATGCATAAGGAGTGGCATGGAGGAAGGTGCTAAAGACATTCATGGAAGAAGCAGGGAAAATAAGCAGTGTAGGTAAGCCTGGAGACGGGGAGATGCAGTAAGGTACAAAAGTGGATAATAAGGGAGGGGCTAAATGGCGAAGGGTCATAAAACTCAAAAGCTTGAATTTAAAGCAGGGAGGGGTGATGAGTGAGATGGAAAGTGGACACCCAGGAAGACGATCTTAGTGTTTTTACTTCCTACTAACCCATAGCATGGAGAATCAAACAAAAGAACTCTCCTCCTCACCCCTACTTAATTAATTAGGTAAAAACTATCCTAGAAGTTGTGCAGCAAAAAGGTTTTAATGAAAGCTCCTCCTCTGGAGAAGTGTTTCAGTGATCTGTGTGTCAATACACTTTCCTTCTGAAGGTGTTGCACATCTTATCTTATAGCAGTGGGTCTCAAACTTTTGTACTGGTGACCCCTCTCACATAGCAAGCCTCTGAGTGTGACCCCCCCCTTATAAATTAAAAACACTTTTAAATTGATTTAACACCATTGTAAATTCTGGAGGCGAAGTGGGGTTTGGGGTGGAGGCTGGCAGCTCGTGACCCCCCAGATAATAACCTCGCGACCCCCTGGGGGGTCCCGACCCCCAGTTTGAGAACCCCTGTCTTAGAGCTTGTCGACAGGAGGAAATGTACCAGCATAATTACACGGGTAGAGCTATATCATTATAACTGTCTGGGTGGACACTTTTGTTCTGGTGTCGTTCTGCCGGTAAATTTCCCTGTGCAGACAAGCCCTTGGTCAGAATGCAAGCCCTTTGGGGCAGAGCCTGCCTTTCGCTCTCTTTGCACGGCAGCTGGCGTGTGGATTCTGACGAGGCCTCTAGGTGCTGCTGTAATGCAAATAATTCATAATAATAGTGTGCTTCGTAGAGCTGTGCAAGATGCAAATGAGCGTGAAAGAGCTTCCTACAGTAAACACACTGAAAATAACCCCTTCAGGGTGCTGGTGGGTGGAGTAGGGAGAACCCTACTGTTTTAAATAAGGCAAGTAAATAAGTCCAATGGCTCCAGACAGGAGGCATAAGGAAACTGGGCAATAACTGTCTTTGGAAAGTTTCAGAGGAGCAGCCGTGTTAATCTGTATTCGCAAAAAGAACTGGAGGACTCGTGGCACCTTAGAGACTAACCAATTTATCTGAGCATAAGCTTTCGTGAGCTACAGCTCACTTCATCAGATGCATTCAGTGGAAAATACAGTGGGGAGATTTATATACATTGTTTCATGTTCTCTATGTATATAAATCTCCCCAGTGTATTTTCCACTGAATGCATCTGATGAAGTGAGCGGTAGCTCACGAAAGCTTATGCTCAAATAAATTGGTTAGTCTCTAAGGTGCCACGAGTCCTCCTTTTCTTTTTGTCTTTGAAAAGTTAAAGGAGAATTATTTTAATACCAATTCATTTTTATGTAGAAAAATCCACCCAGTGCTTATCATTTAACTCCCCCTCCCACTGGGCTGCTGGAACAAGGGTAGAGCAAAGTCTTTAAATTTAAAGGGAGGATTTTTACAACTTTGGCCTGGTGGGAGTTTCCCCTTAACTTCAGCAGCTGCAGAGTTACACAGAGGCTGTGTCCTCTGGTTAAATCCCACCCCTTGTGTGTTTTCTTGTTTAAAGCTCACAGGAGGAGCTATTTGCAGGCAAATCAGTGGCTGCTGTGTCTCTGGTTGTTTATAACCACAATCATGACACTGCTCCAGCTTAATTTCAATCTTTTTCTGGGCAATCTTTGTAACCTCTGATGTATTATTTACTATGAGGATAATGACAGGTTTCAGAGTAACAGCCGTGTTAGTCTGTATTCGCAAAAAGAAAAGGAGGATTTGTGGCACCTTAGAGACTAAATAATTTTGTTAGTCTCTAAGGTGCCACAAGTCCTCCTTTTCTTTATGAGGATAATGTATCTCGTTTTATTACCTGTTAAGGGCTCCTCAGTGTGTGGAAATGGGAATGTGATTTGTTCTGTCGGTTTCAGTTAACAGGAACTATGCTATGCATGCAATTAAAAGTTTCCTCTTAATCTTCATTGATGTCGATTGTGCACTCTGTGGGGAAGGTGCCATATTTTCCTGTAGAGCCCTGGTAACATTTTCCCAGTGCCACATGACTCACTGCTTAATAATTTGCAGCCCCCGACTTCCAGCTATAACCTTACTTTGCTTCATTCTGCTCCCACTTGTTTCTGCTTTATACCAATGTAACTGCACTGCACTAAGTTGAATTACACTCGTATAAAGCCAGGTGGAGCAGAATCAGGGGCCCTGGCTGTAGAGCTGGCCAACTGGAAATAAAGTTGGCCCTACTCCTACTTTGAGAGTAGCTCGAGATCTTAGCGGTCAGTACCACAGATTCCCCAGGTTTGTTATTTCTCACTGTTACAGAGATTAATGCTTTTAAAAAGTAGAATCTGAGCTGACATGGAATTGTCTCTTGGGGTCCAGTGTGGATGCTAGCCCATTGGAGGCCCTACGCAGAAATATTTTGGGGACTTCCCCACCCAACACATACTGATAATAGGGGGTCCCCTTAAGCAATGGCTTAGTCTGCTTATGTCTAACTGAGCTTTGCCGGGGTACACTTTTGTAATCTAAAAAATAAGTGGGATTTTTCGAGACAAGATGTTACCGGTCACAGTGTGTGAGCATCCAAATGTACACAGCGACGTGTTTAGCGTGCTCTCGAGTAATTTATTACTAGCAATTGAAAAGTCTTGGAATAGCAACTGAAGCATTAACAATGATCAGCATCTTTTTAGTGTTTAATGTTCCACAGTTCCCCCAACTTCCCCCCCCCCATCTTAAAAAAAAACATTGTTAAATTCACAGGCCCATGTAGGTTAGACTGGTGTGATACTCCTGAAATAACACTTTCTTGAGTTTGGGGATTCCCTAATTTCCAAGGAAGAAAAGCTGCTTATCTTCTGAGGCAGAGTCTCCTAGAGAAGCGCAAACCCCCACTAACCTTCCGCTCTGGATTGGATCAATGCAGAGAAGTGCTCTTTGATGGACTTTCAGGCCCTGTGATCTCCCAGCCCTAGGGGTTTAAAGGATGAGCATATCAATTCAGGACCACTGAACTGCATTTCCATTGCATAAGGGCTCCTCCCCCCGGCTTTGTCTGTACAAACTCGGCTCCTCCTACTTTTGTCACTATTCTTTCATGCTTTGTTTAGCAAACACAAAAAACGCTTTGTTTGTTGCTGGGTCTTTTTTAAGCTTTGCATAAAACAGTTTAAAGTGCCCTTATGCTGTGTACCTGAGATCACCTTCAGGGTCAAAATCAGTTTACAACAGATTAACCTAGTAATTTCCCCCCTGTTTTATAATTTGTACTAATATAGATTATTGTTCTGGTGAACATTGCATGCTGCCAGTGTACAGCCTTGGGCTAGAATCCTTTACTTGGGATCTTCCCAGGGTTAATAGTGTGTGCCTATCTTTTTCTGCATTTCTTTCCTCTTCTTGCCCTCCTGCATTTCACCATACCAATTGAGAAATTCAAAAATGCAATTTGTTGACGTATGAGTAACATTGGTTCTGCAACCCCTCTTGCTGTAGATTAGCCTAGACTAAAAGCTAGGCTTGGGTTCAGTTGGGGTTTTAATGGTACCTGTAACATTTATTAAAGCAGATGGAATGCTAAAGCAAATGACCCTTGCTCATCGCACGACCAAAACAAAACGGTCCAACATGGCCACCTTTCGTTCAGCTCAGTGTCTCACTGGCGTCACAGTTGAATCAGATCACATAAATCCTGAGGCTGGACAAATTCGGGACACAAGTGTTGAACAATGAGGGTAATTAACCACTGGAATAATTTACCTAAGGAGGTGGTGGATTCTATGTCACTTGCAGTTATTAAATCAAGCCTGGATATCTTTTGTTTCTAAAAGTGATGCTGTAGCTCAACCAGAAATTATGGGCTTGCTGCAGGAGTTACTGGGTGAGGTTCTGTGTCTTATGTTATGGAGTTGCACAGACTAGATGATCAAAATGGCTCCTTTTGGACTTGAAAAGTCTATTAATCAAGTGGGCCAAAATTACCATGTGTGATGCATTAAGTTGGTGTGCACTACTTAGAATGTCTGATGTTGTGATAAACTCTTTCCAGTGGACTCTGAAAATCTCCCACAGGCATTTATTTTGGAATGAGCTGATTTTCTTATCAATGGCTGTTGTGGATTTCCATGACTCTGCTCCATAGTGGAGGACAGACATAATGCCGATGTTAAAAATTCGTATTCCCATATCAGTGCTGATCATGCTATTTTTCCAAATCTTTTCAAGTTTATGAAAGTTGTTTGCTGCTTTTGATATTCGTCCCTTGATGTCTAGCATGGTGTCGCCATTATTGCACATCTTGCTCTCCAGGTAATAGATCTTCTAGTGTTTCTCCATTTACTCTGATGGTTGCTTTGGAGCCTTGATAGCAATATAGTATCGTCCCCTTGTCGATAAACGAACCTGCTTGTTTTGCTGTGTCCACCAAAAGCTGGGTCTTTTCTTCCGTAAGTGATGTATTGAGCTGGGCAGGACAGTGAAATCAGCAAAAACAAGGTCATCCAATTGTACTTTGTCATTTTGTCCATAAAATTTCTCGGTTGCCCTCCACAGTTACTTTCCTCATGACAAAGTCAATGACCAATGCAAACGATAGTGGGGACATAATATGGCCCTACTCTAGCTGTCACTGCAAACCATTGACTGATGTTGTCACCATCTCTGACTGTACATTCAATATTACCATATAGGTCTTTGATTATTCGAATTATTTTTGCTGATATTCCACAGTATGCCATAATTTCCCAGAGACTGTCTCTATGTATGCTGTCTAAAGCCTTCTGGAAATCAATAAAGGGCACTGGGCACTCTTTGCTTGTTTCACAAAATATCTGAGAACAACAGTATGGTCTACACATGATCTCGGTAGTCTAAAACCTGCTTGGTCCTCTCTAAGTTGGAGATCTGTTAGTTTCCTGGTATGTTCCTGAATGGTGTTGAACGTGATTTTCCCAGGTACTGAGAGTAATGTGATTCATCTCCAATTATTGTCATTGGTAAAGTCACCTTTCTTAGGCAATTTTACTGTAAGGCCTCTTTTCCATCAGGTTGGGTTCTTTTCTTCATTCCATATTCTATTCAAAAACATAAGGAAAGTCTAGGGAGTTGTTTCATCACTTGCTTCAAACATCTCTCCAGTAATGTTATCCTCTCCAAACTGCTTTTCCATTTTTGGGTTTATTGATGGCTTTTCTTACTACTTCCATTGTGATATCTCCTAAATGAATATCAAGCTTAGACGTAGGTCTTTATCACATATTTCTAGTAATTTGCTTGGCCTTGGTCTATGTAAAACAGCCTGAAAATGTTCTTCCCATCTTTTTTCTTTGCTCACCTGCAGCACTAAGAATTTTTCCCTTTCCATCTGTGCTAGGGCGGCCAGTATTGTTAGAGTTTCCTGATAGCTGCTTGATTGTCTTATACAAAGTTGTAAAATCACCTCTTTGGCTAGCATCTTCAGAGTTTCAGCATTTTCTGTCACTATGCACCCTTTAAATCTCTCCTAGCGCTCCTTTTTACCTCTGCCTAGTGCTCTGTATTCTTCTTGCTACTTGCTTATCTCCGTGCCTTGCTTAGCATTCATGAGGTTTTACTTCACGCTTCTCTTTTCCACCGCTGCCCAGGTAGACTCACGAATCCATTCTTCCCTCTTCGAGCTCGTTGCTACACTTGTCTTTGCACTTTCTAAGAGCTTGTCTACACTTCGAAACGCTACAGCACCTGCAGCTATAGCTGCAGTCACAAGGCTCAGTCCTCTCCTCCTCGCTATCGAACACCCGTATGGAGCTGAGGAAAGAGCTGGAGAAGCAACATGGGCTCAAGTGCCGGCAACAATACCAGCTCTACGTCTTCTTTATGTCAGACGTAAACCGTGCTGTCTCCTGACTGCCTCAGGGCCAAGCTGAAATGGCACCTGGCAAGACAGAGATGATACTGGGAGGAGGAGAGAAGTGCTTCAAAGAATTTTCTTCCATAACATCCCCCCATCAGCGAGGGTATTTGCCTTCAGAATAAGCCACTTGCAGCCTTCAGCTCCTTTGGGGCTTCTCAGTGCTAGTGAGTCAGGACAGAAAAATACACCCACTTGGAGGATTGTGCCTCATTCTATTGGATGCAGGCCGGGCTAGAGTAAACTATGCATTACTAACATCCTGGCCATTCAGTGTGTCTGGGAATGTCACCACACATCCTCAGAAACCTTGGTACAAAACACAGCAACCACCTTGCTTAGCAACGCTCAGTGCCACGAGCACGTCAGCCTGATTAGAATCTCAGGGTTGGAAGGGACCTCCGGAGGTCATGTAGTCCAACTGCCTGCTCAAAGCAGGACCAATCCCCAATTTTTGCCCCAGATCCCTAAATGGCCCCCTGAAGGCTTGAATTCACAACCCAAGGTTTAGCAGGCCAATGCTCAAACCTCCACTCTCTGGCCTGACTCCTCATTTAATACAGAGCTCAGTCTAAGGGCTCTAGCCTAAAGTTCAAAGCCCTCCATGGCTGTGGGTCTAGAGAGCTCCCCTCTCCCTGCATGACCATGATCTCCCATGTCTGACTGGAAGGATGTCACTGGCAGGCAATGGTGATGAGGGTTGTGTGTCAAAATGCAGGTTGTTGGCCTTCTAGTCTGTGAATGATGCTGTGTCCATAAAGCCACCTGCTCAAAACAGACCCTGTGGGAACCAAACAAGAGAAACAACGTTTAAACACCAGGGCTGTGGCAAAACAATAAACCCAAACCCCAAGAACTTGCACTGTCTGTACCTGAGGAGCGCTAATGTGTGTCCACAGGCTATCCTGACCTGGGCTGAAGGGGCTTCTCAATTCCCTAGGAGCAACCTGGCAGAGGATAGACTCTTGCTTTAACGTGGCTGCATAAGAACCAGGGGCCAGAGATCAGAAAGTACATTGGAGGGTAACTCATATTTGCTCTTTTATTAAAATTGCTTCTTTCTTTCTTCGGCAAACAGTGTAACTGACTTTAAAAAGGGGAACAGTGAGGACCCTGGGAATTATAGACCCATCAGCCTAACAGCAATACTGGGAAGATACTGGAACAAATTATTAAACAATCCATTTGTAAGCACCTAGAGCATAATCCAATTATAAGGAATAGCCAGTATGAATGAGTCAAGAAAAAGTCATGCCAGACCAACCTAATTTCTGCCTAGTTGATAGGGGAGAAGCGTAAAGACCTGATATATCTTGATTTCAGTAAGGCTTTGGATACAGTCCCGCATAACATTGTCATAAGCAAACTAGGGAAATGCAGTCTAGATGAAATTACTATGTTGTGAGTGCACAACTGGTTGAAAGACAGCACTCAAAACCACTCAGTGGGAGGGCATATCGAAAGGGATCCTGCAGGGGTCAGTCCTGGGTCTGGTACTAGTCAATATTTTCATTAATGACTTGGATAATGGAGTGCAAAGTATGCTTATAAAATTTCAGATGATACCAAGATAGGAGGGGTTGAGCACTTTGTTTTAAATCCTAATCTTGTCCTCCAATCTTGACAAACTGAAGAATTAGTCTGAATTCAACAAGCTGAAATTCAGGAAAGTCAAGTGCAAAGTACTTCATTTCGGAAGGAAAAAGCATATGCACAGCTGGGAACAACTGGCTAGGCAGCAGTACTGCTGAAAATGATCTGGGAGTTGTAGTGGGTCACAAACTGAATATGAGTCGTCAATGCGATGCAGCTGTGAAAAAGGCCAATATGATTCTGGGGAGTATTAACAGGAGCGTTGTATGTAAGACACAGGAGGTAACTGTCCTGTTCTACTTGGCAATGGTGAGGCCCCAGCTGGAGTATTGTATCTAATTCTAGGTGCCACACTCTAGGATAGAGGTGGACAAATGGGAGAGTCCAGAGGAGAGCAACAAAAATGATAAAAGGTTTAGAAACCTGACCTTTGAGGACAGATTAAAAAACTGGGCAAGTTTAGTCTTGAGAAAAGAAGTCTGAGGAGGGACCTGAGAACAGCCTTCAAATATGTTAAGGTCTGTTAAAAAGAGGTTTCAGAGTAGCAGCCGTGTTAGTCTGTATTCACAAAAAAAAAAAAAAAAAAAAAGGAGTACTTTGTTAGTCTCTAAGGTGCCACAAGTGCTCCTTTTCTTGTTATAAAGAGGACAGTGATCAATTTTCCATGTCCACTGAAGGCAGGACAAGAAGTGATGGGCTTATTCCAAAGCAAGGGAGATTTAGGGTAGATATTAAGAAAAACTTTCTAACTCTTAGAGTAGTTAAGCTCCAGAGTAGGCTTCCAACGGAGCTTGTAGAATCCCCATCATTGGAGATTTTTAAGAACAGGTTGGACAAACACCTGTCAGGGATGGTCTAAGTTTACTAAGTCCTGCCTCTGCATAGGGGGCTGGATTTGATGACTTCTCAAGGTCCCTTCCTGCCCTACATTTCCATGATTCTACACCTTTCAGCACGAGGAGTTACTCTTAAAATATTCTTGCTGTCTAAAACATAATCCTTGAATATCTTTTTTTTCTCACCCTTCCTTCTGAATTTTACTACCAAACTCTTGAAAACTGATCTGTCACTGTTCCTACTAACCATTCTAATGCTTCAAAAAAATCTACAACGGTCATCGTATGCATCTTCTGAGATCAAAGGCTTGTCATTTGAATATCCTGAGCCCAGTTTGTAATTGCAATCTAACTTGTTGGAAGACTTTGGAAATAAGATAAAAGCTAAACAGATAAGGATCCTGTAGGAGTTCATTCGTAGGGAGAAATAATACAACACTAATAGTAAATTAGGCTGCTTGGTGTCAGATTTAAAAAAAAAAAAATGGCTGCCTAACTTTTCCTGTTTGAACATAGTTGGCTGGAATAGTAGAGGACATTTACTAACGTTCTAACATTACCGAAGAATATCGGATGACCATTACAGGCACCAGCAATTACCAGTTTATAGTAAGGGAGCAAGGCAATTATCATCTCACCTTTCGTTCATAGATATTGGATTTGAATGGCTGCAGTCTCATCCCAATTGCAACAGATATGTTTGGCTGGTACGTCAGTGGTTTTTAACTCTTCTTGGTTTGGGTAGTAATGAGAAAGATTAGAAAATTACAGTACTTGAACTGTTAGAATGGAGACAAGCACAGTACAAGTTTGAAATCTGCAGGGGGGAAAAATTACATGGGGTAAGATTTTGCGCTCTCATGCTGATAATTCAGTGGAATCACTCCAGATTTACACCAGTGTTAATGGGAGTGGAATATCAGGAACATTTTTGAAATGTAGTTTTTCCACATTTTATATACGCAGTGCTTTGGGCGTAAAGAAATACATTGTGTAGAACAGTCACTGACCTTGGAGAAGCCATTGATATTTGAGTTCACCATCTCTTATGTCTCGCTTCAATATAGCAGTAACGTTATTTTTAAGTGTTGTTAAACTGTGCAGCATAAAGAATGCCAATCAGGGAAGCAGAATTGTGAAGGTGTCGTGTAGCCTATTTCTCTAAGAAAGTGATAGTACTATAAAAATAAACAAAAAGAACAGGAGGACTTGTGGCACCTTAGAGACTAACCAATTTATCTGAGCATGAGCTTTCGTGAGCTACAGCTCACTTCATCGGATGCATTCAATGGCTGTCGCTCACGAAAGCTTATGTTCAAATAAATTGGCTCTAAGGTGCCACAAGTCAGTCCTCCTTTTCTTTTGGCGCATACAGACTAACACGGCTGCTACTCTGAAACCTATAAAAATAAGATGAGCATGAGTCTAAGAATTGTATTGGGTGGTTTTTAAATCCAAAATAAATAGCTCGCTGCTCAAAATAATGTAATCACGTTGGTTTGGCATTGTAACAATTCAGCAAATCATCATGTCTTGCCCTGAATTGTTTGTGACAGCTCATTTTAAATAACAATCGGCAATTTCCTTAAATACCTGTCAAATACTGATAATTGTTATGACCACATATGTACAATTCACAATATGGGTTAGGGAAGAGCCCAGCCTGAAGGACGTTAAGATCAGATATCTGGAGCAATTAAAGAATTTGCCTGAATAGCAAAAGCCAGAGCGCTGCTTTTAGACTGTAAAGTTAACAATTCCTAGTATCTTTCACTTCTTTAGAATATATACATACCGTAGTTCATTTTGGTGCGTGCAGATCCATTCTTCCTGGCTAACTTTCATTATATGGTAATTATAAAAAGATATATGAGGGGTAGCCATGTTAGTCTGTATCAACAAAAACAACGAGGAGTCAGGTGGCACCTTAAACAGATTTATTTGGGCATAAGCTTTCGTGGGTAAAACCCCACATCTTCAGATGCACGGAGTGAAAATCTGTTAGTCTTTAAGGTGCCGTTGTTTTTATAAAAAGATATAGATTCTCTCATGAAATTGTCAGAGAACCTGTGCCCGTTTTAGCTTTCGATGTATTCTTTCCCCTCCCTCCTGGGTTAAATTTTCAGTAGACTGTGTATGTTCAGATTGTCTTCCCATTGGTAACCTGACATTGGCCTTTTCTTTTTCAGGCTTATGGTTTGAAATACAAGTTTCCATGGGGATTTGATTTAAATGGATGCTGATCCTACTTAGCTCATAAATCAGAAACTTCTAAACCATGCTTGTTTTTTAGTGCACAAGGACATTTTTTTGAAGAAGGATGTAGCTCTTTCGCTTGTCAGTCAAATGTGTATTTGCAAACACTGAGCTTGGGTCTGACAAAGCTGGGACTTGTGGGTTGAACAGACTTGCTGTGGTCGTTAAACACTGGGAAGAAAAGGTGACTGATGAGACCAGACAAAAATTAGTATGAGCAATTTCAAGACAAATATGAGTCGCCCTTTCCCCCCAACCATGTTCTGTAGCTATTTTGTGTGGCATGTTGTGACTTAAATAATAACATATTGTTTTCTTAATTAAAATAAAAAAGCTGAATAAGAGAGGGATTATAAAAAGCATGTATACGTCCGACAGAAATAACCCTTTGCATATTCCAGACATGTTCACTTGTGCTTAGTCCATATTGTAAAGAGAGTTAGCCATTTGTAATGAATGGAGAAGAGCAAGCGAGGGGCGTAATGTTCGGTCAATAATCTAGTGATGGAACACGTTTAATAAACTCCTGACCTCTCTGGCCTTATCCTGCTCTCACTGAAGTCAGCAGGTTTTATTCCTTCCTTGAATGATATTTAGCTCATATCTAGCACTTTTCCTCCATATGTCTTTGCAAAGAAGGAAGTATCATTATCCACATTTGTGAAAATGGGGGAAACTGAGGCAGGGAGGTACCATGATTTTCCCAAGGTCCAATGGCAGAGCTGGGAAGAGAAACCACCTTTCCTGACTCCTCCTATAATCCCTTGTTAACTGGGTTGCAGCACTCATAGCGAGCTAAGACATTGAGCATGGCAGTCGGCCAGGTTTGCTGCTAACTTCCATGAAAGTGGGGATTAGGCCCCACGTAGGAGAAAGATTTAAAAGAAGAATGTAGGGGCAGGAAGCTGCATAAACAACATGTTAGGAGCATTTCCATGCAGTGGAAGGATGGTCTTGCTGTGAAATTTGATCTAAATGCCCTTAAGCCCAAATAGAAGAGGGAAGGGGGAAAATGGTGAGGAGTAGCCCTTAAAGGTGAATCCTCATACTTCGTTGTCATTTAAATAACAAAAGTGACTGAAATCATTTAGCCTGTAAGTTCTTCGGGGTTTTGTGTCTGTACAATCGGGTCCTGCTCCGTGCCTGGGGATCCTG
Source organism: Caretta caretta (assembly GCF_965140235.1). Classification (NCBI taxonomy): domain Eukaryota; kingdom Metazoa; phylum Chordata; order Testudines; family Cheloniidae; genus Caretta; species Caretta caretta. The sequence continues at coordinate 96,267,010 of NC_134214.1, forward strand.
AGCCCGACAGCAATACAAATAAGAAATAATAATGAAAGGAATAATTTGGGCAGGTACTGTGCATCAAATGAGTTTCCCTGACCATTGACATAATCAAGTGCAGAATTTGGCCCTCTGCATTTCAATTGTATCTGTTTTGCTTTATGGAAGATTGGGATGCATTCCTAATACTCACTGGCAGTGTATTTGTCTGAGTAACCCAGATGGTGAGAATTCCACTCCTGTGACAGCCGGTTTCTGAGAGCTTTCTCCTGAATAGGAACTGAAAGTTCACCCTGATATTTGTTTAGTTTCATTAGACCTATTGTGACTTCCTCGGTGACTCAACTCCAGTGAGTTCAAGCTCAGGCTTAATTGCTTCCTCTTAAACAAAACAGTTGGCAAAGCCCCTCGACCCCCGGAAAGCTCTCTCTTCTCATTTTCCAAGGACTGGGCGACTCACCTGTGCAAACAAAACAGGTAAAGGAGAAGAATGTTAAAATACTCCCAGCTCTTTGGCAGGCTTTCGCAGTGTCTTTTAGCAGGGCCTGGGGCCAGATTCAGAGGGGATGCACACTGAAGAACGTGTACAAGTCAGGAGCAGAAGGGGTAGGGTTATATCAGGAAAATCAATCAAGAGGAGGGCATGATATCAAGTGAGGAACAACAGCAGGCCTGGTTGCCTGGCATACCCAAGAGCTCTTCCAGAGTGGTGGCCAGGTGGTGCCTGGGTCCCAGCCCATTACAGGCAATGGCATTCTGAACCGTAGCTTCCCAGGGTGTCAGAGAGAGAGGGAAAAGAGAGGGCAGCTGCTGTTGGTTTGTAATTACCCTCCCATCCATATAGCACCCTGTAATCACCGTAGTAACCTCATCTCCGTAAAGCACTCCTTGACCCAACTTCACCCAGGGCCTTACTGACTGGGTACGTGGGCATCGTTTTATCCACCACTGAAAATGTCGCTATCTCTAGAAAATGCAGGAACAAAGGCTGTGCCATATTTGATCTGAGCATCGGTCCTTCATTTCTGCTATTCTTCCTTCGGGCAGGGCTTTAGAGTGTGGCACCAAAAAACCCAGCAAGAAAACCCTGTCCCAATAATAGCAGGACATTTCTAACACACGCTGAAAAAACAGATTCTTGATCCAGGCCACCTAACTTGGCCCATTTCTAATCTTTTCCCGAGATCCTCCAGCAATGCCATGTCCTCCTCCCTGGATGTGATGCGAAATAAAACCCAGTGTTACAAATTCTTCTGTTCTTCAGTGGCGGGGAGGGGGAGAAATAAACTGCATTTCTGTTGCATTGGGAGATTATTCTAAGGAGCCATCTTCTAGGGAGGTGGAAAATGCCGGCTCATTGCAGTCATTTGCTCCATCCCTTGAACAGTGGTCCCAAATGATGGCTAATCAGAGAGAAAGCAGGCACCAACAGTGCAGTCTCCGTATTGCAGCTCCAGAAAATTTGCAAGGGAAATTCAAGCCGACAGGTGGTCCCTACCTTTTGGCAGCAGGTAAAAAGAACATGACAACTTTCTTATCTCCCTGTTTTATCTTTCCAAGGTGGATCATTAGTTTTTGGTGCTAATAAATTATAGGTCTATAGTGTAGACAGAAAATATAGAAATACACAGTTTCTATGCCACTAAGAAAGCAAGCAGTATTACTCGCTCTGATGCCAAAGCACTACTATAAAACTAATGATTTATCACGAACAAACCTCTGGTATTTATAGTGTTTCTTGACATCTTATCTCGTGAAGGGAAAAAAATTTTACTTTAGTAAATATTCATCTTATGTCGCGCCCCCTTCGCGTCACCTCTGCCGCCTGACTCTGGCTGTTGTAGGACTGCAGGAGAGCTGTTGCTAGTGAATGCTGAAATAGCCATAAGTAGACACAGCCTTTGCCTCAGGGTGCTCAGCCCTTAGACTGCAAGATCCAGATCCAGATTCCTGACATCCCAAAGTGTGGGGGCGTTCAGAGCTGTTTAAAAGGTGGGGCTATGGACAAAATCCAGGTTTTGGGATCCAGATCTACGTCCAGATTTCGACACCCACGCCCCTTTTCAGTTTTTGTTGGGGCCTATCTCTCATGATAAATTAGTCTTCCCAGCAACACCAAAATGTCCTTCTCTGCAAAGCTTGTAGCAAAGGTCTTGCCTTACAGGCAGGGTGTTGCCTGTGCTGCTAGGCCCTGTCTGCACTGAAGAATTTCTAAGATTCTACCCTTGTTGATACAGCACCAGTGCTTGCAGTGGGAGAGGTCCAGTGTAGACTGGCAACTGGTGTTTTTACCCTCTGGGCTCGTTTCCTAAGTGGGTTAATGATAGACTGAGGGCTGTGAAATCATTTTGCTTTCACCTGGTGAGTAATAGGTAACAACAGAAGGGAAGCGATAGAATTACATGTTCTGCAATGTAATAGGGCTTTTTAAAATTGTTCTTTATCTTCTTTAGAAAAATGAGTTTAAAGGAAAAGAAAATTAGAGCATTTTATGGTGATAATTTTTTATTCTTCTCTGTAAAAATAATAATAATTTTCCTTCTTCAAAAATCAGCTAAGTAACAGAACTAGATAAAAATTACTCCCTTCCCCACACAAAAAGCCCACCTCTGTAGTATGGCTTATTCATTGCCAGCGAACTAGAAAGCCCTTTGTTGCATTAGAAGCAAAGATGTTTAATTTTAAAAAGGAGAGTTCAGGGGAAAAAAAGAGTTAAAACGGCTGTCCCTTTAAAATCAAAAGGGTTACACAGAGTGAGGGAGTCAGGGTGACCAGACAGCAAGTGTGAAAAATCGGGACGAGGGTTGGGGGTAATAGGCACCTATATAAGACAAAGCCCCAAATATCAGGACTGTCCCTATAAAATTGGGACATCAGGTCACCCTACAGGGAAGGGTGAATTTGGCCTCCCAGTGGTGCATGGCAGAAACCAATATTAGAACTAATTTTGTCTACAAACAAAAATGCATGTGATTATTCTTGATTTATCCTAAGTGCAAATCAAGGGTTAACAGAGTATCAGCTACCAAATAAGCATGCCTGATTCTTACTTAGCATTGTCACCAGTAGCTCTCAAAGCGCTTCACAAAGGTGGTGGGTGTCATTATCCCTATTTTTACAGATGGGGAAACTGAGCCAAAGAGGCGCTGTGACTAGGCCAAGGTCACCCAGCAGGCCAGTGGCAGAGCTGGGAGTAGACCTCAGGAAGCCTAGTGCACTACCCACTAGACAGTGCTGCCTCCATAGACTTATGGAGTTATCATGCTCTGTTATTATGATGGTGTAAATCCAGAAGAAATGAGAGCAGAGCTTGGTCCTTGGACGCTAGAGAAGACAAAGATCTTTTAGATCATATGGTGCTGGATCTTGTACTGCTGAGAGCCCTTAACTGGCCCCAAACCCATTGCCTTGCCAGAGCAGAATTGTTCCCTACAATACGATACATTAGTACTTAGTAAAGTCTGGTTTGACATTTTTCAGTCAAAGTGATAATTGCCATTTCTGCTGAAGAAACAAGATCACCTATGTTAAAATACTCTTCATCAAATAGAGCAGGAAAGGCTTCAGACTGCAGTTTTCAAGCCAGTGGAAAACTTCTTTGTGAGTTTTAAGAACTGATCAAGGGCACAATTCTGCACTCAGACAAAAATCCCATAATTTTGAGTCAGGACCTCAAGGATGGGCTCTGAGAATAGCAGGTATGTTTTAAGCTCCATGTGTTGATTTAACGAGCTAGAGAGGAGCTGGGAACTTGGAGCCTGTGTCTCCATTTAGGATGGGAAACATAATCAAGGTAATTAGCATTTAGCAATCAGTTTTCTGGATCTTGACAGTCCTGCAATGTGGTTTCTGTCACCGCTCTGGGAAAGTAAGGCTAAGGAGGAAAGGGGAGCTATCATGTCATGTGGATGAGTAGCCGGCTTAGACAGACCTTCCTTTGTACAGAGAGGCTTGACACACCATGGCCGTCTTATTACAGCCTGTGGCTATCTCAATAAAAGCAGGCGCAGATGAGAAATAGGAAAAATCAGGAATTAAAAAATTGCTATTTTAATATAAGAAACATTAGTTAGGAAGCCTGATTAAAAAGCTTTGGAATTTATTACGACCGCTCACATCTCAGTATAAAATAACACGGTAGATGTTCTTTTACGACATGACTTTCTATATCAGAAATATTAGCCTGAAGTGCATTTTTAAGAGAGTCCCTGTTAGGCAGTTAGACTGTTCTTAATCACGCATGTCAGCATCTCCAGCAATTACCAGCATTTGCAAATCTGCTGCACGTAGATATTTGGATGCTCCAGGCTGCTGTAAACTGAAGCTTGGACTTCAGAATCAGGAAATCTACTAATTCCAGGCAACTGATTTGTGGAGAGAGGCAGATCTTTGTTTGCAGAACTAGGGAAAGACTTTTGTGTATCTTGCACTAATATTTTTGTAACTTGTGACCACTTAAAAAACTATGCAGCACAGACTAGCTGGTGTCTGGCAGCATCTCCAACAATCAGCAGTGTGTGTAAATGTGCTTTATGTAGATGCTCAGATGCCCCGGGGCTGCTCTAAACTGAAGCTTGGATTTCAGAATCAGAAAGCCATAATGATCTCCTTTGTGCCCCATGCTGTGACTGAGTGCACCAGGGAATCTGGGCCAATGAACTGGAAGTATTTCTGCCATCTCTTATGCCAATGACAAACATAACTCAGTTTCTTGCTGCTGATGGTGGGTGTGACAAAGAATTAAGCTATTTATATGCGCAAGGAGACCTGCATTGCCAAAGTAATCACTGATTTCAGATGCTCATATTAGGACATTGATTTCAGGTGCTCATATTTTCAGAGGTGCTAAGCACCCCCAAATCTGGTTGAAATAGTAGGAGCTGTGAGCAGTGCTCAGCACCTCTGAAAATAAAACCCAAGATGTCTCAAGTTAGGCATCAAAATCAATGGCTGTGTTTGAAAATGTAGCTGTTAATCTCAGTGTTTCAGTTTTTCCATCTGTAAAATGGGGATAAACAACCCTGCTCTACACCTCTGGAATGTTAGAACCTTGCTTTGAAAATGTTAGGTGCTTAGCAGGAGCAGTAGAAATTTTCCTTCAGTTGAGCCTCTTTCTCTGAGGATGTCAGATGTCATCCTCTGGTGATATAACCGGACAACAAAAACATAGGTTATTTCGAAAAGGAAAAAAAACAACCACCATGCCTGGAATTTCAATGTTAAGCTTCCCACATTGGTATGTGAAAGGTGATAACAAAGAGACGAGTTATTGACTAAGCATATGTACCACAAAAAGTTTTCTGTTGGTCCTAACACAGTATAGCACGGGACCAGAAATGAGCTGTCTAGTCTTTTATATAAAACCATATAACCGTGCTTTATGTCAGGATATTTTGCGAAGAAGGGAAGGACACCTTTGAAATCACTGTACTAAGAGCAACCAAGAGCCCTGAGGCCTTTAGAAAACACAAAGTTTAAAAGGAAAATTGTACTGACTTTTAGGTGAAGATTCTGTCCTGATTGATACCTTATGCAACTCTATTAAGTTCACTGGGACTGCAATAAATTGAGATCAAAGCAAAATTTGCCACCTCCTTTGGGTATAACATAAAACTTACTAACTAACCTGCATGGATTTATAATATCTTCTTATTAATAATGTATTTTAAAATCAATTCAATGTCCCACACTCTCCTTCCGCGATAATCTGCATACTTTTAAATTTTACATTTAAATGTTTTTTCATTTATATTAAAACCATTTCAGCAAAAAAAGTTGATATTGGGTGCTAAGAGTTCCTGAAATCTTAGGCTAGAAGGATCCACAATTAAGGGAAAAGATGATCAGACCAAACCCTGTTTACCCAATGCTGCAAAATGACATCTTTTAAAAGACAGTCTTCACCTTCTTTGATTAGTGGGGAAATTAAAGGTGTTTGATTAATGGGTTACTGATAAATTCCTCTTAAAGAGAACAGATAATTGATTTTATTTTGAAAAATATCCTTCCTCCCTGTTTGGGAATCACCACTGTATGTCAATTACAGTAAATGGGAAGAGTTTTAAAACACATCCAACTGGTATCATTGGAAAATCTGCCTGTCAGATTTGTCATAGTTTTATTTAATTACAAATATAATGAAGCAACAACCTAGCAACTTTTCATGGTCTCTTTCCCCCTAGGGCAGATGGGTATCAAAGCCAATTCAGTCTGTCTCCTGATTGCTTCAGGCTACAGAAAATTGTTCCCCAGGGAAGAGACGTAAATCAGTTATGATCTTTAGTCTCTCGGAGAGAGATTAGAGCCACAGCACTGGTGAAGCAGCAGTAGGCTGCCCCTCTGTGACTGATTTCACCTTTAATCCTACCACCGGCTGAATATTGCTGAGAACGCTACCATGCATTTTAAAGTTTAACACCCCGGGAAAAGGAAGTTATTTACACAAAAAGGTAAAGGCAATGAACGTTTAGTTTGACTATTCCCAAAAGACAATAAAACACTTTTTTTTTTTTAACTCAAGCTTCAGCTGTCTGTCTACCTATTTATCTCAGTGTTTTATCCTGCTGCCCATCACTATTGTATCTGGTGTCTTTTCGTGAAAAATATCAAAGTCCCTCGTGGATTTCATGGAGTCTCGGGCACTTCTCCCCTTTTGGGGTAAAAACTCTTCTTGGAGTCGGGATTTTTTTTAGATTCTATTAATTTCCCTTTTTTGTAGGGTTTATTGGGTAGAAGAGGGTATCGGTGTCGGTGAGTCTCGTTCTTATAGCAGAGTTTTTCAAAGAAGATGAAAAGGCTTTTTCAAAGTTTATGTCCATAGCTGCTGAACATACCCACTCATTAATATTATTACAAACTGTGTTCTGCAAAGTCATAACAACAGCCATAACTGGTCAAACCTATGGTCCATCTAGCCCAGTATCCTGTCTTCCAATAGTGGCCAATGACGGACACTTCAGCAGGAGCGAACAGAACAAGGCAATTTATCGAGTGATCCATCATCCAGTCCCAGCTTCTTTGAATTACAGGGTGTGTTTTCATAATGGTGCTCCTAATTCTGTGAAAGGGAGTTTCCAATGCATTCTCTCCTGGATTTAGGTATACAAGGGATCTCCTCAAGTCTGAAAGGTCCAGAACTTAACTTGCAACATGGTTTATTTTTCTTACATCTGCATGCAGAGTTCATGCAATTCTTTGTGATGAGTGAATCAATACCCTCCTTCATACAAAATTTCATCAGTAACCCTAAAATAACATTGTCAGAATTAAAAATTGACAAGGAGAAAGGCTGCATTAGACATTTCTCTCCAGAGTGTGGAGGTTGCGTGGGCAGGGACCGGGGGTTCTCCTATGTGTCTATATAATTGGTAGACATTTTTCTGGATGCTTTAGTGCAGGATCTGACAATGGACAAACCTTGTGACATGTTTAGCAGAAAACTGAGACAGTTACAGAACTGATGCCTCATTGCCTTTGTAACTGAACCCTATGTTTCTGCTGGTTTCGGGGTATGTGATGAGCTGGCGACATTTCTTGGATAATGACAAGCTGTTAAAACATCCCACAGACGTTAGTGTCTTTTGCCGTGGGAAATGCCACGTATAGCACAGCCTTTTAAAATAGGTCCAGGGAAGAGCTGGAAGGCAAATGCTTCTGGTTTACTCTACGCGCTTGTTATTTCTGCTTTTACACTATGTGAGTTCTACTTGTCGAGATCTTCATCTGCCTGTTAATTTGGCTCCGTTTTCAACAGCTGCAGATACGGTACGTGAGAGACTATGAATAGACCCTAGGAAAGTTAGACTTAGCTTTTCTGCCTTACTGTTTATACAAGAGATGTACAACCATTTGTTTGACATGCTACAAGACACTTGATTCCATTTGAAAACACTCACCTTAATCTGCTGACAACCTTTAAGGCTAGTTGGCAGACATACATTTTGCTTTTTTTCCTTACTCTTCAGGGATTTCATATTGCAAGCTTTTCCACGGTCGGTGGTTAGTTTTTTCCTCCCAGAACTTGAAATGTGTCTCTTCAGTTTTCTATGAGCTGGTGCTCTCATGAATGGGGAACTGTACTGGGTTCTGTTCCTGGCTCTGGCACTCATCTGTTGACTCTGCATCCTCCCGAATTTTATCTCTCATGCCTATGTATGCTCCTTGGGGCAGAGGATGTCCCTTATTATTTGTTTGAAGAGTGTCCAGCACAATGCAGCCCTGATTGCTGTTGGGGTTTCAAATACATAATAAAGATCATATAATTTCACACTTTCAAACAAAGGTTCGTGGGACAGATGGCTGGGTGTGGCCAAGGAGTGCTCAGCATGTCCTGGCACCAGATCAGTCTCCAGCCTAGATTAGAACAGACTTAAGATGGCTGCCAACAGTCGGAAGGGGCCCTTATGGCATCCAGGGATCACAGGAGTGCCTGGGTACATTCCCAGCCAGGTCCCCTATGTCAGCAGCCCAGAGTGGGATGGCTTAAGGCCTACTCCCAGGACTCTGCGAGCCAAGGGAGAGGAATCCCTCAGTCGCCAGCTAAACTGGCTACTTCACTAGGACAAAAGGGCCTGAACATGCTGCAGAATTGGGCCCCATATTTAAGCATTGTTAAGTTGTGGCACCAACATAAAGACTCTTTGTTCTGCCTATTGATGTTAACGGAGGACCAAAGTTAATGAGAAATAATGGAATTACATTTGATATTGATTAGCTTTTGGCTATTTTTAATGCCTTATAACATTATATCAGTAACACATATTTAGGGTCTGATACTGCCCCCATTAAAGTCAACAGGAGTTTTTCCAAAGACTTCAATAGCAGCAGGATTGGTCTGTGAGTGACTGAATTACTCCCCCCACCCCCCCCCCACCCCACACGCACACTTATAAAAAAGAAAAAGTTGAAAAGAGAGTGTGTGGAGGGGTGGGGGGACAAAGAATGTGTCCTGGAAGCCCTGTCTGATTTGGCACCGTGCATACAAGAGCTCTGTGGTCAGGGCCCATCCCTCCCTTACTCACATTTAGGACCTTGGTAACCAAAGATTGCACCAAAGGGACGGAGAAGTAAGTTGTGTGAGGATGATGTAATACCCAGAGGAGGTAAAGTCTCCATGCAGAGGTCTTAGCATCTCGTCTAGGAAGAGTTCCCCTATGTCCGAGAGAGGTTGGAAATCATGGATTTTGCACTGGAGCCAATTACTCGGGTCGAATGTTACCAACTCTGGCAATAGACCTGCCTCATTTGGAACGTTAATAGAACTCCTGGTACAAAGTGGTCCTTGGCCTGAACCAGGGTGTCAGAATCAGACCTTGCCTGAAAAGAGGTATGTGGTCAGACTACAAAACCAAGTATTTAGCCTGGAAAGGAAAATTTAAGATACCCTGTACTGTGTTTCTTCTCCAGCTACTAATTGTTTCTCTCTCTCTCTCGATTCCATCTCTCTACTCAGAATATGCCTCCGGTAATACCTCTTCTCCATATCAAATACTGTGTGTCATCAGAGGCATGTCTTCACCTACAGCGTTACAGTGGTAGAATCTCCTTAGAATCATAGAATCATAGAATATAAGGGTTGGAAGGGACCCCAGAAGGTCATCTAGTCCAACCCCCTGCTCGAAGCAGGACCAATTCCCAGTTAAATCATCCCAGCCAGGGCTTTGTCAAGCCTGACCTTAAAAACCTCTAAGGAAGGAGATTCTACCACCTCCCTAGGTAACGCATTCCAGTGTTTCACCACCCTCTTAGTGAAAAAGTTTTTCCTAATATCCAATCTAAACCTCCCCCACTGCAGCTTGAGACCATTACTCCTCGTTCTGTCATCTGCTACCATTGAGAACAGTCTAGAGCCATCCTCTTTGGAACCCCCTTTCAGGTAGTTGAAAGCAGCTATCAAATCCCCCCTCATTCTTCTCTTCTGCAGGCTAAACAATCCCAGCTCCCTCAGCCTCTCCTCATAACTCATGTGTTCCAGACCCCTAATCATTTTTGTTGCCCTTCGCTGGACTCTCTCCAATTTATCCACATCCTTCTTGAAGTGTGGGGCCCAAAACTGGACACAGTACTCCAGATGAGGCCTCACCAATGTCGAATAGAGGGGAACGATCACGTCCCTCGATCTGCTCGCTATGCCCCTACTTATACATCCCAAAATGCCATTGGCCTTCTTGGCAACAAGGGCACACTGCTGACTCATATCCAGCTTCTCGTCCACTGTCACCCCTAGGTCCTTTTCCGCAGAACTGCTGCCTAGCCATTCGGTCCCTAGTCTGTAGCTGTGCATTGGGTTCTTCCGTCCTAAGTGCAGGACCCTGCACTTATCCTTATTGAACCTCATCAGATTTCTTTTGGCCCAATCCTCCAATTTGTCTAGGTCCTTCTGTATCCTATCCCTCCCCTCCAGCGTATCTACCACTCCTCCCAGTTTAGTATCATCCGCAAATTTGCTGAGAGTGCAATCCACACCATCCTCCAGATCATTTATGAAGATATTGAACAAAACCTCCTTCCTTAGAGGTTTTTAAGGTCAGGCTTGACAAAGCCCTGGCTGGGATGATGTAACTGGGAATTGGCCCTGCTTCGAGCAGGGGGTTGGACTAGATGACCTCCTGGGGTCCCTTCCAACCCTGATATTCTATGATTCTATGAGTGGTGCAACTGAATGGCTGCAGCGCTTTATTGAAGATGCTACTGTGCTGATGGGAGAACTTCTCCCGACGGCGTAGTTAATCCACCTCCCCGAGAGGCAGCAGCTGTTTCAGTGGGAGAAGCGCTCCTGCTGACCTAGCTCTGTCTACACGGGCGGGGTGAGGCTGGTATAACAATGTTGCTTGGGGGTGTGGGAAAAATCCACACCCCGGAACAAGGTAGCTCTACCGATATAGGTCTGTAGTGTAGACCTGGCCTGATTATGCCCAGAGCCCTCTGCCATCCCTTAATCACGTCAGCCTTATACATCAGATTATGAGAGTCCGATTAGCTTATCTGCACCTGTGAAACCACCCTGACTTCCCCATAGTTTGCTGCGACTGAAGGGCCTTGGAATCCTCTTTAAGGAGCAACAGGGTTTGTGGGAGCTTATGCCTGTGCAATTTTTACTCTTCCATGTAAGTAGGATTGGGACTGGGAATCTGATTCTGGCCAGACGGTATCTCTGTCCCCGAGCACTGATTGCACCCAGGGCCATATCTGGTTCTTTTTTTAAAAAAAAATGCCACTAGAAAATTGTGGAAATCCCCCCCAAACTGTGCCCAGGTTTGTCAGAGAGGAGAGAATGCTCAAGAGTCCTTCAAGTACTAAGCAGTAGCACCCTCCATGCCTTCTGGCATCCTTGAACCCAGACATGTTTGGGTCTCCCAGGCTTGGCGGGTGGGGGCATAGGCAAAGCTAGCGAACAAGTTAGTGTAACTGTGTCGTGGTCCTCTATTGGCTGGCCCACTAAAGGATAGCAACCTGTTACTGCTACCAGCTGATGGTCACTCTTTGTGCTCAAGCGGGTAGAGATCTGTGCTGTGGTGCTGACAGGCCCAGGTCCAAACTCTACCTCTAGCTCAGGTAAGAGAGTAATCCCATTAATTCTGCTCAAGTCAGCATTTTGCAATGCCATATTGATGGCTGTCTGGAGCTGGACTTGTGCTTGAAGGAGTCTGTAGGAGCCTGTGTCTGCCATCCCGCTGCCTGTGGGCCTGCAAGAGGAAGTAAAAGCGAAGCGGAGCTCTGGGATCTGTTGCAACCTAACAGCAAATCTGCAGGATTGGTCTGTGTCTCCCGCTGCTCACTCCTGAGGTTCTTGAGGGGAATATCTAGGACGAAATTTAAGAAAAGCTTCCTCGAATCAAATGCATCTTCCATTTGTTGTGCTATCCCAGAAACAGTCATTGACAGGGGGCCATGGACCCCTTCTGCAAACTGGACAGGAGTTGGTCTCCCTGGGCAGAGACAATGGACTCAATTGTGGCAGGTTAGTAACAGGAGCTGTAACATCTTTGGTGAAGGTGCAGCAACCGCTATCACCAATGGACAAGTATCCCTGCAGATCAGTGCCTAGTGGGACAGGAGCGACAGCCCCTTGACACAATGGCACATCTTCTCCCTTGCAGAGAGTAGGGCTGCTAATACCAGGATCCCAACATATACTGCCACAGAGAAAGAGGGGGAATATAAAGGAAATAGACGTCATGTGTCCTCTCCCCTCTTTTGCATGCCTGTTGGGGGAAGGAGCAGGCATAATGGCATAATCTTATCCCACGCATCATACAAACAGTTTTGTAAGACTTTTCACTATTCTCCCAGTAGCAACATTTCTTTTATTTCCAGTGTTCACGACGGCAAGAAGCTATTTTGCTAACTCCTGGTTTTATCTTCCATGCTCTTTTATTCCCGGCTTCATCTTTCTTGTTCATATTTCCAGGCATTTCTCTGCTTTAGCCACCAGGTGCCATCAGTAGCCACTTCTATGCCCGTGCTACATATATTTGAGGATAGAGAGATCCGTGCAAAAAGCCCCTATGTTATGGCAGTGAAAAAAGCTAGCCAGTTAAGATCACAAAAGTCAGGACATGGAACATTAAGGTTCAGACACAGCAGGGGTAATTTGGCTGAACTGCACACGGCCTGCATGTTTTGCGGTTCATGGGTTTTGTTGTGGTTGTTAATTATTTAATATCTTTAATAACCATAGCACCCCCAAGGGGCCCAGGCAGACCACAGCCCCATTGTCCTAGGTGCTATGCAAACATGCAGCAGAAGGTATGGTCGCTGCTCCTTGGAGCTTACAATACGGTTGGAGTTTCGAATAAGATTCGATGCAACAAGTGGGTGTAAGAGCAGTCAGACCACAGAGCATCTATGCATGCATTAGAATCATAGAAGGTTAGGGTTGGAAGGGACCTCAGGAGGTCATCTAGTCCAACCCCCTGCTTGAAGCAGGACCAATCCCCAATTTTTGCCCCAGATCCCTAAATGGCCCCCTCAAGGATTGAACTCACAGCCCTGGGTTTTAGCAGGCCAATGCTCAAACCACTGAGCTATCCCTCCTTCTGATGGTTCTGAGAGAATTCAGTTTACCTTGCTGGCCCTCTGTCTGGCCATTATCAGGTGGCTGTCATGGTGGGCGGTCAATAGGCATCATGGTAAAGGCAGGCCTTGAGGGAGGGATCTGAGAAAGGCGATGCTGGTGAATTTACAGAATAGTTTGAGGAGGGACTCATGCATGAAGTGGTGGCAAGGAAAGAGCCTGGAGAAACTTGTAGGAGAAGCAGAGGATCAGGTGGTCAAGGATGGACCTCTCTGGGGGAGCACTGAAGAGGCAGGTATTTTCAAAATGAGACGTGTCCGTGTGTGGTGTTAGCAGGTATTTTTCTACATGCTCCACGTAACGCGCCACGATTCAGGTCCTGAGAGAACAGCTTGGGCCCTGTGTTGACCATTTAGAAAGCAGAGGACATCAATCAAAGCTCTTCCCCCCCCCCCCCCAGTTAGTGGCATGTGATTTGTTGCTGTCTAGCAACATGGGTGGCAGTCAGCCGACTCTCGTTAGCCTGGACGGAAATAAGAACAGTGAGGATGCCAGCTGGTAAGAGTCCACAAGAAAGACACAGGAGGATAAATATGACTTGAAGGAGCTGCAGTGCACACAAACCAAATGACGGAGACAGGACAATGAGACAAATATAGAAACCTGGGAAGAGTGTGGGACGATGGCTGGGCCTTGCTGGACATGGGGAACTATTGACTGATTGCATCATTGGCTGCCTATCACACTGCATAGTTTTGTTTGCTGACTTGCCTTCGGTCCATAACAAATTGACCCATTTGCTTTACTTTGTGTGGTGTTTAATGTTCATTTGCAAAAATATACTCCATCTGGGTTCATTATGGTAAATTAATATTAGTGTTTCAATAAGGCTGCTATCAGTCCTCATTCTACACTAAATCTTTCCTACAGGTTTTTCCCCCTCCCCTTCATGACTAATAGATATCATTTCAACAGTTTGACTAACTGCCGTGTTATAGAAAAGGCAGTAATTTATACTGATGTAATGGCTGTGATAAAAATCATTTGTGTGCTGATTTTATAAATTAGGTAGGAAATGTGAGTGCCTCTGAAAAATGAAGTGCTACCACATGAATTCCAGTGTTGTTAATGCTTCATACCTTTCTGCTTCATTAAACCAATTTCACGGGGAGATGAGTTAGAGGAGGAAGCTGTGCTGCTTAAGAGATGCAACAATGGTTTATTGAAAGAAATGGGGCTGAGATTAAATTAAGTGCTACTTGAGAAATATGGAAATACAAAAATATTCAAGCTTCTAGATGGTGAATTCAAAAATATGATAAGTTAGCTCTTTCATACTCAAAGAACTGTCATCTCATAATTGCATAGACTGAATTCACAGGCTACTAATTAATATTGAAGAGTTTCTTGAGCCACTCTTATAAATGAGTCAGAGAGCCCCAGAACTAATTTATAACTATTTCCATTTGGAAATCATGACAACTTAAAACTGCCGCTTTAGGTGTATTCCTGTCTTTGGCTCTGGATCCCTTTTTAAATGACTCCTGTCACGTGTGAAATCCATGAAATAATAAATAAATACAAACAATGCCAAATGCATTTAAACGGGGAAGGAAAAAACATAAGGAATAGATTCTGAGGCAGCCATGTCTGATAAAACCGTTTTAATTTAGATAGTGACATAGAGCTGTCTAAAATAACCCATGCAACTTTTCCTGTCAACTTTCTGATCTGAATTAACATGATTTCAGTTCATTTTTGGTTACATGGCAATATTTCCTGGCTGTCTCTATAAGGTTGTTTTGGAAAGCTAAGGGTTGGTTGGTTTGTTTGTTTGTTTTTCAAAGCCAGTATATCTGCATCCACGGCAGGATGGGTACGATCCGGGAAACCGAGAGACTAATCCATTTTTACCACCTCCATAAAATAGCTGTTACTTTTTCTTTTTTTCTCCTCTCCCTTGAGGACGAGAAGTTTTCACTCTCAAACGACTAAACCCTATTTGTTCCGTGGATGGTGGAACATGTAAATACAAAGGGAGTCATTCATTAAATAAGAGGCTTATGCATACACAAGTTTTAAAAAATGCATAGTTTCAAAGTGCAACTGAGAGGCTGCCATTTTACCCCTTATTCACAATGAGAACTCTGTGTACAAGTGACCCAAGTACTGGGATTTGGTCCAGCTCTCAGATTAGCACAGAAAACACGTACAGACGTGGACTCTCCCCTTCCCCCTCCCGCTGATGATAATAGGAGCTCATGAATGTGCTCATCTAGGATGTGTGTGGGATCTTAATGGCAGAGGAAAATACCTTCAACTTGGAGAGACCACAGTTCTCTAGATGCATGATGAGGGCATCCCATAGCATTAGCACTATTCCATCACTAGTGCTCACTATCCCATTTTAAACAACTCACACTGTGAAACAGAGCTGTGTACCCTAGGGGCCAGATCCTGCCCAGGGCTCTCAATTCCCAGTGAGAGGCAGTCGGAGCAGAGGGTGGTCAGCTTGTCACCAGAGCAGTCCTAGCAGCAAGGATGTGATGTTATGATAGCACACTCTACTACTGGCAAGGATGTGTCCTGTGAAGCGCTGGGCACCGTCCACTCCCACGGGATAGCTTGAACAGGAGTTGGTACCTTTTGGGGTTGGGCCTGTAGGATGTAACTGCTTGTGGGGCTACCTCATTGACGTGATAGATCATGTGAGTTTCTATTTATAATGCTGCTCCTAACCAAAATACAATGAACGACATTAATGTGAAAAGTGGTGCCAGTTGAAACATGGAACATCCGTCCCGTGGGAAAGGCCAAGATTTCAAAACGTTTGTTTTGTCCCCAATTGTCCCGATTCTGAAACTATTTTGTTTTGACCTTTTATAGAAATGAAACGCTCTGTGTAGCTGGAAAGCGTGTCTCTCTCACCAACAGAAGTTGGTCCAATAAAAGACATCCCCTCACCCGCCTTGTCTCTCTCATATGGCTGTTTTTAAACAAACGCAGCGCGTATAGTTTATACAGCACCTCACAGCACCAAGGTATCTGTGCACGGTCACTGGTGATCTCTGCAGTCAGCACAGCTCAGGAATGTTCTGCCCTCACTTGCTGAGCACCCCTGAGTATCAACGGTAGTTGAGAGCACTTTGCATGTCCCAGAAGGAGTTCAACTCCTTGTCAGATGGGGCTCATATGTAGGACTTTGATCTTTCTCTCTTTGACCACATGCTTTTTTGCCTCCGTTCTGGTTGCTTCTCGTCCTCCTCCCATCCTGAGGTGTTGGTTACTTTCCTCATCTCTGGTGCTCCCTCTACCAACTTGTACTGTCCCCAAAGTGTAACTTGCTCTGAACAATTGTCAAGTTCCCTCTGCTCCATTGGTGAGCAAAGCAGCAGAAGGAGGTTGCTGGTATATTATTATATGCCAGCTCCTTCAAACTCTGATTGTAAATTGCAGAAGAAAGTTCACATGCTGAAAAATAAAAAGGAATTACTTCAAAGGTATAGCAATGAGCAATCATTGAAGCACAGAGCAAAGCAAGATTCTAAAACAAGGTAAATATTGCCATGAGTATGAATTGTATATTTTGCCTTTACAGGGCTAGATCCTGCTCTCATTTATACCGGCATCGAGTCTAAGTGACTTCCGTGGGGTTACTGTGGATTGACATCAAAGTGAGAGAGAAAAATCTGTTCAACAATATGCAACAGATTTTAAAAAGTCACAAGGTTTATCATTCCTTTAAGTTACGAGCTAATTAGTAGGTAGAATCAGGAAGAAAATTTCCCTTCCCCTCTCTCTCTACCGTTAATCAAATTGCAATTTGGGTGTTTCTAGGGAGGATCCCTTCCTCGGAAGCATCAGGTAGATGTTAGAGGCTGGAAACAAGACTCAATGGCCCAATGCCTTCTGGCATCACAATTCATAGGTTTCCAAATCTTCAAAATATTTGCTTTGTAAGTGGTCTGTAGTTAACTCAGACTAGAAATATTTTGGGGCTAACTCTGGTTAGTTAATCCACGTCCATCTGAGAGACTTAATGCTGTTTGGGAGCTCAGTTTAGACACGGAGGTTTGTAACTATAAAGGAACGTGGGCAAAGGTAGGGCTTGGGACAGTTTTAGGATAAGTATTTCCTGTCTCCCTAAGGCTAAAAGATGAGTCAGTGGGGGAAAAGCCGTGGTAAGCAGAAATGTTATTCTTGAAAAGAAAGGCCAGGCTTGGAAGGCACAAACCCATTTGGAGCAATAGGGCTAAGTTATATACAATCTTTAAGGCTACGTTGACACTATGAGCTAGCGGTGTGATTCCCCTGCTTGTATATGCATACTCACGCGAGCTCGCCTCCCTGTGACCCCACCCCTTCCCCTGAGACCCCGCCTCCTGCTCGCTTATCTCCGCCCTCTTCCCCTGTCACTCACCCTTACAACCAATTAAAATTGGGAGGGGGCCATGGCCTGCTGGCGCCCCCGTTCTGCTGCCCCTGACTCACGCTAGCTCAAGGAGAACAACCATGAGTCTGTGTCTACAAGCAGGAGAATCACCCCTTAGTACATAGTGTAGACGAAGCAAAAGAGAAAGAAAGTGCGTTAAACTGCATCACTAGCCAGGCTCAACTGCTAACTCTGAAGTGAGAGGAAAATGTGTCTTTGAGCACCTTTGAATCGGTCAGGCCCAGCGGACAGGCAGGGCAGATAACTGGAACTCAGCAGACCAATGGCAGAGCCAGGAATACTATGGGACCATGAGCTTCTCTGAGCCTCTCTTCCCTGCCTGCTCTCAAACGATCTTGTCTGTTTAGTCTGTAAGCTCTTCGGGGCGGGCGCTGTCTCTTCTCTAGGGGTAGTCCAGCCCCTAGCCCAAAGGGGCCTCGGTCTCAGCTGGGGCCCCCAAGTTCTATGATGAAACCAATAATAATAAAAGGGGCTAGATAACAGAATGCCCAGGATTCCTCACAGAAACAATAAGGACCTACTACTGCCCTCAGATGTGTGTGGGGGTTTCCCAGGGAAATCAATAGGAGGGTCAAAGCGGTTGTCTTTTAATTGGAGAAACTCCATGGGAATTCTTCAGTGTCCTGTTGGAGCGGCATGAAAACCAGAGTGTGGCTCTTGTGACAGAAGGTTGCTGTTGCGAGGTGTCTGACATGGCCAGGAGCCAGGCAGTGGGGCAACACTGGAACAGATTTTGCCACTGGAGAACATATCAAAACTGACGGCGTGCCTTGCCAAAGACTTACAAGCATTGACCTCCTCGTAGCCCACCTCTCCAAGAGCTTTTCAGACTTCACCGCAAACTTGAATTCCAGCTGATAAGGTAGAGAGACGCATTACCACCAACTCCAAGTAATGGGCACCGTGTTGTTAGACCAAGGTATGCAGTGTGACTTAGCCCCACTTCCCCTTTGTTCTGCGGGGAAGCAAGATGTGGTAGCTGTATACCTGGGGCAGCTTTATTTCCCTCTCTGCGCTGCCTCAGTTGCACTGGCTGATTGCATTGTGGGGTGCAGCCCTGGCTCCCCCCACTTCCTGCCCAACTGCATGGGAGAGGGAATAGCGACCCCCATAGACTGAGTTCAGACCAGTAAAGTGAGTAGCTTGTCCCGAGGAGGAAGGGGAAGTGTTATGCCTCCATATTGCCCTGCACAAGGTACCTAAGCCAGATAACCACTGAGCCGCATAATTGTAGTGATTTCACATCCTCCCCACACCCACACAGCATACGCACCGTGTGGAGAGCATTCGCAGCAAAAAGAGAGCGGTTTGCTTTCCATGGGGAACAGTGAGTTTGTGGGCTGTTCAGGCCATGGGAATGCTTGATACAATGAAAGGCTTTAGTGTTTGGTCAGTAAGTGATTCACACCTCTTACCAAACTCTTAAATATCGTAAATCCTGGGAGTAAAAAACAAGAGATGGCATAGTTGTGAGGGTGCTCCTTCTGCCCTGGCAGAAATGATCTTAATGAAGCTGGACATTCAGGGTCTTATACTAAAGTTCACTTTTTATTCACTCGCTGAGTAATTTTGAGCTCATCTAAAGCAATGAGACACTAAATGGAAATCATGATCTATATTTAGCCTTTATAATGTGTCTTTTTTTCAAAACCAAACTGATCTGTTGGATTTTCCTGTAAGAACTGTGATGTGTGTAACTAGGTGTAGCTTACTTAACGAGCAGTGTCAGTGGTAACATTTAAAATGCAGTGATTAAAAATCCTCTTATAACTCTCATCAAAGTGAAGTTGTGTTGTTGTTGTTGGGGGGGGGGCTTAGACTGTGGGGGGGGTTGTTTGGTTTGGGGGGGGGCAGAGTTTGATTACTTCTTTGCATTAACCTGAAGGTTCAAACTTTCAAAAGCAGCTTCTTAAATTGTGCGTACACAAACTGTACACACAAGTTTTGCCTGGACATTTTTCACAGCCAGGTTTGTGTGTGTATGTGCATAAAAAACCAGACTTCTTAATGCAAACTGCATTTGCTCGCACTAATCAGGTACCTAGTTTGAACACATGAAAGGAGCATACGTAGGAAGTACATTTCAGTTTCTCTGCAAAGGCCAGTTTAGCCAGCTCTATACCACTCCCTTCCAAGTCCCTTGTCGCAATGGAGCACTGCTGCTATACAGCAATCCACGGAGATTGGGGTTCCTTGCACTGAGCCTGCTCCAAGTTGCACTGACTGGAAGCTGAACTAGCCTCTGAATTGGGGAGCCACCTTTGTCCCCCCAATACTTCAGTGGCACCAAGCAGAGCTCAGCCACAGCTGAGGCCTGAACCCCAAATTTCCAACACAAAAGATCAAACAACGTTAGGCAGGTCACTAAATGACTCATGTCTCAGCTTCTGCATCTGTAAACTTGGAATAGGCCTTCCCTCCCAGGGATGTTTTGAGTTTTAATGAGTATTCGTGAAATGCCTGGAGATCCTGGAGTGGAGGAGGCAGCAGGAGTGCAAAGTCGTCATCGTCTTTCTCCTCCTCCTCCTTCGCCACTTCCCTATTAGGAGTTGGCAACTTTTATAGAGTTTTTCCAAACCTCATGATTGTACGCCTGGCTGTCATGCAAATTGGTCTCTCTAAAGTGTACTGGTCCAAGTACTGAGTCTTTGGCCTCCCCCTTGGATTTCTTCAGTGATCGTTGCACAGGCCATCCTACCATTACAATGCTCAGGTCTCCTCTGGTTATGTCCTACTAGCCTAGCCTAGCCTTCCTCAGTTGTCCTCAGTTGGGGCACCAGGGATTGGGCTCCTCACAACAATCTCATTTCATTTCCTGTCATGGAGCGTCCTACCATTTAACCACCTCAATATCTTCATTTCTGCAGTGAAAAGCACACTGATTTCTTTTCTTGTGGCTGGCCAAATCTCCATTCTGTACATTCAGATGAGTCGAATTACAGTATCATACACGTTATCTTTTTATATTAATTGGTATCTTTTTATCACAGAGAACTGGGGTCAGCTCCCACCTTTGCACAACTAGCTTTGGTACAATGCTGGGCATCATTCAGCAGGGATGCAAAGCTGAAATATGAACAGATACTTTATAAAAATATGTTAAGCAGATAAAACCCCAGAAAAGAGAGAAAACAAAGATAGGAAAGAGACTATGGTCCCTCTTCAATGCCCACTGAAGGCAATAGTCAGACTTCAGTAGCCATTGGATTGAGCTCTCTTTTATTGTCATTATATTAATTTATATTACAGTAGAACGTAGAAGCCTCAATCAAGAGTGGGGCCCTTGGCAGAAAATCAAACAAAAATTGCACCCTATAAAACTGGGTATAAAATGGAGAGCTAAAGCTGAGAAGCAAATCAGGAAATGAAAAGTTAAGGTTGAAAGTTCAACACTTAAGTGCGGTAGGTGGTTTTTACTCATGAGTGCAGGACTGGGCCCAGAGAGCTAAATAGGCCAATACTGCAAAAAGCAGACTCTAAAGTTCAGGGCCTGATCCTGTGGGGAGACCCTTCATGGAGTTGCACGTGTATCTGGCCTTCAGGGTGACAATTTGTTTACAGGTTTTTTTTTTAAAACCAGGTCTCCCCCCTCCCTAAAAGTGGTAAAAAAATAAAACCAAAGTACTCCAATGCCCCAAGGGAATAGTAGTTTTTATGTCTTTATTCTCCTGTTCCTCTTCTGGCAGGGGTAAGATACCTTACTTGAATCTCATGGGGTGTATGTCTTTAACACTGCTAAATATCTTGTTTGACGTATTATACATTCTAGCATGAAAAGCAAATAATAATTAAAAAATGGCTTTCAAAAATCACTGATTTGGCTTTTCCTCCCTCCTTGCTAACGGGGGGGGGGGGTGCGGGAGGAGAAGTTTTGAATTAAATTTTAATATCAAAACCATTGATTGATTTTAAAATTGCACATTTCCCTTCTAGCCCAGACCTTCTAAACCAAGTTTTAGCCCAGGGAATTCTTATCAGATAGGCCCTCATAAATAAGGGTTTATGATGGAATTGGTGACACACTCTAGCATCAGAAAAGTGATGCTTTCTCATGGTAGTGTGTGTCACCAGTTCCATCATAAGCATTAACATCCAAACATCAACATTTTAGCCAAGAAAGAAAGAAAAAAAAACCCCAACAATTGTTTTGCCCCTTTTTTCTAAAAGGAAAAGAAAAATAATAATATATTACTGCATGGTAGCATGATTCCAATGCAAATGCCAGAGACTGGTGGCTTATTAATAGGCCTGGCCTGTAGCAAGCCTCCCTTCCCCGCTTCAGTTTGAAATTGATTATTTTAATACAGAATTCCTGAATGAAAGAGGTTCTTGGCCTTTTCCTGTGCTGTTGAATAATGTATGTGGGAGAAAGCAAATAGAAGCAGAGGGTCTCAGCTGCTGGAACAATGGGCAGTGCACAGAGCTAAGGGGGCACATTAGTTTATCATTGCCTTGTCAATCCTCATAGCCTGGGAATCGTGGGATAGCCTGGAAAGAAGCAGCTGCTGAACGTGTGGTAAACTGACCAGGGCACTTTAGAGAGACGACTACATTTACACATCTGAAAACAAGATATTGATTTTCCTACAAAGCTGGAGAGAAATATTCCCCCTTTAAAATACATCGAAACCACGGGTCAGTTACAAAATCACAACTCTTTCTGGCTCTTCCGAGGGACCCAAGGCTTGACGGCGTTTAAAATCTAAAACTAGAACCTACATCAACTTTGCTTGGCCTATATTAAATGCCTGTGTTTCCTCCAGCTGCTTTCAGTGAGGCATCGAAAATAAAATGCAACACCAACAAAACTGCATTTTTAAACATTTTTTTTTTAAAATCTAGTTTTCTGCCCCAAACTGTAGAAATGACGATAAATACATTTTAAAAATAGAGCAATGTTAAAGTTATTTAAAGCCACAGGCACGCTCTTTCTTTGGGCCAAATTTGCCGTAAGTTACACCTGTTCAGCACTGGTGCTTTTGCGAGCGCTCTCCATTTTAAACTAACGAAAGGGGTCTTCACTGTTACAATGCGATTTATTCCTTAGACAGAGATTTTCTTCACAGCTACAAAAGAAGAGGGGAAAATCTAAGGCTATGTCCGCACGACCGCTTTTGTAAAAAACCCACCCCTCTGAGCGACATAAGTTACACCGGAAGAAGTGCCAATGTAGACAGTGCAATGTGGGCGGGAGAGCTTCTTCCACCAACACAGCTACAACCGCTCCTGGAGATGTTTTTTTCATGCCGACAGGAGAATTCTTTCCCGTTGGCATAGAGTGGCTACACGAGCAACCGTATAGCAGGGCAGGCATGTCAATACAGTGCAGACATGCCCTAAATCAATGACTTGATGTCAGCAGACAAGAAACTGAACTGTAACGAGAAAGGTGTTGAATCGTTTAAATAGTGGGGAGGTTTGTTTGTTTTTTTTTCTGGGTAAGAACAGTAGAATCATATCCACGTGGTCCGACCATGTCGCCCATGTGAAGTTCCAGTAAGGACTATTTTCAGAGTAGCAGCCATGTTAGTCTGTATTCGCAAAAAGAAAAGGAGTACTTGTGGCACCTTAGAGACTAACCAATTTATTTGACCATGAGCTTTCGTGAGCTACACAGTATCATCGGATGCATACTGTGGAAACTGCAGATGACATTATATACACAGAGACCATGAAACAATACCTCCTCCCGCCCCACTCTCCTGCTGGTAATAGCTTATCTAAAGTGATCATCAAGTTAGGCCATTTCCAGCACAAATCCAGGTTTTCTCACCCTCCGCCCCCCCCACACACACAAACTCACTCTCCTGCTGGTAATAGCCCATCCAAAGTGACCACTCTCTTTAAAATGTGTATGATAATCAAGGTGGGCCATTTCCAGCACAAATACAGGTTTTCTCACCCCCCCCATCCTCTTTTTTTTTAAGGACTATGCATCTCTACTTGGACAGAAGGTTCCACGCATGTAGGTCTGATTGCCAGACTGGGCTCTTGGCAAGGTAGGCTGTTTAGTTGCTTTGGCAAAGCAAAAGTTAATGTTAGTTGCTTCTCTTTATCCAACTGCTGACATAAATCATATGAACAGAGAGGCTCTCCGTAGGTATTCCTCTGCTCCATGAGACACTTTTTTGGTTTTGTCATTCAAGAGACAGGTACTTCCAACACTTGCAAATGAGTACAGGGCTTACCACCACGAGTAATCCCATTGTAGTCAGTGGGCCATCTCACAATTATAAGCGTGTGCATAGTAGTATTTGCAGGATCTGGACCATGTGGGATTTGCATTAATGATGTCGGGAGAATATAAGGACAATAACCAACTGTGCGTGCCTCTCTGAAAAAGAGACTCCCAAGGTAGAGAAGTTATTTTCTCAAAGGCATTTTCAAACTAATAACGGAATTTCTTTGTGGTGAGATGCAGGAATCTCTGCTTCTAACTGTCTTTAGGTCTACTATTGTGATGAGAAACCTGTATTGACTGGAATAGGCTAGAAAGACCATCCAATGGCTTCATAAAATATTAAGGAGTCCGGTGGCACCTTAAAGACAAACAGATTTATCTGAGCATAAGCTTTGGTGGGTAAAAACCCCACTTAGAATTCGGACCTCAAAACTTCATAATCGTTAACATCACCTAAAAGGGAATTTGTAGCTTTTCCCTGGAAATTCAGAGGCTTCACAGAATGAAGTAACATAAGCTCTTGTGATTTGCTGACAGTCTCGTACCATTCTCTGGACTCCGGTTAAAACTGGTCACCGCTAACAACTTCCTTATTAATAACCGCATCTGTGGAAATGTGAGGTGGAGCACTTAAAACGTGTGGTTAGAAAGTCATGACTAAGCTGCAAAAAGAAAACAACTTAGAATGACATCAGCCAAAATGGAAGTTTCTAACTTTACTGGAACTACACATATTATTGGTTTCAGAGGAATGACACAAAAGCATTAAATACCCTATCTTGCATTCCTTTCCCATTAACTACAGTGAAAGTTTTGCTAAGGGGAGCCAGATCAGATCCTATTGGATTCTGTCATGAAATACAGGAAAGACAGCTATTTTTCCTCACATTCTCACACTGAAATATTCTTGTGAGTTTTGAGTGATCCTCATCCATTTGAATTGATCACTCATGGCATATAATCATAGAATATCAGGGTTGGAAGGGACCTCAGGAGGTCATCTAGTCCAACCCCCTGCTCAAAGCAGGACCGATCCCCAATTAAACCATCTCAGCCATAGCATGAATGGTCACGATGCAAAATGAAGTCAAACGTTACCCTTATTAGATATCTTCTTCCCTAGAATGAACAGATTCAAACTGGATTTGTAAGCAAAGGAGGCATTAGTGTAGTAACAGCATCCACTTTAAGACTGTCTGCAGTCTTTAGACTCATTGAAATGTATGAGATCGAGAATCATATGGACTCCAGAGGCATAGTACACCATGCTTTTAGCTGACTCGGAGAGCGATCACAAGTAGTGATCATAAAGTGCTGCTGCGCATTATGCCATCCTCCTCCTCCTCAAACCCAAACTGAGATCAACAGGTGAAAGAAAATGAATATGTTCCTGGAACACACCAAGGTGCAGACAAGGACTGGTGAGTCAGTATCCACTATAGAAGCAAGAGGGACTGCAGATCCGGCCAAGGCTGTTCCCAGATGCTGGGAAGCAGGAATATCTAGGAGTCACAGTGCCTGATTTTGCTATTGTCTAAGTCAGTGGTTTTCAACCTCTTTTTATTTGTGGACCCCTAAAAAATTTTTGAATGAAGAGGCAGACCATTTTGGAAATTTTAGACATAGTCTACAGAACCCCAGAGCTCCACAGATCACAGGTTTAAAACCACTGGTCTAGATCAATGGGAGTTTGGCCATGAGTTTCAACAAAAGCAGCAGTGGTCCCTTATGTAAGAAGAATTTAAAGAGGTATTATTTTATAGACAGAGTGCTGAATAAGAAGGTATCAAGTATCAGGGGGTAGCCGTGTTAGTCTGTATCCACAAAAACAACAAGGAGTCTGGTGACACCTTAAAGGCCAACAGATTTATTTGGGCATAAGCTTTTGCGGGTAAAAACCCACTTCTTCAGGTGCATGGAGTGAAAATTACAGATACAGGCACAAATACTTGAAGAGCAGGGAGTTATCTTACAATGCTTTCCATGCATCTGAAGAAGTGGGGTTTTTACCCACGAAAGCTTATGCCCAAATAAATCTGTTAGTCTTTAAGGTGCCACTGGATTCCTCATTGTTTTTCTGAATAAGAAGGGGAGGTCTCCACTCATG
This sequence comes from Caretta caretta, assembly GCF_965140235.1. Taxonomy (NCBI): domain Eukaryota; kingdom Metazoa; phylum Chordata; order Testudines; family Cheloniidae; genus Caretta; species Caretta caretta. Next base: position 96,292,748 of record NC_134214.1, read on the forward strand.
ATATTGAGTCAAGTAGATTTAATATATCTAAGCAAAACTTGTCAAATATATTTTACAGGGTTTTTTTAGTTAAATAGCTAATAAGTGTATGTGAAGACATGTGTATATAATCATATTACTTATCTCTTATATAGCATTTTCCATCAGCAAGTCTCAGTGTTTTCCAAAGGAGCTCAGTATCATTCTCATTATGCATGTGTATCTATGTCAAAATGATAGTTGTCCTCAAACTGTTCCAGACAGAAAGGGAAGTATATTTTTTAGGTCTAATACTATTATGCAAGGATGGAACTATGAAAATTCGTCCTATGGCTACAATACAGAGCCTATGCTAGCATAGGTATGCTGGCATAAGCCCCGCGTAGACACAGCCTACACTAAGAGAAGGAGTTTTTCTGCCAGTGTAGGAACGCCACCTACCTGCGCAATGTTAGCTATGCCAACAGAAATGTACTTGAGATGCGATAGCTGTGACTATACTGGTGTGTTTGTTGGCATAGGAATGTCAGCCAGGGTGTGGTTTTTCCACATGAGAGTATACGTTTTAACTGTAGACCAAGCCTCAGTCTTCACTGATTTCTGTATAAACTGAAACCTTTCTGTGTAATTCTATAGCTGATAAGGAAGGCCTTTTAAATTAAATCATTTTAAGATTTGGCAAAATTATCATCTCCCTTTGTTGCCTCTCGTATACATGTATGAACTTGAAACGTTTTAAATGTTGTTAGCAGTACAGACTGGAAAAGCTCTGTTTTAGTGCACATCCTTCACCCTCTAATAAAACGTCAGGAAAATGTCCCAAATGATGGGCCAGGGAGGTAGAAGAGGAAATTAAGCCAGTGTGGCAATCGGATGCAGTAGGCCAAAATAATGCTGTGAATATGACTTTGATTTAATGTAATCTCATCAGAAGAGGAGCTTCTCAAACAATAATATAATTGTTTTCTTATTTAGGGAAATCTAATTATATCAAGCTGACTTCTGAAAACCCCAAGAAGGCAATGCATGTTTCTGGAGGATTATTGCACATTCAGAAAGATTAGTATTGAAATTCCTATGTGTCTGGGTGCCCAGGAGTATCATGAAACCACATAGAAAAGCCCATTTTGCAGAGTGGTGAAACTTTCCCTTCTCTCGTTGGCTTCAATGGATTCTCCTTCTCTTCCAAAGCCACCTGGGCTATTTATATTTATTAGCGTGTGTCAAATGCTTTGCAAACAATTGAAGAACAAACACTAGAGTTTACAGCCGATCCTGCAAGCTGATATATCCATGTGCCTATGCAGATCTTCATTGAAGCCAAAGGGTGCAGGGATCTGTTTGCAGACCAGAGCCTAATTTCAGGCATTATGCAATGAGAGAGAGTAACAGACAATAGGAAGGACAAGGGTTGCAACACTAGGATTACACTGTTACTCAGTGTCATGTGCATAATAGAATGGTTACCTAAAGGTTTTGTCTGCTTCCCTATTTCCTCCTTTCGCTTTCCTATAAAATTAGATTACTTCTTGTTAAGTAGTGGGCACATCTTTCTATTGATCACTCCCGGGCCCAGACGATCAAGGTGTCTGTGTGGCAAATAGATATTTTAACTCTCCTTTGCTAGCTGGGGAGATGGCAGTTGGGTCTTGGACAATACTATTTTTCTTGGGCAAATCCTCCATGTCCACTGGCACTAATTATAATGAGAATCTTCCTCTGTAAGAGGCTCATTGTTGAGCCATTCACTTGCTGTATGACCTCAAGCAAATCATTTGACCTCCTTCCACCTCAGTGAACCAGCCCAGAGTAAAATGCAGAACCTCCCTGCAAACCAGATGCTGTGTATGAGCAGAGCTTTCTGGGGAAATGCCATCTTCAGTTCCAGACTGAGACCAGACTTTTTAACCTCTTCTCATAGCTGGATGAGGAAATGTTGGGGAGGAATTCCAAGAGCAATTGGTAGAAGGTGGCTTAAATCTTGGGGCCAAATCCTTGATTGTGGCTCTGTCTCCTGAGGGCCACTCTAATGGTGCAAAAGGTAGTAGAGAGCTTTCTCGTGTGGCAGCTGGGGAGTAGCATACAATGAGCAGAGTTTGATCTATGCCAACTGCTCCCCTCAAGCAAAGAGGCATTCTTGGGTGGGCCAGCGTGGGCAGAAGCATTGTGGCCAGGTTACAGGTCTGACTTATAAAATATCAGCTACTTTCCTTTATTCAGTGCTGCCTTAGCTTCTTTCTTTCATGCAACAGTGAAAACTGGCCTTGTAGTAAAGCATAAGTACAGCAGTGACTTCCTCTTTTTCTTTCAAGCTGAGGATGTGTGCCCAGGCAAAACTGGAACCCTTCCAGTAAACACCATGAAGTCCACTGAGGGCTGCACAGATGGACACGAGGACAAAGGCAGCATTTCAGAGGTGGATGGGTTCTCTCACATGTACAGGCCCCGAAAAGGTAGAATGGGGCATCAGTGACGTTTATTGTTTCATTGTCTGCTCCAGTTTTCAAGAGCTAATGATGGCTAGAGCGGGGCCAAAGTGTAAAAAGTCAGATGCAGATTTTGAACACCTATGAGTTTGGCAGTGTTCAGAAGCAACCTCTGGGTTCAGCCCATTAGAGACACTTTGAAGAACTGGGTTTCTCTGCCCAATCTCTCCCTCCTCCCAGGTTCAGGAAGGTTTGGAGCTCAGAGTTCGGGTTTGATTCCATCTTTAACTACTATTCTGTCTTGGATACTGCAGTGAGTTTGTATAGCAGAAATTATTAGTGTAGAGGAAAGCACATATCCATTTACAGGAGCTTTATGCCAGGTGCTGTGCAACCACAAACAGAGGGCTCGATCCTGCAGGGTGCTGAGCTCTTGGGCCCTGACCTAGCAAAGCACCGTTGACTTCAGTGGGACCGCTCATGTACTTAAAGTTAAGCATGTACTCAAGTGCTTTGGTGGATCAGAGCCAGAGTTCAGCCCCTGGCAGACTTGAGTCCCAAAGTATTATCATTGCTGTGAAGAGCTAACAATGTGAAAACTCAGCACATTCAGGGTATGTCTACACTACAAAATTAGGTCGATTTTATACAGTCGATTGTGTATGTTCCCACTAAGCACATTAAGTCAGCGGAGTGCGTCCTCATTACCATGGCTAGCATGGACTTACGGAGTGGTGCACCGTGGGTAGCTATCCCACAGTTCTCGCAGTCTCCGTTGCCCATTGGAACTCTGGGTTAAGCTCCCAATGCCTGATGGGGCAAAAACATTGTCGCTGCTGGTTTTGGGTACATGTCGTCAGTCACCCCTCCGTCCGTGAAAGCGAGGGCAGACAATCATTTCGCACCTTTTTTCTGTGCAGACGCCATACCACGGCAAGCATGGAGCCCGCTCAGCTCAGCTCGCCATCATCGCTGCTGTTGTGTCCTGGGTGCTGCTGTCAGCAGACAGTGCAGTAGGACTGCTAACCATCGTCATCCGCTGCAGCTCTGCTCTCCTGCTCTTGTAAATGAACTCAGTCTCAATAGCAAATTTCTCCATGTTGGTGTCATCCACCGCTTCCGCTGCAACTCTGCTCTCCTGGTGCCATGAATCCACCTCGCAGGTCCTCTCGTCATTCTGTATAAATATCTATTCTCATGGCATCCGTCGTCATCCTCCGCTTCCGCTGCAACTCTGCTCTCCTGCAGACCCCATACCATGGCAAGCATGGAGCCCGCTCAGCTCACCGCTGCTGTTGTGAGCATTGTAAACACCTTGCGCATTATCCTGCAGTATGTGCAGAACCTGCAAAAGCAGGTGAGGAGGCGACAGCAGCGCAGTGACGAGAGTGATGAGAACATGGACACAGGCTTCTCTCAAAGCATGGGCCCTGGCAATTTGGACATCATGGTGGTAATGGGGCAGGTTCCTGCCATTGAACGCCAATTCTGGGCCTGGGAAACAAGCACAGACTGGTGGGACCGCATAGTGTTGCAGGTCTGGGATGATTCCCAGTGGCTGCAAAACTTTCACGTGCATAAGGGTACTTTCATGGAACTTTGTGACTTGCTTTCCTGTACCCTGAAGGCAAGAATACCAAGATAAGAGCAGCCCTCACAGTTGAGAAACGAGTGGCTATAGCCCTCTGGAAGCTTGCAACACTGTCGGGAATCAATTTGGAGTGGGTAAATCTACTGTGAGGGCTGCTGTGATCCAAGTAGCCAACGCAATCACTGAGCTGCTGATATCAAGGGTAGTGACTCTGGGAAATGTGCAGGTCATAGTGGATGGCTTTGCTGCAGTGGGGTTCCCTAATTGTGGTGGGGCAATAGTCAGAACGCATATCCCTATCTTGGGACCAGAGCACCTTGGCAGCCAGTAGTACGTTAACCACAAGAGGTACTTTTCAATGGTGCTGCAAGCACTGGTGGATCACAAGGGACATTTCACTGACATCAACGTGGGATGGCCAGGAAAGGTGCATGACGCTCGCATCTTCAGGAACTCTGGTCTGTTTGAACAGCTGCAGGAAGGAACTTACTTCCCAGTCCAGAAAATTACCTTTGGGGATGTAGGAATGCCTATAGTTATCCTTGGGGACCCAGCCTACCCCTTAATGCCATTGCTCATGAAGCCATACACAGGCACCCTGAACAGTAGTAAGGAGCAGTTCAACTATAGGCTGAGCAAGTGCAGAATGGTGGTAGAATGTTCATTTGGACATTTAAAAGTGCGCTGGCGCAGTTTACTGACTAGGTTAGACCTCAGCAAAACCAATATTCCAATTGTTATTGCTGCTTGCTGTGTGCTCCACAATATCTGTGAGAGTAAGGGGGAGACATTTATGGTGGGGTGGCAGGTTAAGGCAAATCGCCTGATTACACACAGCCAGACACCAGGGTGATTAGAAGAGCACAGCTGGGCACCCTGCACATCAGTGAAGCTTTGAAAACCAGTTTCATGACTGGCCAGACTACAGTGTGACAGTTCTGTTTGTTTCTCCTTGATGAAAACCCACCCCCTTAGTTGGCTCTACTTCCCTGTAAGCCACCGACCTCCCCCCTTTGATCACCGCTTTCAGAGGCAATAAAGGCGTTATTGTTTCAAAATCATGCATTCTTTATTAATTCATCACTCAAATAGGGGGGAAACTCTCAAGGTAGCCCAAGAGGGGCGGGTGAGTAGGGAAGCACTGGCTGGGGCGGTGGATGAGGGGAGGAGGGAAGGACAAGGCCACACTACAGTTCAAAACTTATTGAATGCCAGCCTTTTGTTGCTTGGGCAATCCTCTGGGGTGGAGTGGCTGGGTGCCCATAGCCTCCCCGCTCGTGTTCTTGGGCTTCTGGGTGAGGAGGATATGGAACTTGGGGAGGAGGGCAGGCGGTTATACAAGGGCTGCAGCAGCAGTCTGTGCTCCTGCTGCCTTTCCTGCAGCTCCACCAGACGCCTGAGCATGTCAGTTTGCTCCCCCATTAGCCTCAGCATTGCATCCTGCCTCCTCTCATTATGCTCCTCCCTCCTCTCTTCGCGTTCATTTAATGCTTTCCTGGACTCTGCCATTGTTTGCCTCCACGTATTCTGCTGAGCTCTTTCAGTGTGGGAGGACTGCATGTGCTCTGAGATCATGTAATCGCAAGTGCGTTTTTTTCGCCTTCTAATCTGCGCTAGCCTCTGGGACGGAGATGATGGGGGAACATAGAAACATTTGCAGCTGCGGGAGGAAAAAAAGGGAGAGTACTGTTTAAAAAGATACATTTTTAGAGACCAAAGGGAAGACTATTTCACACTGAATCAAGCGATTCACATTACATAGCACATGTGCTTTTGGTACAGGGTCGCATTATGCTTCTTATAGTGAGTGTCTGCCAGTTTGGTCTGAGAGATCACACACGTTCGCCTGTGCAACAGAATTTGGCTTGCAGGCAGCCACTGTAAGGCAAAGGGTTTTGGCTTCTTCAACCTTCATAACATGTGGGAATGGTTTCAAACAGCAGCACCCTCCTTTCCCATACCAAGCAAAGCCCATTGGGTTGGCCATTTAAAAGGAGGGGCTGCGGTTTTAGGGTGAATGTGCAGCACAACCCAACCCCCCCCCCACACACACACCCAATTCTCTGGGATGATTGCTTCACCACCCACCACCCCCACCACGGGGCTAGTATCAGGGAAGTTCTCTGTCAGCCAAACGCGAACAGCCCAGCATGAACAGGCACCTCTGAATGTCCCTTTGGTGTGGTAAAGTGTCTTGGCATGGAGGATGGAATAAGGCTGCCCTCCCCAGAAACCTTCTGCAATGGCTTTTGGAGTACCTCCAGGAGAGCTTCATGGAGATGTCCCTGGAGGATTTCCTCTCCATCCCCAGACACGTTAACAGATTTTTCCAGTAGCTGTACTGGCCGCGAACGCATCCCAAGTCTTCAGGGCAAATTACTCATTAAACACGCTTGCTTTTAAACCCTGTATTATATTTACGAAGGTACACTCACCAGAGGTGCCTTCTCTGGCTTCATGGTCTGGGAGCCCATCGTGGGAGGGTTGGGAGGGTGTTGACTCCAGGGTGATGAACAGTTCCTGGCTGCTGGGGAGAAGGGATTCACCGCTTGCCTGCTGTGCGCTATCCTCCTCATCTTCCTCCTCCACAAAATCCTCATCCCTGTTGCGTGAGACTCCCCCCTTGCAGGTGTCCATGGACAGTGGTGGGGTAGTGGTAGGGGCCCCGCCTAGAATTGCATGCAGCTCATCATAGAAGTGGCAGGTATGGGGCTCTGACCCAGAGCGAACGTTTGCCTCATTTGTTTTTTGATAGGCTTGCCTGAGCTCCTTAATTTCCATGTGGAACTGCCATGTGTCCCTATTGTAGCCTCTGTCCATCATGCCCTTGGAGATTTTGGCAAATATATTAGGATTTCTTCTTTTGATCATAGTTCTGCCTACACGAATTCTTCTCCCCACACAGTGATCAGCTCTAGTACCTCCCATTCCATCCATGCTGGAGCTCTTTTGCGATTCTGGGACTGCATGGTCATCTGTACTGATGAGCTCTGCATGGTCATCTGTGCTGATCAGCTCACCATGCTGGCCAAACAGGAAATGAAATTCAAAAGTTCCCGGGGCTTTTCCTGTCTACCTGGCCAGTGCATCTGAGTTGAAAGCACTGTCCAGAGCAGTCACAGTGGAGCACTCTGGGATAGCTCTCGGAGGCCAATACTGTCTAATTGCGTCCACACTACCCCAAATTCAACCAACGAGGTCGATTTTAGCGCTAAACCACTCACTGGGGAGGAGTATAGAAATCGATTTTAAGAGCCCCTTAAGTCGACAAAACAGGCTTGGTCTTGTGGACGGGTGCAGGGTTAAATTGACCTAACGCTGCTAAATTCGACCTAAACTCGTAGTGCAGACCAGGGCTCAGAGTGGTTGGGTTTTCTGTCCCCTCTGCAGGGAAAAAAACCTGCATATGGAAAAATCTGTCCCGGAATTCGATGAGCTCAAACTCCCTGAGGAATTCGAGCTGGTGGAGGCTTTGTTAACACAGAGTGTAACTGAATTGGAGGCTTATTCTTATTATTTATTACTTATATTACAGTAGCAGTTGAGCTGGGGGCTCCTTTGTGTTAGGGGCTGCACAGACACCTAGTAAGAAAGATATGGTCCCTGCCCCAGAGCGCGGACAGTAGGACCACCTACCATGGCAGGCCTGCGCACAGCAGGAAGCAATTGCAGGATCCAGGCCTTGTGGAACCAGGCAACTTTGCATTCCTGGCACCAAGACAATAAAATTATAAGTCGTAGTGAGTAGAAATTGGTTTGTAGCAAACTCTTTCATTTGTAATTTCCTGTGCTGGTTCCCAAAGCTCTTTGGAGATGAAGGGAAAGAAGCAGATGATATGTTGGATTGATCTAAGGAACGAATGTCCGTGGCGGTGGAGATACTACTTATAAAGAACTATGAAGGCCTCATACCTGCCTACTCCTCCCACAGAAGGTGGGTGGGAACTGGGCAGAGCCTTGACTCCACTTCCCCTATTCACTGGCCAGGACAGGGCTGTCCTAATTTGCTGCTGGCACAGCCCCAATAAATTACTGCCCTTCCCTCCCCACTTCCCCTCACATACCAGAGCAAATACTATCTAGCAGGATGGGCTCTTAGTCCATGATGAGGGCTCCTAGTTGCTCCCACCATAGAAACAATAAATGACAACAATGATCATATCTAGGAAGCAGGGAAGGGAATTGTACCTGCCTGGGGCTAATCCTAGGGTAGTGCAATTCCTGCAGCACCCTTTGCTCAGGGCTTTTTCTGCAGGCACAATCTAGCCCTTGATTCTCAAACCAGTCATAGAATTTCCTGCTCTGTGGTTTCATTCCTTTTAGTTTTTAGTTGATGTTTCCATTTCCCCAGTTTGCAAAGCATAACACGAAGTTAAACACCAGTCTCCCTTGGCCTTCCAACAACAGTAACTTGCTGCTGTGCTCTGTATCCTGGCTCTGTAACAAGGTTATATTACGAGAAAAATATCAATATTAAAGTCATTTTCTCCCCGCATTTCCTTTTGTGCATGTGTGTCATGGGGAGGAACTGGGGCAGTAATACCTGCATTTTTCATTCAGAGTAAATGTTCTTGAAATTACATGTTCTGCAGAGCAGGTAAATATGTTTCATGCTCCCCTAAAGCATTGTATTAAAATTATATAAACCTGATAAGCATTTGGCCATTTCAAGATTGTTATAATATCTATAATTGTCATCCATAAAAGTCATAGGTTTCATTTTCCTCCACTGATGTCCTAGAAATATTTATATACTTTTCTCAGACTAGTAACCCTTACCAGCTTGTAGCTTTGCAAAAGGCCCTTGTAAATTCCTGGTTTTGGTGGAGAGGAACAGTACTTCTTAATCATAGCTATCTCTTTAATGGGAAAAATTAACTTAGAGAATGGGGGGAAGGGAATCTTACAACAAAACAGAGCTCGTATTCTCTTTTATATCACTGAACTCCACTTTACCCGGCAATATGTCATACTGCCTTGCAGAATGTTTGTCAAGCCCTTTGTATACCTGTGGTGCTAGCTGACTCCCTGAAGACAGTGGTGTTGTAGGCATGTAACACAGCAGAATGTGGACAACTGGGTCAGAATCTGAATTTTCAATATCTTCCCTGTATGTGTGCTTTATGTAAAAAGTTTGCCTCTCATTCCCTGATGGTATGTTAATGCAAAGAGAGAGAGGAGATCCTTTTGACTCCTCTTATCCTTGCTACCTGTCTTTAAAGTTAGTGACCTTTCTAAACTGGGTCTCGTTCTTCTGTTAACAGATAAGGCTACTTGATTTATTTACCTAAGCACTTGGCTTCCTAGAACCTTATTGTGATTTACTTACTACTTATTCTTCAGAGAAAATGTCTAACTCTGCTGTAGGTGGAGTGGACACGAAACAATCATTCACAATCAGGGTTTGGGTTTTGTTGTTGGTACTCTAAGCTTTCCTACTTTATCACTCATCCATCCTGGTCAGACTTGTGAAGCTGGACTGAGGAATCCACAGTGGCTGGCTGCTGTGCTATGCAAATCCCTTTACAACATCCACAACAGGAATGTGTGTAAATAATATTAAGATTGTGACACAAACTAACCGAGCTATGATGCAACTAGACACAAGGACTGCTAGTGCTTAGAAGTCATGGTGATGGATGCTTCAGAAATGCTGATTGGCAGATTAGAGAGACAAGGTGGGTGAGGTAATATATTTTATTGGACCAACTTCTCTTGATGAGAGAGAGAGAGAAGTTTTCGAGCTCTGTGTAAATCTGAAAGGTTGTCTCTCTGACCAACAGAAGTTGGTCTACCTTGTCTCTCTCATATCCTGGGACCTAGATGACTACAATGCTGATACACACAGAGAGATGAGAGTGTGGGTGTGGGATTATTAACGAGATCTGGGACCTGGAATCTTCCATTTTAATCTGGCACAGATTGGCAGTGACCCAAAAGCATTGACGCTGACTTGGTGGCCTGTGTGGAATGTGTTGGTCTGAGTTCATTTTCCAGTAGATGAAGCAGCATGCCATAAAAATCCACCCTCAGTTTCAATCCTCAGAAGATTGGTCATGGAACCTGCACTGTCTTTTCACACCAAGAAGGGGTCTTTCCCGGCAGGGAGTTAAGGCACAAGGGCAAAATGTTTGAGGAAGCTTGAAACAGTATGTGTGCTGTTCCTGCTGCCTGCATAATCCGGTCACTGAACCCTTCACGTCACTTTTTCTGCAGTACTGACAGAGAACCTCATGAAAGGTCATTGCACTTTAATGTCACCTCATGGAAAAGTGCCTGCCTTTTTGGCAGGGTATCTCTAGAAAAATCTCATCTTCACACCTGAGGGCAAGCCTTCAAACTTGTCTCAGCAGAGCATTCCTCAAAAGTTCACAACTTCTTTTCATCCTAGATCAGGTAACCAAGGACACCAGTGAGAAGTTGCTACCAGTTCCCCTCTGCAGTGAGACAGGCCCAGAGGGAGGAGGTGGCTTCCTGACCTCAGCAATGAAGTGGAAAAAGAGAAACATTTTTTCAGGTACACCAGTGGCTAGCTCACTTACATTGCATGCTGCTAACTTAACTGTGCTGCCAGTGACTTCCTGAATGAGACAGGTTAAAGAAAAAGGGAATAGGCTTGCTGGCTAAGGTGTTTTCAGTGTGAGGATTTGATTACCCCTTTCACAAAACATACCTTCCCCAGCAAAATGGCTAGGAAACCTGTCTGTGAAAACTCTCCAGGGCGTTCCCCTACTTCCTCTAAGCCACATTAGAGGTTGTATTGATTTCAGTTATTTCAACAGAAAAATCACTTCCCTAACCAAAATAATACCACTGATGTCAAAAGAGTTGATATTGATGCAATACCTGTGGGTAGACAAGGCTTAAATATTCAGCTGTCCAGTGGAAATGAGTTAATGTAATAATAATTTGCACTTCTTTAGTGCTTTCCATTTGAAGCTCTGGAGTACTTGGTGATGGTTTGTGATAATTAATGATAAAGGAATTCACACTTGGGCCTTAGGCCTTGTGAGAAAGTTGCACCAGTTTAACTTAAATGAGGTTTTAAACCAATTTAGTTAAAATGGTGCAAACCCCTGTGTGGATGCTTTTATTATGGTGCAGAATTGAGTTAGGTTGTTAGCTGAAAAGTGACACCTAATTGACTTAAACTAAATCAATGAAGTAACTTTTACTAAATCACTGTTAGGCTTGGCCTACACCTAAAAATTAGATCAACCTAACCACATTGCTAAGGACTGTGAAAAACTTCACGCCCTGTGAGATGTAGTTGGTTGACATAATCCACACTGTAGGTGCAGCTAGGTCAGCTGCAGGGATGCTCGTGGTGGGAGTAATGGTGCTGCTTTAACGATCATGGTATAGTTAAAACAATAAATTTTTTCTGTGCAGACAAGACACGAATACAAGAGAGAGACTTTGAGACTGAAGTTAGAAAGAAAATTACTCCAAATCCCCTTTCATCAATCTACAGTACAGCACTCCTGAGCCATAGCTTAGTAGTGTAGACATATCCTTAGTATTCACACGGGAGAAGGGGTGCACTAATTTAATTAAAATGGTTTTTAAAAAATCGCACTTTGAGCTAAATTGCTGCAACTTTCTTGTGTAGACCATGACTGAGGTCCAGTCTACACTACAGACCTATATCAGGATAACTACATCGCTCAAGGGTGTGAAAAATCCACACCCCTGAGTGACGTAGTTATACTGACCTAACCCCCGCCCCCTCGGTGTAGACAGCACTCGACAAAGCTACCACCTCTCGGGGAGGTGGATTAACTACGCCAATGGGAGAGCTCCCCTCCACACAGCACCAGAGGGTAACATATGGGCTGTTATTCATTAACTCAGAAGCCTACAATCCACAGGAAGCTCTCTAGTCTGGGAGGCTAGTTAGCACCCGGATCAAATTAATTGTGGACTATTTTATCTGCTACTGGTTAAACCAAAGCTTAATCCTAAAGTAGCGTTTAGTTAAGGAAATATTAGAGGAAAAGCTAATGGCCACTTTAAACCCCTAGACAGTTCCATGGGGAATCACACACCAGAAGGAAACACCATGAATACCAACATGCAGTATTTGCTCTTCTGCGCAGTTAGGCCTTACATCAGGCCCTAAATTAAGTAAAGAAAACTCCTTAGCCATCTTGTTACGGACTATTGACTATTTATTTATTTAAACCCACTTATGCCTAAAGCAGTAAGATTCTCACATTAAACCACTTGATTTAAACATGGTGAAAATGTTTCACAAATCAAAAAAAGCCAGGCTTAAAGGCCGGTGTGGTATTTAATTAAGAACATTTCATAAAGGTTTGGTCAGCACAGGGGTAAATATTTGTCATCATTTACTTTAAGTTAAAAAAAAATCACATTACAAAGCATATTTTCTTTTACTACACTGTCAGAATCCAAGATGCATCTTTAATTGGTTTAATGGAGCCACAAAGCATGACATTAGACGGCTTTTTCCTAGTTCACAAAGGTCATATTTACATGTACCTAGTGGTATTTCCTTGTTTTCTAGATAAGATAAAGCAAAGGGGAAGTGTTTGGTTCCAGGTGAGTGGAAGAGGGTATAAGAAACGGGAAGAAGATAACAGTGTTTGGCACAGGTGGGAATTTATCATGTAGACTTTCCACTCTGTTTACATTCAAGCTGCAATGGCATGAACATTTTTCTGAATACAGAATCTAAACCTTCTTGCTGTACATTTTAATTCCCAGAAAAAGGTTTAGCGCACAGACAAACCTGTAGCTGTGTATTTATTTTCAAGTGGCATTAGTCTATGTTCCTTCTTCGAGCTCACAAAGCTCTAGTGACTTTCACAAACATCATTGGGATGAGGCTGAATTAAACCCCAGAAACCTCTCACACTGTGAAGTCAGATGAAATCAAAGGCTGGGCTCCTCTCCTTCTGACAGCTGTCTCCTAACCCTGTCCTTTGAACGCAGGGCTTTCAGCAGAGCCACATAAATCTCACACTTGGAAAATCCTAGATTGATTCTAAATAATTTCAAGCAATTTCTTATCAAGAGCCAGATCTATAAATATTTCCTTCATCTCTGGTAGCTCTTCCTGTGCTCCCAGGCCTTTCTACCCCAGTGCACATAGCAACCCTGACAAGCACTGATGGGCCATAGTTCTGTCAGTGCTTACTACTGTCCTAGCTGAGTGCAGATAATCAATAGTGCAAGGTTCATAGGCGTCTCTTGTTCCAGTTTTCCCCTTCCCACTGGGAACAATTGTTCTGAAGCCTTTTGTGCAGCTCATTGAGAGAGAGAAAGGTTGTTGCCAGCCTTTTGCTTTAGATTCTCTAGCCAGCTCCCGGCAGTAAGGATCAAACTGAAGATTGTAGCCAATAGTGCATACACTAGATGTGGTCCTTGAAGAGGTTTCTAGTGGCTTTGCCTAAGGGTCTTGACTGTAAGTATGGTTTGCTGCTACACGTAGGGCCAGATCCTCAGCTGGTATCAGTTGGTGCAACTCCATGAAAGCTACGCCAATTGGCACCAGCTGAGAATCTGGCTCTTGTATATGAGTGATATCTCCTCAATCTAGCTATGGAAGCAAGGACCCAAATGGCAGGTGCATAGTCAACAAATGTCCCTAATGAATCTCAGGTAGAATGCAACTTCTTTTAGCTGCTGCCATGCTCTTCACTTACCTGTTTTGACCACACGCGGTTGAGAATTTCATTAGCTAGATATGGAAATTCTTAACAGGCTGTGGTTATAATCTGTTCCATTTTATTTATTGATTTTAGTCTTTTCTAAAAATGGGTTAAAATAGCTAAAAATAGAGACTGTGTAGAGGAAAGAATATGATTTCCAGGCCCAATCACCACGCGGTGGTGCAAGTATCCAGTACTATTGTGAGACATAATAGCTAATACTGAAATGTGTTATCCCTAAAAGTAAAATATCGACATTACTTTAATACAGAACAATTATTTCACCTTTGTTAGATTAGCTAAGAATTCTAGTTAGATATAGATTTTGTTAAAAAAAAAGCAGAAATCGGTGTTGAATAATACTAATACATGTATTATTCGCTGTATTCCTTTGTCTGTATAAAATGAATATCAAATTACTTCCAAAGTGTCGGGGAATATGTTAACTCTGAAGAAAGGTAGCTTGGAGTATCCCACTGTTCTCAGCCCTTTTGCAATAAAAGGGGAAAGAAGCTACAAATGACAATTTAATATTTTTAAAAAGAGAATTTTCATGGTGCAATTAATATTTTACTTAAACATTGTATACATAGCCACAAAACATGCCACTGTGAAGCCATAATGACTTGTAAATTATTCAATTTGAGAACTGTCTGCTATCCTTTTGATTATAACATCTGATTAGTGGCTGGTATATAAGAGTATCATTAGGCAAAACATCTACTTTTTTTCTTCTTAGAAATAAGTAGGTAAAACCTGTTACCACATGTGACTTTGTGAATTAGAGAAAGGGATAAGTGAGGCAAGGAAATGCTCGGTTCCATTTATCACATTTGGCTGTTGAGAAAGAAGTTCTGAAATTTAAGAAAAATTACTGTTTCTTATTAAGGATATTGAGCCACCTTCACGTATATTAATATCCAATGCAAATATTGCCAGTTAAAGTCTGTTAAAAGAATAAAAACTTTGTAAACAACAATCCGTTTTATGAAAAATCATGATTTTTCCTTATACCTTAAAGCCAATGGTCAACATCTCTCATATCACTAGTAATGGGATGTATTCCAACAAAATTTGACTCCCAGCATCCAGGGGTTAACCTTTTTGAAAAGTGCATTGTTTTAAGTTTCCCAGAGGGTGAGTCATCCTGTAATGCATTACATCGAGGTGCATCAGTCATGGAGCCTTATGTCTCGGAATCGTAAAGTCACATAATTGGATGTGACTGACACTATCTGACATGACAAGTCACTCAGGAAAGCGCAAGAAAACAAAAACCATGTTGTTCTGAAAATTGTACTTAAAGCTGCTCCTTATCATGTTTTTTCCATGTTTTGTTTTTTCAGCAAAGCAGGACATGTGTTTTATAATGGATCTGTGGTCGGAGGAGAATGCATGAAAGGAGTTTCTGATCTAGAAATAAACAAACTATTGTCATTTTGGTTTACAGACAACTTGTTCAAAAGTTGATTTTTCACGGTGGAATCCGCTGAGAACATTATTTCCTTTTAAATTTTGGTAACATCAACTGAAGCAAATCTTGTAATGTTTTTCTAGAGCAGGGATCGGCAACCTTTGGTACGCGGCCCACCAGGGTAAGCCCCCTGGCAGGCCGGGCCGGTTTGTTTACCTGCTGCATCCACAGGTTTGGCTGATCACGGCTCCCACTGGCCACGGTTCGCCGTCCCGGGCCAATGGGGGCTGTGGGAAGTGGCGCGGGCCGAGGGATGTGCTGGCCGCCGCTTCCTGCAGCCCCCATTGGCCTGGAGCGGTGAACCGTGGCCAGTGGGAGCCACGATCGGCTGAACCTGCGGATGCAACAGGTAAACAAACCGGCCCGGCCCGCCAGGAGGCTTACTCTGGTGGGCTGCATGCCAAAGGTTGCTGATTCCTGTTCTAGAGTATGATCTCTCTCTCTCTCAGAGAGATTTTGAGAACCCAACTGGAGTACTGTCATGGATGGTTATAAACTGTTCAGGAAGGACAGGCAGGGCAGAAAAGGTGGGGGAGTAGCACTGTATGTAAGGGAGCAGTATGACTGCTCAGAGCTCCGGTACAAAACTGCAGAAAAACCTGAGTGTCTCTGGATTAAGTTTAGAAGTGTGAGCAACAAGAGTGATGTAGTGGTGGGAGTCTGCTATAGACCACCGGACCAGGGGGATGAGGTGGATGAGGCTTTCTTCCGGCAGCTCACGGAAGCTACTAGATCGCATGCCCTGATTCTCATGAGTGACTTTAATTTTCCTGATATCTGCTGGGAGAGCAATACAGCGGTGCATAGACAATCCAGGAAGTTTTTGGAAAGCGTAGGGGACAATTTCCTGGTGCAAGTGCTAGAGGAGCCAACTAGGGGGGGGAGCTTTTCTCGACCTGCTGCTCACAAACCGGGAAGAATTAGTGGGGGAAGCAAAAGTGGATGGGAATCTGGGAGGCAGTGACCATGAGTTGGTTGAGTTCAGGATCCTGACACAGGGAAGAAAGGTAAGCAGCAGGATACGGACCCTGGACTTCAGAAAAGCAGACTTCGACGCCCTCAGAGAACGGATGGGTAGGATTCCCTGGGGGACTAACATGAAGGGGAAAGGAGTCCAGGAGAGCTGGCTGTATTTCAAGGAATCCCTGTTGAGGTTACAGGGACAAACCATCCCGATGTGTCGAAAGAGTAGTAAATATGGCAGGCGACCAGCTTGGCTTAACGGTGAAATCCTAGCGGATCTTCAACATAAAAAAGAAGCTTACAAGAAGTGGAAGGTTGGACATATGACCAGGGAAGAGTATAAAAATATTGCTCGGGCATGTAGGAATGAAATCAGGAGGGCCAAATCGCACCTGGAGTTGCAGCTAGCGAGAGATGTCAAGAGTAGCAAGAAGGGTTTCTTCAGGTATGTTGGCAACAAGAAGAAAGCCAAGGAAAGTGTGGGCCCCTTAATGAATGAGGGAGGCAACCTAGTGACAGAGGATGTGGAAAAAGCTAATGTACTCAATGCTTTTTTTGCCTCTGTCTTTACGAACAAGGTCAGCTCCCAGACTGCTGCGCTGGGCATCACAATATGGGGAATAGATGGCCAGCCCTCTGTGGAGAAAGAGGTGGTTAGGGACTATTTAGAAAAGCTGGAAGTGCACAAGTCCATGGGGCCGGACGAGTTGCATCCGAGAGTGCTAAAGGAATTGGCGGCTGTGATTGCAGAGCCATTGGCCATTATCTTTGAAAACTCGTGGCGAACTGGGGAAGTCCCGGATGACTGGAAAAAGGCTAATGTAGTGCCAATCTTTAAAAAAGGGAAGAAGGAGGATCCTGGGAACTACAGGCCAGTCAGCCTCACCTCAGTCCCCGGAAAAGTCATGGAGCAGGTCCTCAAGGAATCAATCCTGAAGCACTTAGAGGAGAGGAAAGTGATCAGGAACAGTCAGCCTGGATTCACCAAGGGAAGGTCATGCCTGACTAATCTAATCGCCTTCTATGATGAGATTACTGGTTCTGTGGATGAAGGGAAAGGGGTGGATGTATTGTTTCTTGACTTTAGCAAAGCTTTTGACACGGTCTCTCACAGTATTCTTGTCAGCAAGTTAAAGAAGTATGGGCTGGATGAATGTACTATAAGGTGGGTAGAAAGTTGGCTAGATTGTCGGGCTCAACAGGTAGTGATCAATGGCTCCATGTCTAGTTGGCAGCCGGTGTCAAGTGGAGTGCCCCAGGGGTCGGTCCTGGGGCCAGTTTTGTTTAATATCTTCATAAATGATCTGGAGGATGGTGTGGATTGCACTCTCAGCAAATTTGCGGATGATACTAAACTGGGAGGAGTGGTAGATACGCTGGAGGGCAGGGATAGGATACAGAGGGACCTAGACAAATTGGAGGATTGGGCCAAAAGAAATCTGATGAGGTTCAATAAGGATAAGTGCAGGGTCCTGCACTTAGGACAGAAGAACCCAATGCACAGCTACAGACTAGGGACCGAATGGCTAGGCAGCAGTTCTGCGGAAAAGGACCTAGGGGTGACAGTGGACGAGAAGCTGGATATGAGTCAGCAGTGTGCCCTTGTTGCCAAGAAGGCTAATGGCATTTTGGGATGTATAAGTAGGGGCATAGCGAGCAGATCGAGGGATGTGATTGTCCCCCTCTATACGACATTGGTGAGGCCTCATCTGGAGTACTGTGTCCAGTTTTGGGCCCCACACTACAAGAAGGATGTGGATAAATTGGAGAGTCCAGCGAAGGGCAACAAAAATGATTAGGGGTCTGGAACACATGACTTATGAGGAGAGGCTGAGGGAACTAGGATTGTTTAGTCTGCAGAAGAGAAGAATGAGGGGGGATTTGATAGCTGCTCTCAACTACCTGAGAGGTGGTTCCAGAGAGGATGGTTCTAGACTATTCTCAGTGGTAGAAGAGGACAGGACAAGGAGTAATGGTCTCAAGTTGCAGTGGGGGAGGTTTAGATTGGATATTAGGAAAAACTTTTTCACTAGGAGGGTGGTGAAACACTGGAATGCGTTACCTAGGGAGGTGGTAGAATCTCCTTCCTTAGAAGTTTTTAAGGTCAGGCTTGACAAAGCCCTGGCTGGGATGATTTAATTGGGGATTGGTCCTGCTTTGAGCAGGGGGTTGGACTAGATGACCTCCTGAGGTCCCTTCCAACCCTGATATTCTATGATTCTATGATTCTATGATATTTGCACAACTGCGAATTTCATGCCAGTGAAAAAACAAGCTCTCTTTAAAGTAAAGCCCCTATTCAGTACCATGTGCCCAAAACACGGCAGGTCAACTATTCCAAGGGCTTCTAAAATTCCTTTTGCAGTATGTGCAGGCTTATCCATTTGCTTGTCTGACTGACACACAACAAATATTGCAGGTGGATTTAAAGGCCTTTAGAAAATGTGGCCACTTCCAATCTCTTGCAGCCAGTTCTGCATGTTAGGGCGGAGTTTAGCAATTGTCACCTCTCTCTTCATTTTATTGCATCCCAACACGATGTTTGCTGCTTTTCTTACAGCCCCAGGACCTACAATTATGTAGGTACCATGTGTGAGAACCTTGTAAGTTTCTAACCCTCCTGGCTGAAGACAGAAACTTGGAAATGTGACCCAAGTGCACTCTAAATGAGTTGGCTGCCCCTGAGTGCCCTCTCATGGCCAGCATGCCTCTGCACTGCTCTGCCATTTATTTTGCCTCTTCCAGGCCTTATTACAGAGACTCCACATGCTTGCTCATCTGATCACCACCCTCACTGGGTTCTGGGTTTATTCAGACAACTCCAAAGTAAAACTCCAGCAGCCCAAACACCTGTCCCGAGTCATGGCTGTCACCTTGGAGTCTGGGTGAGCAAAAGGGTTTCTTCAGAGAGCCCTATGAGGTTTTAGGGGGCGACCCGCCCTGCAGTTCAGCTGGCAGCTGTCCTGCTCTGCACTGGTTCCACTGTACCCTTCCTAGAGTCAGCCCTCTCAAACAAGTGCTTCAGCTCTCTCATAAGGAACCAGCTGGTTGAGTGTCCCACCCCATGCCAGGTGTCTCTAGCTCATTTAGCAAGCCAGCTCCAGGCTGCAAGGTTCCTGAAGGCAGCTCCCTCATTCCCTCTCATGCCCTTTGCGTTCTGACGTGCACCCTAAAAGCTCAAATATGAATATTTGAAGATCAATTAATTACCAAAATCATGTTATCCCATCATACCATCTCCTCCATCATACCATCTCTCTCTAACTGGAATGCGTTACCTAGGGAGGTGGTGGAATCTCCTTCCTTAGAAGTTTTTAAGGTCAGGCTTGACAAAGCCCTGGCTGGGATGATTTAATTGGGGATCGGTCCTGCTTTGAGCAGGGGGTTGGACTAGTTGACCTCCTGAGGTCCCTTCCAACCCTGATATTGTATGATTCTATGATTCCATAAACTTATCGAGTTTAATCTTAAAGCCAGA
Organism: Caretta caretta; assembly: GCF_965140235.1. Classification (NCBI taxonomy): domain Eukaryota; kingdom Metazoa; phylum Chordata; order Testudines; family Cheloniidae; genus Caretta; species Caretta caretta. The sequence goes on from NC_134214.1 coordinate 96,312,336, forward strand.
TAGGTCTTTTGCCCCCACTGCTTCCAAAACTTCACTCCTCTGATGATTAGAAACCTTCATCTAATGATGGGAATGACAAGGTGACTCACTGGCTTCTACCTTCCTATCTATTTAATGGTATAAGTCAAACCTTCTTTTGAGCAGTTGCCTCTTCTGGCTGAGCTGTAGCTGTTTATTTAACTTGTTGGCCTGTGTTTCTGGAGCCACAGGTTTGTAAGGGTCTCTTCTCAGCACTGCAGGTATGCAATTAGTGAACGATTTTGCCTGTATTTTTGGTTCTAGCTACAGAAAGAGTTAACTGATTTGTGACTTCAATGGGATTTAAGCCCATGCTCAAAGTTAAACACATACTTAAGTGTAAAGCTGGTTGAACATTTTCTGACACTTTTTGGGGGTAAAAAAACCTTTTGATGGAAACCCAAGGTGGCTCCCTGACTGCCCCGCTTGCCTGCTGGCTGACTGGCTCCCCCAGCTGGTGGGCGGGCACTGGAATGGATTGTTTTGCTGGAAATTCCATGATGGCAATGTTTTGTTCTGATATGAAACAATTAAAACATGGACAATCCTCGTTTTCCCAAGAAATGGAAATTCCCTTTACAAGGACAGTTGCTTTCATGAATAAGAGAGAATTCTTCTGCTTTTGTTAGAATCATATGGCTATTAAGAATTTATTTTAGACAAGGCCTTGCATGCTTCCCCACAAGCACTGAGTGTTGTGTCAAGTTGCCTCTCTGCGTATTGGAGTTACACTGTTTGCAACTCTGTCAGGATGCTGAAAATAACAATCAGGAAAAGCTTCATGATGCATCTTTCAGCTACTTTAAAATCGTGCTTTTCAATTTGACGTGCTGGTTTGGATCTGAATTAATAAATATCTCGCATGCAGATTACAGAGCAACTTAATCCCATCCCAACTGAGTTTAACAACAAACTTAATTCCTCTGAAAAGTATCAGAGTAGCAGCCACGTTAGTCTGCATTCGCCAAAAGAAAAGGAGGACTTGTGGCACCTTAGAGACTAACAAAAGTATTAGAGCATAAGCTTTCGTAAGCTACAGCATCCGATGAAGTGAGCTGTAGCTCACGAAAGCTTATGCTCAAATAAATTTGTTAGTCTCTAAGGTGCCACAAGTTCTCCTGTTCTTTTCCTGAAAAGTATGCCAATCAAATTATTTTTATTCTCCAAAAATAATAGGCCTCTCTGAGTTGATTTGGACATGTCTTCATTTTCAGGGTATGCTGTTTAATTTCTGTTTACCAGTGTTTTTGGTTATTGTCCCAAAGGCTGTTATGCAGCTTGCTGAAAGTTTGTTTTTTTTTCTTTTTTCATCAGAAAGCAGCGGTGCAACCTATTTGTTTCAACCCTAACATTTTTCTCCCCACATGTCAGAAAACATGGCTGCATAACCGTTATTAAAAACAAAAGCATTCAGATGGGTGCACAGCATTTGGCTAATTAATTTCTGATCATTTGCAGTGTTAACAGTCAACTGCAGGGGGCCTGTGTGATTGCTAATCTGCAGAAGAAGTCATGGTGAAATGATTGGGGATCTGCTTCTGCTGGTTGCCAGATAAATTCTTCATATGACAATGTCATGGGGTTAATTAATTAGATTAATGACTCCCGGTGTTGTGTTTCTCTTTGTCTTTCTTATTTGCCACAGCCTGCTGAACAGGTATTCCAAAGGGTTTATTTTGAAGTTATGTCGCAGATAAATAATAATGTGCTCTTTTTATTTCTAGTTCTGGCATATGCCTGCGTGTATATTTTAATACAGTTTAGTAACTTATCCCTTCACAGAACCTCTGGTTTTTTTACTGAAGACTGAACTACCAAAAAATCCCTAGACTTTTTTTCAGCAGCAGTGTTGTGACTTAAGAATTTTGGTGTCTGGAGCTTCAATCCCCACAACCAAGGAAATTCAGAGATAAGGCACAATTTTAGATTGGCATAGTGGGCTGAACTCCCTTCTTTTAACATTTCCCACCATCAAAGAACATAGGAATTGCCAGAATGGATCAAACCCGAGGTCCATCTAATCCAGTGTCCTATCCCTGACAGTGACCAGCACCAGATGCTCTTTAGAAGAAGGTACAAGAACCCAACAATGTGCTTTCAGTCTAGATGACTTTTGATTAAGGAAAATTATAAAGAAAAAAACCCCATAAAGTCTGGGTGAGAGGAATTGGGGTGCACAGTCATAAGAATGGCAATAGTGGGTCAGACCAAACATCCATATAGGCCAGTATCCTGTCTTCCGACAGTGGCCAATGCCAGGTGCCTCAGAGGGAATGAACAGAACAGGTAATCATCAAGTGGTCTGTCCCCTGTTGCCCATTACCAGCTTCTGGCAAACAGAGGCTAGGGACACCATCCCTGTCCATCCTGGCTAATAGCCATTGATAGACCTATCCTCCATGAACTTATCTAGCTCTTTTTTGAACCCTGTTATAGTTTTGTCCTTCACAACATCCTCTGGCAAAGAGTTCCACAGACTGACTGCACGTTGTATGAAAAAATACGTCCTTTTGTTTGTTTTAAACCTGCTACCTATTAATTTCATTTGGTGACCCCTAGTTCTTGTGTTATGAGAAGGAGTAAATAACACTTCCTTGTTTTCTTTCTCCACACCAGTCATGATTTTATAGACCTCTATCATATCCCTCTTTATTCTCTTTTCCAAGCTGAAGAGTGCCAGTCATATTAATCTCTCCTCATATGGAAGCCGTTCCATACCCCTACTCATTTGTGTTGTCCTTTTTCTGAACCTTTTCCAATTCTAATATATCTTTTTTGAGATGGAGCAACCACATCTGCATGCAGTATTCAAGATGTGGGCATAACATGGATTTATATAGAGGCAATATGATATTTGCTGTTTTATTGGCTATCCCTTTCTTAATGATTCCCAACATTCTGTTAGCAAATGTCCTTGCTCTTGATTCCTACCCCCACTCTACCACTTTTTCCCAGCAGGCGATTCTTGCATTTAGAGGTACAGGATACGGAAAATGGAGCCAGAGCTTCTTCCACCGTCAGTGCCTTGTTATAAAGTAAATAAAACATGGAATTAAAGAGTAAATGGTTGAAACGGGTTCTAAGCCCTTCATAGAGATGGCAAAGGGGAGTCAGACAGGGGTAAGGCTCTTCTCAGTGCATGCTCGTGGAGAGACCTAAAGGAAGTTCAGGGCAGGGAAGGGTAAGGTTTCTGGCCCAGATTCTGATCTCAATTACAGTAGCGAAAATCCTTATGAACTTTGACTTCATCTCTGCATTAGCCCTGAGGTATCTGATATGATTTGGCCCTCTGTCTTTTTAAGAGCATAGGCATGGCGTGACATCATGAGATCTTCTTTGAATGGCATCTGTTATCTTCTAGGCTGTTCTCTTTGTGTAAGGCAGGCTGGTGAATTTGCCAAGAGAGTGGAACTGGTGTTGCTCATGAAGTGCACCAACCTCTGCCGGTACATAAAGTTACAGTAGAGGCTGCTGCTCCGATAATACCAGCCCTAAGAAGTTTTTTGTGTCCTCCAGGCCTTTTACAAATGAGTTCTTAGAGACTTGCCCTCCCCTCAAATAAATAAATAAATAAATATGGGGGGTGGGGGGTGTGCTCTTTGTGGAGAGGCAGGGGAAGAGCACAGGGTTGTCACCTATTCAGGTTTTCCCAGGAATGTCCCTTTTTTGAGGTGGTTGTAGCCGTGTCCGTCCCAGGATATAAGAGAGACAAGATGGGTGAGGTCATATCTTGACTGGACCAACTTCTATTGTGAGAGAGACAAGCTTTTGAGCCACACAGAGCTCACCTTCTTCTACCTTTGTTGAGGTAGCCGTCCCAGGAAATCCGTAAGGGTGTTCAGTACACAGCCAACTGTCCAGTTTAGTGGTCTCAGGATCATCCTGGTGGTCCTGGTTTTTTTGTACCTCAGAGGTAGCAACCCAAGGAGTGCACTGTCCCCGAACTCAGGGCTGGAAAGAAGGGGAGTCACCCACCTTACCAGTCTCCCTCCTGGTTTTTCCTCAGAGAAATTTGGCACTGGCAATCTCATTTTTGATGGGAGCAATTAAAATAAGGCAGTGATTGTCTTTTATGAGCTGCACTAGAACTGGTGAATCCTGGAGCCTAGTACTGGGGCGGTGAAGTCCTTATTCACAGGTGAATCCAGGTTAAAATTTACCATAGATGGTTTTCATCTTGTCCTGGTGTGTGTGCGCACACATGCCCAAAGTCTGTATAATTGTTTACAGGGCTCTTTCCCCCTCTCAAGCAAATGCATAAACTTGAGCAGCCAATCCAAAATGAGGGGAAAAGACATGCTTTCCAAGTTGACTGTTAAGCTCTCTGCAGCTACTTGTGCACAGCCCTCTGCATTAATGAAGCTCGCAGTTAGCTGTTAAGTTTGCAGCTTCTTTGACTCTCGTTATCTAATGAAAGGGCTATTATCTTTCACCGGTGAAATCACCACATGCTTTTTCTTTAAATTAAATCAAAACATATCCTTTTTAAAATAGAAACACTCATGTCAGAGTCCTTTAGCACAAACAGCTGCCCAAGCAAGCCATACCCTGAGCATAATTTCAACCATCATTTTACTTCAATAAATGCTTTCCTTTGTCTCTCTGCATTGGGAGATACAAATCAGGCTATGTAAATGTGGGCAATAGATCTTAATTATGAGCAGCAGGTGATTGGGCAGGGCGTTCAGGTGAGGGGGGGCCGGTCAATGCAGCCTCTGTGACTTGCTTGTTGCTGATTTTACAAAAGGAGCCCTGCAAAGCTCCAATTAATTACCCACATTTAATGAGTTCAGCTACCCAAGTGAAAGGATCAGTGCCTGGCCTGCTGCTGCTACCGTATAGCAGCCTCAGCAGAAAGTGGTTTAAAAGCAGTTCTACCGCTCAACCTCTGAACTGCAACAATCGGCCCAGGGGATTGAAAGCAATAAACCCTAAGAAATCAATTTGCAGGAGCATTTACTACAGTGAATGAAGCAACCTGTTAGAAAACCTAATTGCCTGGGAAACACCTTGCAGGATTTGGTGTCACTGTGGGCGAAGACCTATTTTCCAAGCTCATTTTTTTATTGATTTTGAATATATATAAAAAATAAGGCAGGCGAAGAGGAAGAAAGACAGCCAGTTATGTCAGAAACTTCCCCAAATGGACGGATAGCCAAAGGAGAATGGAAGTTTTACAACTCTTTTCTGACTCTTGTTCACACAATGCACAGTCAACCTGTGGAACTCCTTGCCAGAGGATGTTGTGAAGGCCAAGATTATAACAGGATTAAAAAAAAGAGCTAGATAATTTCATGGAGGATAAGTCTATCAATGGCTATTAGCCAGGATGGGCAGGGATGGTGTCCCTAGCCTCTGTTTGCCAGAAGCTGGGAATGGGCAACCGGGGATGGATCACTTGATGATCACCTGTTCTATTCATTCCCTCTGTAAATGTTAGCCAGTCCCATCATTGAAACAGGCCCAAACCTTCCTCCCTCCTCTATGTGTGTGAAAGCCCGTCTCTCCACGCAAACACACGGTGGCGCCATTGTGGTTCCATTGGATGAGGTGGGTTTACGTAATAATATTTCGTATTTATATGGCACACGACATGCTCCTATTGCTGTACAAACAGTAGGGGCTAGACTGCCACTTGTCCTGGATACCCACCTGCTACCTGCAATGCTGGTCTCGGCACATAGGGGATTAGACCCTAGTCTGCTCCTGGAGCTATCCAGCTCTGCACTGCCCCTTCCTAAGGGCTGTCTGCAAAATGGCAGCCTCACCCTAGACCATTAACCCTCATGATACTTATTTTATTTACCACCAGCGTTGGCAATATCCAACAGTGCAGGTGGAGTCTGACTCTCCATTGTCCTGCACCTTCTGTGGTCATTGACACTGATGCAGAGCGGGTGTACAACATGATCGTTCCAATGCAGCAGTGCTTTACCCCTCCTTTGTCAACGACTACATGGGGGCAGAGCCATGGGGCACCAGGCCCAGGCACTGTGGCACAAAGTTTTGCTACAAACATGGTTTTGGGGGCAGGTGGGAAATCCCCCTTTAAACAAACAGACAACCACTCTAACAATGTTAATCGCATGGGAGGGCACTTGCTCAGCGTATAGGCAAATCAGCATGATGCAAAGGGTGGTCTCGAGATACTGTATTAGCAAACAATCGTAAAGTAAAAATGCTTTGCTAATATAGTGGGGGTCCTGGTCCACCACTGAGGCTCCTATGTGCTATGGTAATGCCAATAAATAATAACGGATTTCTTGATCATGAATCTCTCAGACCAAATCTCTATTTCAGTAATAGACTTAATTGAATAGGGAAGTATGTGCTTAAGTTAGAATTTGTACCATAACTGTGCTTTTCTAAATCTTCCATCTATGGGATGGGATGGGGAGGGGCTATTTCTTTAATAGGAATTAAGTGTCTGAAATTGTTTAGAGGGCGTGTTGTTACTTCTGGCAGTGCAGGACAGTCAACCCATTTTAAATAGGATAAATGAATGGGAGCTTCAAGGTATGATCAGCTGTTTATTTACACCCATTGTTTCCTTGTTTCCCACACAAATATATTCTGTGTTTAAAATGTATAAAGCTGGGCAAGTCCTTCTCACGCTGTTCTCAGTAAAATATTGCTCGCCGCATCTCTCTGAGGGGCTCCTGACAAATAGGGTCTTGTTGTCTAACTTTCTCTCTGCTGAGGTTAATGATTAAGTGGTTCAGAAGGTTAATTCCTGGAGATAGTGTTGTCTTTGGCTAGAACAGATGTTGGTGGTGCTTTAATGTGGTTATCAAACTCTGCTGCCCTTCATTCTTGGCTCTGTGCAGCTCTGGGTATTGTTCAGCAATGCATTCCAGGCCCACTCTATGGAGATCCAGCAGACCCGAACATACCATAGCATTTCTTCAGCAGAACACAGGCTTTTCTGAGGTCACCGTGTATATTGACAATATACAGCCTGTAAACCGATAATGCCAGACTTGATCTTTAAAAGATCTGTAAATATTTGTGTGTGCATAAAGATACAGAATACCTTTTGATGCTCTGATTGGACAATCTGCAAAGCTACTCGCACTCATTATATCTTCAAATCTTTCAATAGCCCCTATAGAATAGTGATTACTATGCTCCATTGTGTAACTCCACCTTCTTTTTCTTTCTTTTTTTCCCCATCAGAACCTCCTATCTTGTTAGAAGATATGAATCTCAAAAGTGTCTGAAATAATCTGTTGTACAATCAGTATCTATAACAGTCTATTAAACCATTTAGGAGGCGCCAAACTACAAGAACCATTTACAATGCGTGGGACTGTCTCAGCATACTACAGGGGTATGAAATGTTTCCTAACTAGATAAATGTGTAAGTCCCTTGATTTCCACTGTCACCACGCAACAACTGCCTGAGATTGTCTCGCTTTAACTAGCAGCAAGGGGAAGAAAAACAAATTTTGTTGGGACACAAGTGTATAAATTTACCAGGGATCTCGTTCTTTTCTTTCTGATCGCTGCTCCAGGACCAGTTCTTGGAAACGTTTACTGATGTTAAAAGCATTTGTTCCAATCATGTCTGAGCATTTCGAGCCCTGGCCGGAAGAAAGCATTGGACATTAAAATCCCATCTTTCTGGATTGCCATCTTGATTTGTATTATTCTTACGTGATTAGCACCCACTATCACACAAATAGTTAGACAGGCATTCCAAGCTTTCAGATGGTAGAGAGGATTGATTTTTAGTTCTGGAGAGAGTGACTGGGATGATAATGTGATAATTAATTGGGGCGGAAAAAAGAAAAATTGTAAACGGATTAGTGTATTAAGGTCTGTACTCTAACGACACACCGGAGTTTAGAAGCATATGCTTAACACCATTCATATCAACTCCCTTTGACTTACTTCAAAAGGAGTGGCACATGTAAATGAGAGGGAAGAATTTAGACCATAGACCTTACAGCTGGAAAACAATGTTGCATTGGGTATCCAAATAAATGAAGGGAGCCCATATTATCAGTAAAATCCAGTGAACTTGAATTCAGCCAGAGCCCGCCAACAACAGTCCCTGGCTCCCCTACAGTAGACAACGGGAGGTAGGCCGCACTCTGCCTAAAAAGAGCACGTGTTCACCTTCTCTTCGCCCCTGCCTCTCTCAGACATTCCCCTGCAACCCAGCCAGTGGGTTGGGAAACCATTACTGAATCCATTGCTCCTCCACCAGCCGGCACAGGCTAGCTTCCTAGAAGTGCAGTACACTCTCTCAAGGATTTAGTGTACTTTTCCTGACACTACGGTGCTCCCACCACTTGACTTAACAGGCTGATTCACAATCCGATAGACCTCAGTGTTAGACGTTTCCTAATACTGGATTTAAATTTTCTTTTGTTCAGTTTCCTCCCATTACTATCCCCATGGCCCACCGGAAACCATTTCTCCTGTGCAGCCAAATTGCATGCTTATTTGCATATGCTACTAAAGTCTGTGCATGCTCAAACGTTCAGCGAAGCCCCAGTAGCTATGCTGTGGTGTGCTCATCGTTTGAAAATACACCGTTGCAATAATGGCACAGGAAAGCCAGGAGCACAGTGAGACTTTCTAAAAACCTGGCCTTTAATAATCAGAAGCACTGAACTCACATCATTCTGGTTACCGGGGAAGAATCCACACCCGTGTTCTGTCGTCACCGGCCTCTCTGAACATGTGAAATGGAGTCAATCAGTGTCATCCCCTTGAGCCTAATTGATATAAAGAGGATAGCGATCAGACTGGATGGGCTCCGAAAGTAGGTTTTTTTGCATAGGTGGTGGAGGGTACCGCATTCAGCATTCCACAGCTGCAGCGGAGAGGCCAGGCTGAGTTTCTTTAGACCAACAACACAGTTACATTTTGGCTCAACTGGACTTTGCTGAACTCTCTTCCGCTTCCTTGAGATATTAACAGTATTGATAGTCTAAATACTAAGGGCCAGATTGACACTGGGCTTCCAAAAACCTGTTCTGGAAAATTGCAAGTGTGTATGCAATCCAGTATGGGTACATGCAGGATGGAAGATTGTGGGCTAATTTGCATCCATAAATGCCCCCTTTCCGCTTATAAAGGCAATCTTCACATTTGCAAATGGGTAGTTGTGCATGACAAGTGCTAGATGCCTGTCTTGGAAAATTTGATCCTAAAATTTTAATGTTAAATTCTGTAATAAATATGAGTCTAATGCCTAAAATTAATTAGCTGAATTGCACTCAAGTCTCTGATCTGATTGCTATCTCAAAACTCTATCAAAAACTGACTATAAACTCAGGGCTTGTCTATGCATTGGGGTATTGCACTCTGCAGGGATGTGATTTCTAATGCTCACTAATGTGCTGCATGTTAATTGATCCTTGTACACCCGGCTGGTGTGCTTTAAAACAGTGCTGTTTGAAACAACACTACGACAATGATCACTAGAGGACCTTTAATGTGCACCAGCAGGGCCTATATAGACCAATGAATATACAACCCATTTGTGAGTTTTAAAAATAAAATCCCCATAGAGCACATTACCCCACCTTGCAGACAAGCTTCTCAGTATTGCTAACACTCACGATTTTAGCATGAAGTTCATGATATTTGGTGTTTTTCTTAAAGCCTCAGCTCCTGGAGTCAAGGGATTACCAGAAAATCTCAGTATTTATTTATTTTTTATCATTCAAGTTTCTAGAACTTGTGGTTGCATAGAAAAGCTTGAATATGTGGCTCAAATGCACCCGGAAGGCTCAGAAAGCAATGAGAAAAAACTCAAAATATGTTTTAAAAAATCATGAATTGTAAGTCCATCTGATGATTTTTTGAATGCTTGGGCTTGACAATCCTGGAAACTGGCCATTATCCGGGTGTACTAGTTACTGCTCAGGCAGATCAAAGGGGAAGGTTCCAGCTTTTTCTTTTGCTTGAATTCAATATGCTAGATGAAATTTTGAATTCAACTCCATAATAAATAGGTTCAGGTACAAATCAGCCATGTCAGAGAGGCAGTGTCGAAGGATTTGTTTCTAATTTAGTGATAGGCATGAAAAGCCCAATTTTTAAAGGTATTTAGGCACCTAGTGGGATTTTCAAAAGCACTTGGGTGCCCAACACCCATTGAGCATAAAATAGGGCTTGCAGACTCCCACACAGATGGGAGTGAAGGAGCAGTGGTGGGCCAAGAGGCTTGTAGTGCTCTACCCCATAGCAGCTGCAGAGAATGCTTCAATAGAGGATCTGCTCTAAACAGGAGTTAAGCAGGGGAAGAGAGTGAAGGAGAGGTGGTTCAGAGGGAGGAAGCCAGTTTGCAGCTTTTGGGAACAGAGCGATCCACAGGGGTGAGGGCCAGGGTTACCTTCATGGCATGTCCATTTCTTTGCCAGCTTCTAGGGAGCTCTGTTGGGGTCCGTATATGAAGAATCTTCCAGTTATGGTGGAAAAGATGTGATCAGACTTATCTGCTCTGGCAGCTCATTTCATAGCTAGACCCCCATACTGAGAGTGCCTTGTTTGCTCACTTTATCTACAGTGCCTTTACTCTTCAAGGTCTGACTATGATACAGATCAAAATAGAGTCCTGAGAGATTGCCAAGAAAGCAGGGCATCCACAAGTGTCCTGGGGATAAATTACAAACTCGCCAGCTCTGGGTTATTTTGTGAATGTGGGATCCATAATTTTGCCCCCATGCTTGCGATTTATTATATTTAGTCTTTCTATTTTGGTAGCATCTAGAGGCCCCAGCTGAGATGAGGGCCCCCTTGTGCCAGGTATTGTGCCATCAAATAGTAAGAAGCAGTCCCTGCCCTCAAGAGTTTACAATCTAACCAGACAAGACAGATGCGAATGGGTGAAATGAAGGGTATTATTACTGGGTGAGATTTTCAAAAGCACTGAGTATTGCCCTAGCTCTGCTGACTTAGTGGGGACAGAATTAAGCTACCACAGAGCATCTTGAAAATCCCGCTCCTAATCTGTAAACCATCCCTTTAATTTACAAACTCTGTCGAGCTACAGCAAAGATACTGGTTTAATATACTGTGTAAATAATATATTCATAGTTTGGCACCTGCATGCACATGTTTCAGTTTGGGGGTGAAGTTAGTGCCATTTTATCCAGATCAGTTTGACTGACCCCAGAATGGCCTCCCACAGATTTATTTGTATCGAGACCTGACATGAAGCAACAAGACACAGGGCAGTCCATGGCACTCCGAGTTGAATTCGTCATTCAGTGTTGACTGTAAACTGCTAACTGTGGCAAACAAACAAATGGAGTTGTAATGAAGGAAAAGAGAACCCGTGAAACTTCATGTAAAATGTGAACCCGTTGTAGCATTGGCTTTTCTGCTGTGCATCCGGCAGAGAGAGCAGAAGTAAACTAGCAAATCCTAACCCCAGAACTGTGCCAAGAACCTGGGTGGTGCAAAAATGACAAAGTAAAGCTACGGAGCCGTGGGTATTTCAAGTCTCTTGGGACATGCAGTTGGTGGAAAGAGAGGGGAAATCCAGATTTGCTATACAGACCTGGCAAAAAATGGTAGAGAAAGAAATGACAGTTGCAAACTTAGTTATATAAGTAATGAAGCATATGAAAACACATCGGTTAAAGTCCTTCATCCAACACTCCCGAAGGCAGCGGTATTGCTCCCCATGTAGTGTATTGGAAATGCTCCTGTGCTACCAGGAGCGTGGGGTGTTTTAAGTGCGAGCAAATTTATGCATGTGCGCTGCGGTAAATATTGTTAATTCCTTAGGGAAACAAACCTTTTGGTGTCCCTGCAGATTTGTGGGTGTATGCCGTTCACCAGGATTTTAATGAACATTTCTAAACCTCTGCATCTAATGGCACAATAATCTTTGGAAGGGGGCTATACAGGCCAATGTAGACAGCAATGTTTGGTCCACATGTATGAATATTGAGCTGCTAGCTATAATCCTGTTGAAGAACCTAGTAAGTACAGTTCTGACGAGAGCTGGTTGGGAATTCTTCCATTAATTGGTTTTTCATCAAAAAATGCCCATTTGTCCCGACTAAAACTGTTAGAGAAAGAGATTCAGGTTCAGCAAATTTCCCCACTTGAAAAAAACGTTGAGGAAAAAAGGTTTGAAATTGTTGAAAGGTTTTGACATTTTAGAAACAGTGCCAGAAAACTAGGGTTGCCAGGTGCCCAGTTTTAGACTGGAAAGTCAGGTCAAAAAGGGGATCTGGCTGTGTCTGGTCAGATGCACTGACCGGACACCCAAAGTCCAGTTATCGTGGGGTGGGTCATTAACCCATGCCAGCCCCTGGAACCAGAGCCACCTTCTACCTGCGGGCAGGTTCCTTGTAAGGCTGCAGGAGCTCCCATCCCAGCCCCAGAGCAGAGGAAGCCCAGCTGTGGGGGGAGGGAGGTGGAGACAATCCACCAAGCAACAGAGGTGGTGGGAGAGGAGTGAGTGACGGGGAAGGGACTTGGGGTAAGAGGCGGGGCCTCAGGGGTCTGATTGCCAGCAATTAGAAAGGTGGGAACCCTAACTACGGTGGCAATATGAGGTACAAGAGAAAGGAGACAAGATTTAGCATAGGAGAAGGAAAAGGTTCAAGGGAGCAGGTCAATTTCTTAAGGGACTGTATGATGTCTCGTGTATCTTGGACAGAGAAAAGAAGAAAAAGAAGTTGAAGTACCAGTGGAGGGAGCAGGACCATGGGAATGAAAGTGGTAAAGCTACAATTTAAGACAATCTCAGATTGAAAACAAATTGCCTTTGCTTGATCCAAGGAGTCTGATGTGCCCAGAAGGGGTACAAGGCCTACAAGATGAGGGAGTAAAAGTCAGGGAAAGATCCTGAAGACTCTTAGAGGAACCTCCAGGTGAAACATTCCAGTCTGGTTCCTTTCATCCTTTCCTTGCTTTAGGCTGCTAGGCTGGAATTTTCGATGGTGTCTAAGGGAATTAGGTGCACAGATCACATGGCAATTCAATGGCAGCTGAGTGCTTAACTCCCTTAGGCCCCTTTGAAAATCCCAGCTTTGGCAGCTAACAGTTTGCATGCTGTGGCTATATAGGCACCCAGCATGCTATTCAATAACAGGACAAACTAAGTAAAGCACTGTATGCAGGACTGAGGGAGAGACGGCTGTTGTGGGTATATACACACGTAACCACTGGATACAGAAGTGAGCTTAACTGGATTAGAAGTCTAGAAAAGCCAATATATATGTAAGATGAGCATGAACACAATACGGTCCCTGAAAATGCTTTATCGATTTTCTTTTTCAGAGTCAGCTTGTACGTCCCATGAAAGTACTTTTCAGATCATGGGAGTACTTTCAATATCCAAAAACTAACACAGCAAGATGCCCTCAGTTATTTAAATTCTGGCACCTCTCTAGAGGATAGAAATACTTGTGGTGTGAGAGAATGTTTCCCTGATCCTCTTTTCTTTGTCCCCTGCACTTTAGAACAATGAAAGTTCACAATAGAAATGTTCAATTAACTGTTAAACACTCTCATCAATTCAGGGACCATTTCCCCATCTGATGGATGAGTTCAAAATATTTAATTCATTCTAACCATCAGGCGTAAAAACAGTCCAACTTCTGAGGAGAAAAAAGCAGATGAGCATTTAAATGAACTCTCATGTCTTCAAGTGGTATGGTGCAGAGGCGACACTGAGTTATAAATGTGCAAAGTTTCGGAGTGTGTATGTTGAGATGAATAATGATGGAGAATGTCTCAAGTTAAGTTTCTATTTGTAACTTAATTTTGATACCATTTTAAAAAAATACTGCAGTGTGCAGTAAACGAGAAGTGACATGTAATTATACACGTAGAATAGAATTACCTCTTACAACAGTAAAAAAAAAAAAATCAAAGTGAAATACAGAAAAGTTTTACTACGTACAAATAGCAGAGTCCAAGGGTGAGGACTAAAAGAGAAAAGAGAGAGGATATTATGTATCCTTAGTAGAACTGAGTGGTTGGAGAACTTAAACAAAAAATGGCAATTTTCTGAAGTTTTGCCATTTTTTTCACTCCAGTTTCTGATCAGCTTTGATGCTTAGAGATGAAGACCGTTGACTCAAAGAATAGACTTTTTCTAGAGCGGTAAATTGTTACTGTCTGTGACTCATTCAGAAATGGATACCGTCATGTGAGTTTTCCCTTTCTAAAAGATGATTCATTTGTTTGGTAGCAAAGCTCTTCGCATTTATATGTTCTGTTTTTTATCAATTAACAATAGGTTTATCTCAAATGCAAATAAGTGTTACAGGGTGCATTTTATTTAAATTCAGTTACATTTTCCTACAATTCTCTGACATGTACTAATATTAGAGAGACAAGGTGGGTGAGGTAATATCTTTTATTGGGCCAACTTCTGTTGATGACAGAGACAAGGCTGGGAGCTTAAATTCATAACTTTGCTGGACACTAAAAATCATGGATGGACTCAATAAAGAGACTGGATTTATGGCTCATGCAAAAATCTATAACCCACTAACTCGCCTTTGTCCTGCGACTGCAGAGGTGTTAGCTGCCCACTTCACCTTGAATGGTCTCTTGCAACGTGGGTTAACTCCTTCTGCTTAACAACCTGTTCCTCCTTGCATTTAGCTGTGACTCTCTGAACCTTTCCCAGACCTGAAGAAGAAAACTGTGTAAGCTCAAAGGCTTGTCTCCTTCACCAATGAAGTTGGTCCAATTAAAGATATTACCTTGTCTCTCTAATATCCTGGGACCAACAGGGCTGCTACAGCACTGCAAACAACATGTATTAATATGCTTGCTTAACTATAACTCCACAAAATTTTAGACTCTGGTTTCAATAATTACCATTAAAAATAAATTCTAAAGTTGTTATGTTATGAATAATTCAACAACAACAAAATCAACAGACGATGTAATAGGGACACAGTCCTCTGTTGTATGTTAATGTCTCTACCCCATTATTTTGGAGTTTCCAGAGCTGGAGTTAGAATTGTGATAAGGTGGAGGATATAAATGGTCTGCCCAGGAGAGAATAGAGTATCTCTCAACAGCCCCCAGTATTGCTTAAATTCACAATGTTTTTGGAACAAGGACAGTATCTCTTTGTTTGATATGTTTAATAATAATTTGTATCACAGTGTAGTACCTGGAGATCTCAGTCAAGAATGGGGCCTATTTTTCTAGCCATTGATCATATGCATGCCAAGAGATTGGCCCTGCCCTGATGAGTTTACAATTTAAATAGAGAAGGCAAAGTGAGGGAGAAAGTCAGCATTATTATCCCTATGTTATGGGAGCGGAACTGAGAAACGGAAGGATTAAGTGATTCACCCATAGTCACATAGGAAGCAAGTGGCAAAACCCAGAACTGAAGCCAAATCTCCTGAGTACCAGTCCAGTGTCTTAGCCACAAGACCATCATTCCGACACCTAGAAGGGCTCAAAAGTGATTTCAGCAGTCTCAATGTCTGGGTTATTTTAAAACTGTAAGGAGCTAATTGGTCGCAGGTACTAGAAGGGACAGTCCTGGAGGTTGGGTCCCCATTTATCCATAGAACAAATAAAGCAAGTGGTATTGAGTCTACCTTTTTGGCCAATGCTCTGTTTCAGCCCTAACCTAGGGAGGCCACTGATGGAGGTAAGGTGATAGTCCTTGGTCTCTCTGCTGAGACTGCCGATGCATACCACTGGTGGTAAATTGTCACATGACATCCACCAGGAATGGGCCTGATGCTACCAACGCTTTTACACATAGGTTCAGAAAACAGCCCACCGCTGTAATGCCTTCTGATCACTCCCAACATGGGCTGGGTTTGAACTGATGATCTAGAGGAGGAAGGCTGCGCATCCCAGTGCTGATCCCCTTAGCCATCCAGCCTGCAAGAAAATTCAGAGATCAGATCATTCTGTTCTTAACGCGCCTTGTTGTGCCTTTGGGTATTGCAAAGGTCTGACACATTCTGTGAGCTTGTAGACCAGGGGTGGCCAACCTGTGGCTCCCGAGCCACATGCGGCTCTTCAGAAATTAAGATGCGGCTCCTTGTCTAGGCACCGACTCCGGGGCTGGAGGGACAGCCGCCAACTTTCCAATGTGCCGGGGGGTGCTCACTGCTCCACCCCGGCTCTGCCCCAGGCCCTGCCCCCCCTCCACTCCTTCCCGCCCCCTCCCCTCAGCCTGCTGTGCCCTCATTCCTCCCCCTCCTCCCCAGAGCCTCCAGCTGATCAGGAGATGTGGGGAGGGCGGGGGAGGTGCTGATTGGCGGGGTTGCCAGTGGGTGGGAGCCCTGGGAGCGCAGGGGGGCAGGGTGGGAGCTGACTGGGGGCTGCTGACGTATTACTGTGGCTCTTTGGCGATGTACATTGGTACATTCTGGCTCCTTCTCAGGCTCAGGTTGGCCACCCCTGGTATAGAGAATATCAATCCTATAATAGCAGAAAACAAAGGTTTGAGTGATGGAGCGGGGTAGCTCTGAGTTGTGCTTGTCGGAGAAAGGTATGGGGCCGTGTACGCTTTGACAAGACGCTGGTCTGTGTGTTAGGGTCTGCGGGCCAATCAAGAGACAGCATCGTGGGGCGCAAACAAAGAACTGACATTGCCAATCCTAGCTTATTAATGGTGAAACTAACTTTCACCCTCACCCAGGGCCCTGGGACAAAGTCTAAGTCAACAACAGGCTTTGTGTAAGGCACGGCAGAAGTCATCCCAGCCCACTGGTGTGATGCAAGGGAGCTCCCCTGTCCCTCTCTGAGGGTTGTAAGCAGGTTTGGGCATGAACCCTTGTTTTCTTTGTCCAGGGTCTAGCACAATGGGGTCCTATGGCTCCCAGGTGCTGCAGTAATAATGTTTACTGCGATAATACCACGGTAAATACGATGTCGTGAACCCAACCACTCCCTGCGCATAATTGCTGATCCTAAACCACCTTTCCGGATTGGGCAATGCACAGCTGGTGGAGATCCCAGTCCTGTGGTGCTCCTCTGTGTGTGTGGGCAGGAGGGCGGGGGAGAGGCGGGGTCCCTGTGCCTGCCATTTTACAACCATCCACCCCCTGTGGTTCCGCTCCGTTGGGGGCCTGCCTGAGGCCCAATACCACAGCGTTAATCTGATTCTGTGTGTACCTAATATGTCACCAACACAACACGGTTTGCATGTTGTAAAGCAATGTATGCATTGGTGTATGTGGCCACAACATAAGTCGCCAGAGTCATGTGTCATGCCTGTATCATTTCCTATTATTCATCCCCTCTAAAAGGAAACAGAGTTCTTTTAATTAATCCAAATTTTAAGTACTAAAAATTAAATAAACAAACCAAAAAACCAGCAATTTGCTGATTCTTTACAGAATAAAAATCTCCTGCCTTGACAGAGCCTGATTTTCCATTTCCCTTGACACACTGACCCCTCTCTACTGGCCCCTTTACTAGTAACACTCACTTTGGGGAGATTGTAATGTTGCTGAAAGCACACAAAATACAATTCCCCTGGCCATTAATCCTTGTCTTGGTGCTACCTCCACAGTACAATGTTTCTCTAGTTCCCCTTCCCCCCCCCCCCCGCCCTTCTATTTACCATGATGCAGCCACTCCAAGAAGTAATGCCCTTTGTGGTCAGAATGCCACAAACTAACTCCTATTTATGCTGGCTGCAATTTTCAATTACACACAAGAACTTAACTTTAGCCACGGGTCCTACAGGATCACCAGCATCCAGCATTTGGGACTTGGATTCTCCTCGCCAGCTTCGGACTTTGCAGTTAGGGAGCACGCGAGAGTGTTGGCTTGGCTCATGTGGTAAAAGCATCTTTAAAATAAGAGCGTTTAAGCAGAAAATACATTAACATAAAGGCTGTTATTTGGGAAAAACAAGAACGTGACCATGGAGAAAAACAAAATACTGAGTTATATGCAGGCCTGGCAGACAAGCTGATGAGTTACCACTTGTACAGTACAATAGTTGCAGAGACATAACAGGGCTTCTTTTTAAGAACATCTTTTAGGTTTTCAGTATAAAACAAATGTATGTTCTGAGCCAGAGCTTGTGGCTTCACTACTTCACACGTAATTCTGGTGAAAACAGTACTTGTGAGAAGGTTCTGTGAGCTTTTACAAACAAATGTGTTCCACTAGAAATCATAAACAGTCAGGCAGCAGAAACCAAATCCCACAACTACAAACTTCATATTACACTCTCTGTATATCAAACCAGTCATGTAGATCTTGCAATTTAGTTTTACGTGTGAACAATAGTGCGGTGTGTGTGTTGTATGTGTGCACACACATACATATATCTTATGATACACGACTGCTCCTTTATAAAAAACAGGCAAGATTTTTTGCTGGCTAAATGGAGCATTAAATAATGGACAATCTTAAAATGTACAGGGAACAATCCTGTGTGTGTGTGTTTTGTCCTATCAATCCCTTGTTAGCCCATTATTTGTCATTGGAGAGCACTAAAATTTGCATATCAAGTTTTACACATCAGCCACAACTAAAAAAAATCTTGCTTTTTAACATTTTCTTTCTTTTTGGAATTTTGTGCTTAGAATTTGTTGTGAAATACATGCCTAGCAAACTACCTATACCAATTCATGTCTCAAAATATGAATCATGGGGAAATATATTGTTTTATTTTTAATTTATTTTTAAATGTTCAGGAAAAAAGAGATCTGCAAAGATTTAAACCTGAATCAGCTTAACTACTTTTGACAAGTTTACACATGAGAGATACCAAGATTATGTGTGCTACTCACTGCTCTAAGAAGTTTCATTCTGGCTTTCTGCATAAGAAGTTCCAGCCAAAGTTAAATCAATCTACCCGTTGCTGATTTTCCACATTAGACAAGTCCCCACCTTTTTTTTTTTTTAACCCTGCTTTCAGAGTGACTTTCTCCCAATTGAAATTCATTCCCTCAATGGTTGGTTTTTTCCCTTGCTTCTAAACTTTGATAAAAAAGGGTTTTCTTCATTCTCTCAATTTGATGTGACAGGGCCCTGACATGAATAATGGACGCGTTCCTTTCACAGGCAAATCAACTTAATTTAGCATGCCTTTATACTTTCAATAGCTAAACCACAATCCCGTAAATTCCATGAGATCCTTTAGGTTTGCAGAAATCTTTACAATTAGCAGAAAATGTATAAAGTAAACAGCACTTATTTTGTCAAAATACTTGAATAACTTTTATGCAGGAGTTAGAGATGAATATATCACTTCCTGATCAGTTCTTGATTTACAAGCAATTGGGGATGGGCTGGCTAGCCTCAGTGAGTCATCCCCTCTGTGCTAAAAGCAGGAGGGAAATAAATCATCACAAAACATTTAGTGGCACTAAAATAGCAAACTTTCTTTCGAAGCAAAAGGACAGGGATGGAGTTTTGGAGTAGGGTGCTTGTTTGGAGGAGGCCACCTAAGACGATCCCAGTTCTGTGGCTCTCGTATCCGAGATTCTCACTCAGGAGTGTGGATGCCTATCTCTATTGCCATGCTGCGTTAGCAGTCAGCCAGGAAGCAATGGAAGAGGAAGAAAATCAGACCTACCAAAAACTGTAGGAGGGTAGAGATATGAAACTAGTTCTCTCTCTCACTCACATACGTATGTACCTTCATGGCTTCACAGATTTAGTGCATGATCTAGCTAGGATGTAATTATTCCTCTTATGTTTAGAGTAGCAGCATTGTCTCTTGCTGTGTCACGGTTAAAAGACCAGAAAACAAAAAAAGAACAGGGTTGCAATAAGGTAGAATGTGCCTCCCTCTGCTGGCATGGCCTGCAATGTCCCATGGGGGATTTGCCTGAAGTACAGCAGTCAGCAGCCCCATTGACTACTCTCCTTGAGGTTTCCAAGAACAGATTTTAACTTCCGTCTGGAGCTGCGTAAGAACCCCATGGCTGCTGAGGGCATGGGCTAAATCGGTACATCCCTGATGTCCTTAGCTAAGCCCCCTCTGCAGCCAGTGTTTGCTCAGTGCTAGGTCCCTCAGGCCTAAGAGGAAGGGAAGTTATAGCACTTTCCACCTCCACAAAACCCCCTCTGCAAGGATCAGTACTGATGGAAGGCAACATAGACCCTGGGTGAATATGCCCCAATAATGGTACCATGGAGAAATAGTGGTTGTTATTGAATCACAGAATGTCAGGCTGGAAGGAATATTGAGAAGTCATCAAGTCCAGATCCCTGCTCTGAGACAGGACCAGGTAAACCTAGACCATCCCTGACAGGTGTTTGTCTAACCTAGTTTTAAAAATCTCCAATGATGGGCATTGCACAACCTTCCTTGGGAGACTATTCTGGAGCATAACCTACCTTAGGGTATGTCTACACTGCAGCGATTGAGCCAGCGGGGCTCGATTTATTGCGTCTAGTCTAGACGCGATAAACTGACCCCCGAGCACTCTCCCGTCGACTCCTGTACTCCACCGCTGCGAGAGGCGAAGGCAGAGTCGACGGGGGAGTGGCAGCAGTCGACTCACCTCGGTGAAGACACCACGGTAAGTTGATCTAAGTACGTCGACTTCAGCTACGTTATTCACATAGACCAGGGCTTAAAGTTAGAAAGTTTTTCCTAAAATCTAACCTAAGTCTCCCTTGCCTGCATAGCAAGCCCATTACTTCTTGTCCTACCTTCAGAAGACGTGGAACACAATTGATCACCATCCTCTTTACAACAGCCCTTACCATATTGGAAGATTATCAGGTCACCTCTCAGTCTTCTTTCCTCACGACTAAACATTCCCAGGTTTTTTAACTTTTCCTCACAGGTCAGGTTTTCTAAACCTTTTATCATGTTTGTTGCTTTCTTCCAGACTCTCTCCCATTTGCCCACCTCTTTCCTAAACTGTGGAGCCCAGAACTGGACACAGTGCTCCCACTGAGACCTCACCAAGGCCGAATAGAGTGGGACAATTACCTCCCACATCTTACATATGACACTCCTGTTAATACACCCATAATTATATTAGCCCTTTCTGCAACTGCAACACATTGTTGAATCTTCTTCAGTCTGTGATCCACTAGAACGCCCAGATCATTTTCTGCAGGACGACTGCCTAGCCAACCGTTCCCAGTTTTGTAGTGGTGCATTTGATTTTTCCTTCCTAAGTGTTGTAGTTTGCACTTGTCGTCATTGAAATTCATCTTGTTGATTTCAGACCAACTCTCCATTTTGTCAAAGACATTTTGAATGATACATTTTGGAAGACACAAGTAGGTCACCCTTCCAGCTTGATGTCATCTGCAAATTTTATATGCACACTCTCTATTATCCAAGTCATTAATTAAAATATTGAATAATGCTGGACCCAGGACTGATCCCTGCAAGACCCCACTATATACGCCCTCCCAGTCTGACAGCAAACAATTGAGAGCTACTCTTTGAGTATGATCTTTGAACCAGTTGCACACCCACCTGATAGTAATGTCTTCTAGACCACACTTCCCTAGTATGCCTATGAGAATGCCATGTGGGACTGTGTCCAAAGCCTTACTAAAATCAAGATATATCAGATCTACTGCTTCCCCCCCCCATCCACTAGGCCAGTAACCCTGGTGAAGAAGGAAATTAGGTTGGTTTGGCATGGTTTGTTCTTTACAAATCCATGCTGGCTACTCCTTATAACCCTATTATCCTCTAGGTGCTTACAAATTGGTTGGTTAACAATTTGTCCTAGTATCCTTCCAGGTATCATTAATACTATAGTTGCTGTTTATTTTTATTACAATAGTACCTAGGGGTTGTAAACTCTAGTTCACCAAATATTCATTTATAGTGCTAACTCTTAACAGAATTGTTTTTAGAATTAAGACTATAATTTCAGGTTATGCAAAAATCACAGTTGCTAGTGTTTACATAACAATTTCTTGAATTAAAAAAGTCCTTACGCTTTTCCCTCTTGTGAAATAATTAACGTAGCAGCTACGCTAAACCCGAATCCTCTAAAACATAAATGCAGCTTGAATTCCAACAGATCAAATTCAAACGCGTGAAACAAACGAGCTATATAAACACTGCCATGTTCAGCATAGCTTCAGTAAGTTAAGTAAGGTTCCATGCTTAAACGGACCCTACATACCTCCAGGTCTGCCTGTAATAAGCAGTTCATCAGCCAATTAGGGGACCCAGCAATTACAAATTGGAAAGAGGAGAGAAAGGAAAGAAAAAGGAAATCAGTCAAGGTAGGACATAATCCCTTTCAAAGGGTTTCTAACATTAACCCCTAAAGAATTACTCTCTACCGTACCTTGACTGATTTCCTTTTTTCCCCCTACTTCCCTTTACTTGTTGGGTCAGTTAATTGGCTGATTAACTAGCAATTACTTCTAGGCCTGGCTCTATATAGGGTCCTTTTTACCCTAGAATTTTATTGACAAAGACAATAGATCAAATTCACCCCGGTGCAAGCTCACCAAAGTGAATGAGTTTACTTCATCAAGAATGAATTTGACCCAACATGTCAAAGCAACTGTATCTGAGATTTTCTTTTTTTTTTTTTTTTTAAAAAAAGCTTTGATTAGTTTTATCAATTAAAGTTTTATTGGGGATGTTTTGGTATGCTATAAAATCAGCTCACATCCTGTTTCCTCACTTTGCAAGAAGAAAAACCTTGTCTTTAAGGGAAGGCTGTCTGGTAGCAGTTAGCCAGCGGTAGTGTTGTCACAGGAAGTACCCTCCTCCAGTTACAATAGTGTGTGTGTAATGAGATAACAACTAAAAGCAGTGACACCCTGCTCTGTTGCACATTCCTGCACAGGAATGGACATGAAGGCAGTTGTGTTATCCGTCTGTCACTATTGCTGTTTTGCAGGCAGTGAGCATAGCAAGTCATGAGTTGATGGCCCCAATTCCACCCTGTGGGCTATGTCCAAGCAGGGAGTGGTTGTGGCTCCCTGATCAGCAGCAGTGAGCACACTCTTAACTTCCGCTGCTGGCATAAAGCCCACAATGGACCTCATATTAGTGGAGGATCAGATGCACTGGAGCTCCTGCTCTATCCCACCTCCTCCCATTCCCTCTCTGCCTCAGGACACCCCAACATAATCCCATCCTCTGCTTACACTGGGGGGTGGCTGGAATAGAAAGCACTGGAGACTTCCCCCTGTACAAGAAGAGGGAAGAGACTGTCCAGGAACAGGCTGGTTTACGGCCATTTTGCACCGTGGAAATCCTGCCCAATGTGTCTGCTCTAGGGCCGCTAAGCACAGGAAAGGCTAATTGTGGCATCCTGCTTGTTGATATAAAAGTGTGTGTGTGCACACAAACACAATGTTCAGAAGGTTAGATCCATCGGGCACAGGATTGGATTGGACAGAGATTTGGCCAGTTCCCTAGAACAGTGGGACCTGGCAAGAAGAGCATCTTGCCCAACATGAAAAGGCTACTCTGTTTCAAATACAAAGTGTTCCTGGATTCAAAACAGCTGATCCAGGGGAAGACTAATAGTATATACTGGAGCAATATGGTTTGTACAGGAAACAATGGGGAAAACAATTTACTGTCCCCAAGGAGATCATACTTCAGCTGGGGCACTTTTTCATGGACTGGTAAAAAATTGACCAGCAGATCCCTATTGTCCAGACTGTTCAGAGTGCCAGAATGAACTATGCTTGTAGGGAACTTTGCCGATGAAAGGTGCTATATAAATGCTAAGTCTTATTGTAAGTTTTAGAAGACTGCAGACGTACAAGAGTTGTGCCTTTGCCAACAGCAGAGAGATTAGTCACAAGAATGGCAGTGCATATGTTGGGGGGAGTGGGGGTGGGCTGGCGGGAATTAGTATCCAGATATACAAGCTATAACTACATCCTGCTCCTCTGCAGTTATGTCACAGGCTGTCCAGAATCACTAACCTCTGAGGGGAACCCGAAAGGTCACCAGGTAGTTGCTTTCATATAGCTCACTTCCAGGGTAGGAATTTCAGAGGATATCATGAATGACCAGAATTTTACTTAGCGTGGTTCCTCTGTAAGTAGGGCCCTACCAAATTCAGGGTCCATGTTGGTCAATTTCACGGTCATAGGGTTTTAAAAATGGTAAATTTCATTATTTCTGCTATTTAAATTGGAAATTTCGTGATGTTGTCACTGTAGGGATCCTGACCCAAAAAGAGGCTGTGTGTGTGTGGGGGGGGGGGGGGGGGGGGGATCGCAAGGTTATTGTGTGTGTTGGGGGGGGGAGCGGGTTGCGGCCCTGCTACCCTTACTTCTGCGCTGCTGGTGGTGATGGTGCCGCCTTCAGAGCTGGGTGCCCGGCCAACAGCTGCTGCTTCCCGGCCGCCCAGCTCTGAAGGCGGCGCAGACGTCAGGGTGGCAATACCGTGGCCAGGGCCGTCCCTGCCCGTACGCAAAGTATGCAGCTGAGTAGGGCACCAGGGAATTTGGGGCTCCGTCCCCTGCCCCGCCTCTTCCCCATGGCCCCTGCCCCTGCCCCTGCTCCACCCCAGCCCCAGCCTCTTCCCGCCCCCGCCCCGCCCCCACTCCCCTGAGGACTGCAGCAGGGCCGGGCCTGCGCTCACCGGCAGCGGGAAGTGCAGCAACCCGGCCCCAGCTGCGCTACCGGTGAGTGCTGTGGGGCGGTTTCCCCTACCTCCCAAGCCAGCCCCACCCCATCCCCAACCGTGGAGGCCTGGGATCACCCTCCCCCCCCATGGAGGCCTGCCCCCCCTCGGGGGGGCGGCTTAATAGAGCCCCTGAATAGCTAGGGATGGCCCTGACTGTAACCCCCCCCAAATAACCTTGTGACCCCCCTGCAATGCCCTTTTGGGTCAGGACCCCCAATTTGAGAAACGCTGGTCTCCTCCCATGAAATCTGTATAGTATAGGGTAAAAGCACACAAAAGACCAGATTTCATGGCGGGAGACCAGATTTCACAGTCTGTGACGCATTTTTCATGGCTGTGAATTTGGTAGGGCCCTATCTATAAGGAACTTGGGGTCAGGTGAATAAGAACTAAGCCACTTAGGCACTTATAAAAATCCTAGCCCTCTTCTTTCAAGCTTCTGCATGGCTGGGAAGTCAGAGTTCCACCAGATGTAATAAGAGACCTGAGTTGAAGAAACAAGACCGCTTGAAAGACAGTTCATGTACATTCTCAACATGGAAGAGAAGATCTGAGACTTGCCTCGGGTGTCCCTGGGAATCTCATTGGAAGAACACTCTGACATGATTGGTTTTCTTGACAAAAGGAGTTACCACCAGGGCAGAAGGGACTTCTTTTATTACCATCTGAAGAGAACAAACTTCTGTTACAATTAGCTGGTCTTGGGAAAGGTTTATCAGACAGAGGAGCCAACTGGGAACATCAGCAAACACGTTACAATCCCACAACACATTTCTGAGCCCAACGGGTCATTTGATGCCTGGGTTACATCCTTGGAAGAGGGATGGTACATCCCCACGTGAGGAAGGTAAAGGTGATAAAAGACGATCTTCAAACCTGGACAAAAACAGCAAATATAGTCACTTTGGGGTTGTACTCATGGATTGACTACTACCTGATTCATCCCACAACTTGCCACTTAGCAGTGCCTCTACTGGCTTTACACACAATAACAAAATCATCAGGAGTACTGAGAACAGTCCTGTCCTTGCAGTTGTGAAGAGTTCCTGGTGCTAAGGAGGTTGGATATAGAGGGTTCAAACTACATGCTCCATGAGCAAGCTGGCAGCTTCCTTTCTCTCTGGCAGTGAAGGCCTAAACCTACATAGTAGGGGGAGGTTCTTCACTTTGGGGTTTTCTGTCAGTCTTTATACAAATGCTTAGTAGCATTCTTCGACCGTGGGACGAGGGTGTGAATGGAATGACTGAAGGCTCAGCAACATGTTGAAGGACTTGATAATCTGAAATCAAGAAGATGCTTCCTTTCTTTAGCATACTAGAGGGGGTAGTGTGGGTATTTTGTGTGGGTGGATGAGCTTGACAGAAAACCCCTATGGAAAGGTCTGTTAATCCTCCCTGGATGAGAAGAAGACCAAATTAGGAAAATAAGGTGGGTTTTGCACATTTGGGCCTGGTCTACACTTAAAAATTAGATTGACCTAGCTATGTGGCTCAGGGCTTGTGCTGTAGTTAGGTCAACCTAACCCCCAGTGTAGATGTGACTAGGTCGACAGAAGAATTCTTCTTTTGCCCTAGCTACTGCCTCTCAAAGAGGCTGATTAACTACACCAACAGAAAACCCCGTTCCATCGATGTAAGAAGCACCTAGACCACTGCACTACAGTGGCAGAACTGCAGGGGCAGAACTCTACTACTGCAGCATAGACATACCCTTGGTAGTCAGCATGTCAGCACGTTTTTAAATGTCCCTTTGCACCCAGTGTAGGCAGACAGTGGTGTTCAGGAACATATTCGCTGATCATGGTCATAAGCACGTTATAAATACATGTGTAGGTAACAAGAAGTAATAAAGTTAACACTTGTGAAGTTTTGTTTTCCATTTTAAAACATCAGCTTCCTAAACTCTCCTCTATTATTCACTATGGACAAATTTGCCTAATTATTTTTGGTTTTAGTAGTGTGAATCTGGCATCTGGGGATGCTTTGCAGGATGTTTGAGTGACAAAGGAATGGTGTGTCAGGTAGGAGTTATCCATCAAATTATATGGAAGTCCTGAAAATTAAAATGCATGTGGATGTATATTGTGTGTGTATGTATTATGTGTGTGTGTGTATATATATATATAAAATTAAAGGCAAACACTTTTTCAATCACATGCGGACTTCCCACTGACTAGACTATCCAGCCAGCTACAAAGCCATCTTTTAATGCAAACGCTTTTGGATGTAGTTTATCCTAAGCTGTAAACATCACCAGT
Organism: Caretta caretta; assembly: GCF_965140235.1. Lineage (NCBI taxonomy): Eukaryota > Metazoa > Chordata > Testudines > Cheloniidae > Caretta > Caretta caretta. Next base: position 96,339,136 of record NC_134214.1, read on the forward strand.
TTTTCTCCAGTGATTTATATTTTGTTCATTGTACAAGTTCAGACTGGAGCTAACGCTTCTGAAGGACTCCAGTCTCCTTTTTCTCACCATCCTTGAAGCTTGCCCTCCTTCTCCCATCCCCTCCAACTTGACTGCCCAGGAGGAAGGCTCTTACAATCATTAGAAATTTTGATTTTTCATTTTGATTAATACTTATTGTGATGCTTCAAACCCACCACCAATTTAATTTCAGCTCTCCAAGGCTAACAGGGATGTTTCCAGTTAGGCCCCTAAGCCCATGTCTGGGCATCTAGATGAAAGTGGCCTGATTTTCAGAGGTGTTGAGTGACTGCAGTGACCTTTGAATTCAAGGGAGGAAATTCAGGCCACTTTTATTTAGCTGCTTAAATATGGATTTGCGAGCCTAAAGTTTAACATTATGGTCATAATAAGAGGAATAAAAATATGACAAAACAGGCCCCTAGATAAAGATTAGGCTGTGCTCTTCAGTTAATCAATCGATCCACTCGCTGGGTCCAATAATACTCTGGATGTCTACATCCCTCTGAGCCAGACTTTGCCCCTCCCGCTGCCCCAGAGGGCTAGGGCAGTATATAGTGACACAAGGCAAAAGCAGAATAATTTTGTTGCTTTTTAAAATGACAAAAATCTATTTCTGTTTCTCCCATATTCCTCGCATGCCCCTAGGCACCATTGTACGAGCTTTGAACAGACAAGCCCACTATTACAATGTTGTCAAGGCCCTGCTAGTTTTCTAGTTCAAATCCTTGTTCATGCTGTTTGCTAAGTACTTGTTCACGGTGACAGCTTTCAGCCAAACAGAACACACTGAATGCTTCATTCCGAACAGCTCTGTCCTGCTGGGCTTCAAGTGAAACAAGCCCTTCAAACTCCACCATGTGAACTGTTCACAAGGAACAATCTCCTTTAGACAATTCCATTCAGAGATACTATCCGTGAAACTGGGACTTGGGTATGAGGTGACATCAGAGCCTTCCTCCTCTGGCCAGGGTCATGGCCACCAAAGTCGTATTTGTCAGGAGGCCCCCACATGGCATGGTGCATGATTTCCTTAATTACCTAAAGTTTCCCCATTAAAAAAAAAATCTTTAAAGTGTATTTGAATATGCATTCTTTAGAAAGGCAAAGCAAATGCTTCTGTGAGGACAGCCAAAAGTTGGGTTGGAAAAATAGAATTGTTTAGTGAGAACATAATTCACAGGCAACTTTAAGTCACATGTGCCAAAACTGGTAGGCCAAAAATGAGAAATATCAGCTGCCCTTTGGTTTGCGAGTGTGTACACACTGTGCGGTCCCCCTTTGCTCTCTTCTCAGGAACAGCCAAGGTATTAAAATGTACACAAGTCTTGCTCTCCGAAGTGCCCAGACAAAAGGGCATGTGTATATTTCTATGCCAAGAACCACCTGATAAGCAGAGTGGCATGCTGCAAGCACAGAGCATGGGAGCACACCCCTATGTTTTGTGAACCACTGTCACACAAACTCAACCCCCTGGTTCTCTTCTCATCACCTTGTCCGGGAGAGAAGTTAGAAATGGATCACTGCTCAACCTTTTTCCAGGAGCTGGAGGTCAAATAGATGGGATTTGGGATACTGGCTTTCCATCATCCCCTTTCTCCACCCTTCACAGAACCTTTACCAATCTACCCTCTCCCAGTACAACCAATTACTCTGCCAAACATCCACAACTGCTAGCATTGGGGGGGGGGGAAGTAAGTTAGTAAAGGGTTGTGTGCAGAAGGATGTAAGGGGGAAGAATTAAAGTTGTAGTGTGTGGCATATGGCAGCAATGGTGACAGTAAAGTGTGTGCCTGTGGATGGAGGAGAAGAAGGTTGGTGTGGTTAGGTGGCTTAAGTTTTTATTCCTTGCTTTTTTAGAGTTTGTATCAGATATGATGTGTGTGTGTGTGCGTGCGCATGAGTGTAGGTGTAGAGAGAATAATAACTGCTTCACAATTAAGCTTTTTGTGTGTAAATATATATGGGTGGGTATGCTTGTCCTTTTAGCACGCTGTCACTTCTTATACCATTCACTGTGCATTCATTTTTGCCTGAAACCACTCTCAGTACCAAATGCTGACCTGTTATACCTGTGCAACCCCACTGAAGACCAAGAGGTTGTATGGCTGTAACTGAGGGCAGAATTTGATCTGTCACTGGGAAAGAGGACTGTAATCCATGACTTTCGGAAGGAGGCCTCTAATTTTGAGTGCGTAATGGCAGCAGCTGCCATTGACTTCATTTGGAGTTGCAAGTGTTCAGCATCTCTGAAAATCGGGCCCTGGGTGTCTGAAATTGGGCATCCAAAATTAGAGGCCACTTTTGAAAATGTGGGCTTTTAAAAGTGAAAGCAGTGAATAGTGCGAGACGTGCTGGAGCACACCAAGCAATCTCACTGTCAAGTCCACCCTTGGATCTGGTGTAACTTGCATCTTTGTTTTTCTCCACGGCCTTCCTGCTCCTGTTCACTTCTGCCAAAGATCTGGAAAAGAACTAATTGTTGCCACCTACTTTGGGAGGCCTGTTTGCTACAGAGAGAATGAAGTCGCAGATGAAACGGACTTCCACATTGCTATCCGACTCCACACCACAATGCAGAATGTTGATCGTTTTGAGCAGTCTGACCCTAAATGAAGAAACATGGGGAGGTAAATTGCAGATAAAAGACAGCAGTGGGATTCTAGTAAAAATTAAACAATCACTTCTTTGTGCTGCGTGTATGCTATAGGAATGATGTGAGGGATTGCTGGTAGTCCTATGAATAGATATTCTTCTTTCTTGTCTCTCTTCTATCAGAAAAAATTAGATAACTCGTGAATAAGTAGAGCATTACGTACTGAGATTTTCTACAGTGTGTTTTATGATGAGATCCAAAAGTCCATCAGTTGTTAAAGTACTGTTCTCCTGCACTGAACGTAGAGAACATATCTCCCAAAAATGTACCCAACAAATGAGGAAGTATGAACATAGGATGGTCCATTGTTCTACCAAATGATTGTGAGAAAACACAAGAACATGAACAGTGTCCTTTCTAGGACTTCACCATCCCCAGAAAACAACATAGGATAGCATGTTTTCAACCAGTGGTAAGGAAGCAGGAAGAAATTTCTCCATGGATATTATTTGGAGTCCTCCACGCACTCAGGCCCTAGGCGTCTTAAATGGAGCATCTAAGAATGGGCTTTTGAAAATGTCGTCCTAAACACTTTGTTCCTATGTCCATGGCTGGGGGTAAAAAAAACATTTTTTTTAAAGGTCTAGTTTGTACATGGCATGAAATTCAAAGTAGTTTCTTCAGATAAAAGCAAATATAGAAAATAATAATAATAAATACCTAACTCTTATATAGCACTTTTCGTCAGTCGATATCCCAAAGCTTTAGATAGAGAAATAATTTTATTTATAAAATGCCTTCTTCTGTTGAAGCTCTGGCAGACACCGTGCATCACGAGAAACCAATTTTAAAAATGTATTATGACGACTGGGAGGGGAGTACATGCCAATGACTGGATAGTCAGGATCTAGGTATTCCTGGCTCCCAGCTCCATGCTCCATCCTCTAGATATACTATAGAGATAGATTTATCCCACCTAACAATCCTTCCCCCTTGCAATTCATTTGGTATAAAGTGGAAGTAGGTAATTTTCATAGTTCAAAACTTTCAGATGATCTCAGTATAGAATAAAATCACATACAAAATGTACGTACTGCACATTACATAGCTACATGCATCTAGATATAATTTTTGCGAAACCAAAACTTGAATCTGACTAATTCTGTTGCCGACCTAGAGTTATGGAGGATAAGGAAGGACTAAAATTCATTTTTGTAGCACTTTAAATTTATTTTTCATATATTTCTCCCACACACCATAATCCCCTTAAAATCAGTCTCCTCTACATCATCTGTGTCTTGGGGGCCAGGGAGCCCTCCCACAAATGGCTCCATGGCATGCAGGGGCGTAAACCCCCTTCCCCATACAAGGCCCCCAAATCCCATTCTCTCCCAGGAGAGTTTGGCCCTTTATACACCATGACATGTGAACTGGGTGAGAGTAAAACTTCTTCAGAGAAATCTGTTTCACCCACATGACAGTGGAGAAACGTGAGTGATTTTCTCCTAATTTACTCAGACGGGAGAATGTCAGTTCCTATCCGTGAAACCACCAAGCAACTTCCCCTGTCACAACTTTAGCTACTGCTGCTGTGATTAAAGGGTGTACATGTTATCTGCCCAGCAAAGGAAAGGAATCTGACACTAATGCTAGGATTACACCTACCACAGGGCTTTGCGATCTCGCTGAAAAGGTGCCCTGTTCTGTAGCATCTTTAAGAGGGAGACTCACTAAACATGAATCTCCCAACAGATTGAGATTTGAGGATTTTGAACTAATAGGGACCATTAGACCAGGTTGTCTGACCTCCTACGTAACACAGGCTGTAGGATTTAATCCAGGTACTCCTGCATTGAGCCCCATAACTTGCTTTTGTCTAAAGCTTGTCTTCCAGTAAGACTTCCAGTTGCGATCTGAAGATGAAATAGATGAGAGGAGTTTAATTCCTCCCTCCCCCAACCCCCAAGACTCAGCTCCAGAGTCCTAGATTCCCTTGGCTTCCCCCTTCTGAGGATCCTATGGCACAGAGAGGACTCCCCGGTGGAAAACCAGTAGGGCAGTAAAGTGACTTCATTGAGGGTCCCCACCCTCCTTTCCAGCACTTAAAGTGAGCTGAATTATAAAGCTGGACCAGGTAGTGGAACCTCAAGGTAGAGTTAGGCAAGCAGCTTCAGCAGGCCCAGATCTGCAGAGAGCCCCACCCTCGAACACCCAGACTACCCTACTGTTCAGTGACCCGACCTGAGTGTGAGTGGGGTTTGTGGTGGGTGGGGAGTGATGGAAAGAGACCCTTGTTTTGCATGTAGACTCAGAGTACTTGCAAGGGGCTGGGATAGGGGGAGTTCTGGCTGCAATCAGAGGAAGATTTATTTATTTTTCCCAGAATTCTGGGTGAGGGCTCAAGCCAGTTTTGTTGTTCTTCAAGAGAGACCCTGAACATACTGAACGTGGCCCTTCTTGCTGCCATTAACAAACTGGCAAAAGGGTTCCATCTCGTTAGTGCAATGAGGCTGATTTAGCCCAAAAGTCCTAGGAAATACAAGGTGTTGCATGCTTGTGACAACAAAACCAGGTGATACTGAGGGAATTGCATTTTAAGATTTTGGGTTCACTCAAACTCAGAGGGAGCGAAATAACAAAGGCAAATAGCTTCATTTCAGCCCAGTGAACTGCTGAGTTACTCGGTCATTTCCATGCTTCAGATAATGGATTTACAAATGGGGTTTCCCAAGGTGGCAATCCAGGGTCGCTGTGAACACTTGGAAGATCTGTTTGGTATTCAGAACTCCTTTTAAAGCCTGCCCTCGGGATGTTACTCTCAGAGAGAGATGTCCAGCTGGAATCTGCTGTGCACAACTCTATTGGTGTAAAACTTACTTGTCATTTTTAAATTCACACATGCACACATTGCTGATGATTTGGGATTTTGGAACTAAATGGCACCATCCTATGAAAATGCCTTTGAGGAGGGGGGATAGTGGACTTCACAGATGAACCAAACCCTCAGTGGGAAAGTCCCCTTGGGAAGAAGTGGAGGACGCAAAGGTGTAGCCTCCCAGCCCCATGGATTATGTAAGTGTGGGGAGAAGGAAACTCTGAGTCCCACATAGTGTGGCTTCCCCTCCTAAGAGAGCCCTGCTGCCTTGGTCTACCTCTCTACACTTGCGGAAAGCTGATTCAACAGAAGTATCCACTGCCCAGGAAGCAATGACAGTTACTGACAAAAGCTTCTCTGTGCGGTTAGGGGCTCCTCCACTCACAGAAGCTAAAGGCACATTTCGGACCCTTTAGCTGATTTTTAAACATGATTTTGGCAGCTACATTCAGATACTCGAATACTAAACTCAGCTACAAGTCACACTGGGTGCACCAGCTGGCATCACAGCCTGGGTCACCAGCAGTAAAACAAAGGATTCTCACCCCCATACAGAAGTAACCCAGAATTTATTTCTGCAAAGCAGCAGGTCTTTATTTCTATTCCACATGCTACCAATGAGTCTCATTCGCCACTACAGCTAAACATATGTGCCAGCTTCTTAAACTTCTTGAAATGTTCCAGTGTTTCAGAACTGGAGCAAGTTAGAAAGGGCTTGTCTATTGGAGTTATTCTGGAATATCTATTCCACTTTAAATTCACAGCCTCCTTTAATCTGGAATAACTCTGAAGTGTAAACAAGCCCTAAAGCGTGAAGAAATTGTGGGGCTGATTTTTAAAGATGCTAAGCACATGCAGATGCCATCGGTTGCAACTTGAAATGTGACTTCTCGGTACCTCTGAAAATCAACCCCCATTATTGTATTGGAAGAAGGGAGGCCACTGTCATCTGATCATATTCAGGTACATCTCTTCTCACAGCTGCTAGCAAGCACATATTCATGCATAACTCCTGCTACAGTCACTGGGAGCTGAGTGGCCCATTTTACCAACCGTAGGTAAAGAATCTTTACCCTCTGTCTGCTGGAAAAGGAAATTAATGAACTCCATTGACATCTAAAACTTCCCAGACTGTTTGTAAATCTATTTATTATAAATGTCTTGTTGAAACATATTCACATAAAGCAGATTTAATATTGAAAGCACTGTTCTGTTTTTCTCTAGTTCTCCCAAAAAAGTGTATCAGAGAACACGTTATCTAAACATTAATTCACTTTGAGTAGACTGTGATTAACTGCTAATTTCAGGGCCAATTGGGCATGGAAGGTAATCATATAATTTAGACTGCTTAACCTATGTATCTACAATCTGGACTTTATAACAAATAATTAGCTTCCATTCACTCTGTGGTCTTTAAATCCACAGCATTCCTTCTTATTTATTTATATATAATTTGGAAAGGACATACTCTCATCTTTTTTTGACTGGTATAACTCCAGACAGGAGAACGGAGTATAAAGAAGAAGTTAAGACAGTAACATAATGTATCTCTTTAGGCTGTTTACAAGAACATAAGTTACATGCTTAGCTATTTTTTCCCCTCCGAAGTATATTTCACAGATTTCAAGTGCGAACAATAATAAATTCAATAAAAGGGTTTTATTTGTTCAACTTTTTTTCATGGTCACTTCTCTGCATTTTATCATCACTCTCAAAATGAGAAATGCACATTTTTAAAGTGCATTGCCGGGGGGAGGGGAGATTGTGCTTTTTTCTATGCAATCCTTGCTTTTTTACGATTCATTAAACCTTTTATTCCCCCCGCCCGCCCCCCCCATGTGTAATTGGACCCCTCTCATTTACATGCATGAGGGATGCATAATTCTGAGAGAGGCACAATCGGCCAAAAAAAAGGGGAGCCAGCACTTGGGTTGAGCTACCAGATAGTCATATAGCCGAGGAAAACTTTGCAAGAACAAGCTGCGTAACATTGCAGTCCCAGAGTAGCACCAACTTATTGCAGCTCTAACAAGGCCAGTTCTGGGGCCCTTAGTAATAAATGGTCTGGGCTCTAGATAGAAAAAACTCACCCTAGACACACAAACAGTTCCTATTTTTCAATTTTGTTTCTCGTATCATAAAAACTGGCACTGACTTGACTTACAGTGGGACATCAGTCTTTTCTTTTAAAATGTATTTATTTATGAACTGAAAACCTACAAGAAAGACTGCACTGTCTTTGAGATGGCCGAATGCTCTGGTAAGGCTTTGCTTGTCTGTCTGAGAGCCTTTATTCAATTGGTTTCAGCAACTGATTAATTAGTGAATTAGTACCTTCCAGCAGACTAGTGGTGTTATGCAATTTTCATGGCCAAAATGGTGAAATCTTGAATCTAGTCCTAAAATTTTAAAAAGGGGACAAACACCATGATTTTTATCTCTGCCTTTTATAAAGACTGCATATAACTATTTGTTAAGGTGCCTAGTCTGAACTTTTCTTGTAAGAGAGCGTTACACTTAACAGCCTCGTTTCTTCCTTTGCATACTGATATAATTCCAGAGGGTGAAATATATTTCAATTAGCTTTCTACTTAATTAATTTCCATTCAGAAAATCACTTTGTATAAATGATATGAACTGTTTCTGATCTCACTCACTCACATGAGTTTAACTCAACTGGGCCAGATCCTCAGTTGATATAAATGGGTGTAGCTTCAAGAAAGTCAATTTACATCAGCTGAGAATCTGGCCTGTTGACTTCCATGAATAATTCCTGATTTACGCCAATACTATGGAGATCAGAACAAATGCTAGAAAATGAATAGCAAAATGATTTTTTAAGCTGATTTGACTGTTGCCTTTCGTTTATAATGCAATAAAAAAACTTGTCTGCATATTTTCAGGGTAAACATAAAAAGAGTTACTACAACATGCAATTCAAGTTAGTAAATAAGTCAATAATACACCCCCCTCGCTAGTGTGTTTTACAAGTTTTTAAGAAATGGAACTTTATGCATTTAAAAAATTGGTAATTTTCAAATCTAACGAGGAAAAAACACAAATGTGATATTGTTTTATAGAATAATATGTGAGGCTTTACTCATTGTTACAACCAGTCCTTATTTTAGTTGGGTGGAGGGCGGTGGGTGGGTGGGGGTGTTTCCTTTTATTCCTAGATAAATTAGTTAAATATGTGATGGTAGAAAAAACCAAATATCTTCTTAAAATGAAAATACATTCTTAAAATGTAGCAGCTAATACTTGTTTTTTATGTTGCTGCTGCTGAGAGTGGCAAACTGAAATAATTTTAGGACTGAAAACAAAAAAATACGAAGCAATATTTCCTCTAAGCTCCTTCTGTGATTTTATATACTTGCAAAAATTTTTTAGGTTTCAAATGCTTTTAAAAAGTTGAAGTAACTGACGAAAGTCTTTGTAAAGTATAGCTGCACTTATGTATTTAGATGTCATTTCAAATAAGGTTTTGATTTTAAACCTTAACATTCCTTGTTTTTAATCTGACGACAATCCCTATATATTAGTTGCACTCGCCTATAATTGTACGAACTAAATAACACAAAACTGGATACACGTCCCTATAGGCTGGTAAATGGGGAGGACTGAAAGCAAAAGTAAACACTAACCTTACAAAATAAAAGAAGTTAAAAGATAAGTGTTAAGGACCTTTTTCTTTTTGGAGAATAAAACAAGATTTAGTAGCTTTCCACTTAATTTAAATGAAAAGAATCACTACCTTACATATTGCACTGATAATGTAATGGAGAGAGAAAACAAAAAAGTCTTTGTAGCAGTGACACCTCCTATAGTTGTTGTGAAGAAACTTTTCCCCTTGGTATCTGCTAACAAATTCTAATTAATGCTGCACATTCCTCCACTGAAATCATCTGATGCATAACAAGGGGGAAAAGAGAGAGGGGGAAAAAAGAAGAAATTCTCAGTGCTCATGATTGCCCTGTTAGAATTATGGGAGTGAAGGTCTGGGCCTCCTAACTTACTGTCTATTAAAGCGGAGCTTTGAAAGAGAACTGCAACCTACAAAAGCTGTCAATCTTCCTTGCCCCTAAAGTCTGGGTTCACATGGATTCAAGTGACAGCCCTCCTCCCCCGCGCACAATACATCAATCTGTCTCTCCCACAAGCACCCACAGCCTATTGTGCAGGCCGCAGGTGCCTATTATAGCACCCATGGCTGCCTCCCACAGCTCCGCCCCTGAGAAACAGGAACTCCAGACAATAGGGCCCTGTGGGAAGATGGGAGGTGGCTGTTTTGAGGGGTAGCAGACAGATGGTAAAGGGTGCTGGGGGGTAAGGTATTTTCAAAACAACTGCCCAAGATTTTAACTTTCTCCACTTGCCTTCATTTCAGTCAGGGGCTGCTCTAAACAGAGCTACGCACCTGCCAATAAGCATAGCTGGGTTTTATTATTTAGTTGTTTATGTATGAAACGCTTGGCTCCCCGGGTATTCACAGGTTCCCCCAAAGTTGCAGATAGAATCACATTAGTGGAGAATATTGCTTTTCAAAAGTTCTTCCCTGTGACAAACCCCTTTGGTGGATAAGTAGGCACTGGTGCGGTGGTGTCTGTAAAGAGTCCTGTGGAGACTTTCCTCCCAGTCACGGGCAAATTCTGTAGCCAGGGGTAAAGAGGATCTGTAGGTGATACAGTGTTTTGGCAGTACATATCACTAAATGCTGCTAAAGAAAATGGGCTTTGGTGAACATCGGTTTCCTGGCATTCCTAAAGGTAATCAGCGTTAACCGTCTAATACTCAGCTTTGACTGAAACTCGGCACTGATCTAGGACTCTGCCACAGACTTCCTGTGTGACCACGGGCAAATCCCTTAATATCTCCGTGCCTCTCTCGGTGACTCATTTCCCCACTTTCTTTCTCCCACACGTTGTGTGGCTTGTCTAGTTAGACTGTACATTTTTGTGGGGAATGTGTTTGTACAGCTCGACGCACAGCGGGACCCCTGGAAGGGCCTCCAGGTGCTGCCTTAATACAGATAAATAATAATGATGGTGAAGAAGAAGGAAATCATAGACCTCCGAGTCATGATGGAAGTGTTTGGGTGCTCATCTCTTCCACGGGTTTCCGGTCCTTTCTGTCCCATTTATTTCCCTCCACCCTGTTAATTGGAGGGGAGTATTTATACCCATAGGAAGAATGGGCAGATCTCATTGTATTTAAAGGGGACTTGCAAAGGGGGAAAATGAGTTTTGGCCGTTTGCTGCTTATAGAAATCCGAGGGCTGAAAAGTTTTTGTTATTTGCTGGGAGATTTATGCTAGAAACTCAGGTCTTGTCTATCCTGGAAGGTCCAAAGGGCGAGGGGAAAACCAGGTTATGATGCCAGAGAAACCATGTCAATAAAAGCTGAGCAGGGAGGTGATACTTGTTCAGACTACTTAAAATACTGTGTGGCATTTGTTGTTAACCCCTTTTCTACTGCAGTGCTTGGGAGAACAGATCTCTTTGATAAGGATCGCCCCCTCCTTCAATGAATGGCTAAGGAAGAACTCAATCCACCCCGGATTCATCCCGGGAGATCTCTTACAAAACCAGAGGCGACAACACTTGTATTTCTAAAGTAAAAACAAGCAGAAACAAAATCTTTTTTGGGGGCTGGGGGCGGGGAACATGAGCCTTTCAGTCCTCTTTATACCATACATCAGAAAAAGTCAGAAAAGGGCACAAGCCCACTTTTTAAAAATCTCCTGTGTTGGTCTCCTTTTAAAGAGGAAGGTTGTTTTGAAGATCCTGTGTTATTCCCTCCCTCCGCACCCCCCGTTGGACCGATTCAAAGTCACCGGTTTCACCGGTTAAAGTCAGCACCAGTGAAATGATATTGTTGGTGGGTTCATCTCAGTCCTTCAATGTGTAACTTTATTCTTGTGGTTTTGGTTTTTTTGTTAATGTGGTATTGAACGACAGTCAGAGATCAGAGTGCTGAGTTTGCTCGTTTTCACATAAACATGACAATAATATCTTTAGGTGAAGGCAGGATAAACGTGTCCAGATCCCCTGGAGAAGCCGAGTGAGTTCCGCTTTGCTAGTCAAAAAACGGTAAGTTTCAGGTTTCCCTTCAGATGTGCATTTTAGAAAGGCAGACAGGGACTGGGGCTGACAGAAACAACCTTATACGACAGTCCAACGCGGCAGAGTGGTCCTATTGGCAAAGCTGTTTGGACCCAGCTAATTTAAATAAAGAGAAATCTCTAATACAGGACGACAACTGTGTTGCCTGAAGCTGTCTGATCTTTTTTTTTAAAGAAGGTTTGGTATTTTTATTTTCTTTTCCTTTAAACTAAACAAGCACCCACACACCAGCTCTGAGCACCCCACCAATAACTTTAAATGACAAAATCAAATGCCAGTTTCAATCAGCCATCCTTTCTACCAAACAGCAGCTCTAAATAATCCATGTTCACAGCCCAACACGTTGCCCAATAAGTCTATTTCCCCAAATTGTCGTTCATGACAAAGCAAAACAACTTGCCCTGCAGCATGCCCTGAACAACAGCAAATCTGACCTATTTCAGACCAGACCTGAGACAGAGCAAATTAGAAGTTTCTGTTACTTTTAAAACCTTCCCAAGGTCACAAACATACTGTACAAATGACCTTTCTGAACCGTAAAGGCTGGATCCAACTGCCATGTAAGTTGGCAGGAGTCTTCCATTGACTACAGGATTTGCACCAATAGTTTGAATCAGTTGAAAAAATGTAACTCCACAGACACAAATGTGGAAGGCAGATTTTTAAATGTTATCAAGCATGCAAGGGAGGAATGTGAATAATTCATTTTAGTCTAGTTTTACAAATTTTTAACTGTCCGGTTTCAGAGAGAGAAAATTCTTGTGTGATCAATATTTTTCATATATATACATAAGTGTGTGTTGAAGGTTTTCATTTCTATCAGTACAAGACAGATTTTATTTTGTGTCTCCAGGGTATTGGCAGGAAACTTGTAAGCACCATCTGCCATTCTAGTTACATCACAAGTTTGAAGTCTAGCTGTTTCATTAGATACTGGGTTGCTGATGGATGATCAGCTTAGCAGCTCTGGCCAAGAGCATGGTTTTTCATTTGTGCCTGGCAAGAAGAGTTCAACCTTTCCTTTTAGAGGTGGACTTTATCCATGCAGTGCCACCTCAATATTAAATTAGCGTACTATGTGAGTCAAAAATGACTTGGTTTACTTGAAGAATGTGAACAATTTGGTCACCCCCTCCGATGTGTTGCACAGTGAGTGCCTTACACTAGTGCTCCAAAATCTGCACTGGCTGCCAACAAGTTGCCTCATGGAATTCAAGGGTTTGTTTTAGAGGCTGGTTCCCCAAGAGACCATCTCCCTTTTCTTGCATATTGGCAATCAGTGGAGCCCTGTTGCTGTACAAGGTTGCTGATAGGAAGTGGATAACGAAGGGTCCTTGAAGCTTTGGATAGCCCAACTTTTCTTTTTGGTATGTAAGGAAGGGAAGTGGGACAATGGATTAGAAATACTGGAAATATTGTTGTTAATTGGCAGGCTGGTTTCATTGTTGATGTCTAGTTACTTCTAAAGTATATTGAAAGTTCAAATTTTTGTATTAAATATTGTTAATTTTAATTTCTGTGAAACATCTAGGGCTTGATCCAAATCCTATTGAAGTCAATGGAAAGACTCCAATTCACTTCAGTGGCCTTTGGACCAGGTCCTTACTATATGAGGCAGTTGCTATCAAAACACAAGCAATAAATAAAACCAGGGCCTCTCTACAAAGTGCATCTCTGCCTTGTGTGACTAAATATGGAACACTGCATACAAATTCTAAAACGATTCAGTACAATCGCTAATGACAACAAATAAAGACAACAGTCCCAAAGTGTCTTACTAGCTTAAACTGTTCTAGCTAAGAGTACGTCTACACTTAAAATGCTACAGTGACACAGCTACAGACACTACCTACGCTGATGGGAGGGGTTCTCCCATGGGCGTAGTTCATCCACCTCCCTGAGAGGTGGTAACTAGGTCAATGGAAGAATTTTTCTATCGACCTAGCACTGTTAAACTGGGGAAGGGGGGGTTAGATTGGCATAACTACAGCTCTCAAGGATGTCAATTTTCCACACTCTGAGAGACACAGTTATGCTGATGTAAATTTGCGGTGTAGGCCAGCTCTAGATATAGTTCGCAGTAAGGAAATTTGGAATTTAATTGTGGTAGTGATTCATTAACCATATATTCAATTATTGCACTGTATTTGCAGACATTTATGATAGGCATTAATTACTTGTATTATAATCACATTCTAATGTTCATTAATGATAAACAGTGTGTATTAATATCACTCAGACAAGAACTAAAGATTAAGGTGGAAATCTATTTGATGTAATGGCCATTAGTCAATTCAGAGTGATGCTTGGGAGCCTAATATGAATTGAGACAGTCAATATTTCATCAGGCAGATTCTCCCATCTTCTTGTGAAAAGTTCTTTATTTTTAAAAAAAAAAAGTTCCTTGATTAAAAATGCACATTTTAAAAAAATGCATTTTAAATGGTACTGTATTATTCTATTGAAATATATGGGGCCAAATTCAGGCCTGATCTAACCACACTCCCGTTAGTAGAATTGAGGGCTTGTATCAATGCTGACTTTGGCCAGTGTCTCAAAGCTAACATGTTTAATGCATACAAAATATTTAGCTCCGGTATCTTTTTTAAACCCAGCAATAAGAAAGGATGTGTAGGTGGTTGAGAATTCTCTCTTGATTGCAACGGACCGGCTGGAGTACTTACCTGTTAAGTCCTGATTAATGTTAATAAGATCCCACAATGGTCGCACACCATGTGCAGTATAGTGAAATACACCAGCTGCATGAAAAGTTTTGTTCACACTCTTCAGTGGCTAAACCATCAGCTTGCTCCCAGCACAGACATCGGTTTCCCTCCTTGACATCACTTTGCAATGGCTTTGTTTAGAATGCAGAAGAAGTGTTAGATTGGCAGCCCTGGGTACTGAAATCCTCTCATAATCTAAAGAGTAGATACAGTCAATGGTGCTGGAACTAGGGATGCTGGGCATGCTGCTACACTCCCTTGATTGAAGTAGTAACAAAAAATACAAAATACATGGTTTCCATCATCAGCACCCCCACTATGAAAATTGGTCCAGCATCCCTGGATACAGTTCAGCATGGGCAAAGGTCCCCCAAACTTCCCCACCATTGATGTCCCTTCATCTTGAACTGAACAGTCACTTCTTCGGGGTGAGGGCAGCAGAAGATAAGTCATTTCCCATGTCCATCCATTGCTTGTCCTCTCTACTGAAGGGTGCTAATCATCACTAGCTGCAGTTACCCTAGAGATTACAGTAGAGGCATCAGCATTCTCATCACACACAAAAATCAAAACAAGGTTAGTTGAGGAGATTGAGCCAGTAGAGGCAGCCAGCCTGGAAGCCAAAAGAAGAGGACCATCTCCATCCAGCAGGGATGGCTTCCAGGGATGGACGAGTGGTCAGAGCCAAGGGTGTTCTTCAGCTGTTGGTAGCTCCTTGTCTGAAACATCCGGTTTTGCAAGACGAGCAGCCACCAGCACCAGGGGCAGAAATTGTGTTTCTCGAAATACCAGTTGACTGGCAAGGAAGAGCATTAATAAAAATTGTGGATTATGTTTGTCACCCCAAAGAATATGTTACTTGAAGGAATTAATTAATTGACTGAAATGAATGGGAGGTGTGCAGTATTTGTCCTGTGTCTGGTTTTGGTGTCCTTGTTAGCTACATTAATATATTATATTTCTTGTATTGTCTTGGAAAGTAGGTAAGCAGAAGTTCAGACTGGAGAAGTTGAACAAGTGCAGTTAGTCATATAACTGCTGTAACTTTCTCACCAGAGAAGTTCTCTCATCTTGTGGCTGGCACTTGAAAAACCTCTAACGTGCTCGTGCCTGATCTAATGCCCATTGAAGGCCATAAGAGGAGCCTGAAGAAGTTTGTTGATTTTAATGGGGGTTGAACCAGACCCCAGATGCTAACTTAGTTATTTAATTTAGTTAAACACAAAGGGAGGTAGGGGTCCAACTTATTTCTTTACTGTTTGTTTCTCTTGTTTATAAATATTGTTCAATAATTATAGCTCAAATTGTGAGGGTGCTGGCAGCACAGTGGCAAATTTGGAGAAAGGCGGCAAAATAAATTTGTGTAGAATTGCACACACTTTTTTTTTTTTTTTTTGCAGGGGTGTGGGGGGGGGGGAGAACAAAATTCATACGCGAGCTCCACTTTCCCCACAATACAAACCCCAGATATTTCCCACAATTTAGATGGTGCTATTTGATGCGGTTCACCTGGAGAAGTGACTCCAACCCAATCGAAAAAGCCAGTGTAACCTGCTGTCTCTGATTACGGAACATTCTTTTCTGAGCCTGTGTTCTTGGTGATACTTGGGGACAACTGCCCTCATACTTAAGCTCATCTGCCATGTGTTCTTGTCAGCTCCAATATATCCTTTTCCCTTTTTTAAGGGCTTCAGATGGGATACAGCAAAGCTGATCTATGCCTGCTACTGCAGTAGATCTACGTGTGACTTTTCAGCAAGCTAAACTGCTAAATTGAAGGTAACCTGTCTCATTTAACTATTCTAAAGGAGTCACTAGTGGCTAGCCCCTGTTCTAGCAGTATTCTACACTTGCTACTAATTAGAACAGTTAGTCTTGTCTTTTGTGTTTTTGGCCAATTGTCAGAATCATGTTGTAATGTTATGGCTTTGTATCCATATGTTTTAATAATATGTTGCTGGCCATGGTGGGCAGCTGTGATAATGAGAAGGAAACATATTTTCTACCTGTCTGGTTTTAGATTTGTGCTTGATTTGGGCTCTAGCAAGTTCTTCATTGTTTCATATTCTCTGTGTGTATATAAAGTCTGCTGCAGTTTCCACGGTAAACATCTGATGAAGTGAGCTGTAGCTCACGAAAGCTCATGCTCAAATAAATTGGTTCGTCTCTAAGGTGCCACAAGTACTCCTTTTCTTTTTGCGAATACAGACTAACACGGCTGTTCCTCTGAAACCATTCTTCAAACATTGTTAATGGTGGAGCGCCATCTGCTGTATCCTTGGTTATCTGGATGAGATATTTTTCCCGACTGTCTGGAGTAGAATTAGAATATGCTTAAAATTAAATGAACCCATTTGCAGTTACTGAATTCCAGGTAATATTTTCCATTGTACTAAATGGCTGGGGCCAATTTAATGCCCCCCTTTGTATGTGACTGGTGTACAGTTTGCCCCATGGATAGCAACATTTACAAATAGTAAGATGAGAGGAGTAGCAGTAGCAAAACATGATTTCCCCCTGGAAATCAATCATAGTGTGAAACCACTGAGATCAGAATGGGCACTAGAGGTCATTAGCTGGGAGCTGATTGTCAGTGTTGTCATCTTCTCTTGTAAGTTCTGATTCTCCTCTTCCATAATGTCAGTTTTACACAGGGCAACTTAATGGACTTAGTCCTGATGTACGGTAGCATGAAATCACAATCAGGTCGACAAGCTTTGGGTTTAGTTTCAGAGTAACAGCCGTGTTAGTCTGTATTCACAAAAAGAAAAGGAGTACTTGTGGCACCTTAGAGACTAACCAATTTATTGCTAGCTTAGCTCACGAAAGCTTATGCTCAAATAAATTGGTTAGTCTCTAAGGTGCCACAAGTACTCCTTTTCTTTTTGGGCTTAGTGTGGACTTTCTACAAGTCTCAGTAACTCTAGGAAACCTTCCAAACTGGGAAACAGCTCCCCCTGGTGCTCTCCTTCACATCTTTCAGTTTCCTACTAATTCCAAGTTGCACTTACTTGTTTGCAGATCCTATCATTTAAAGAACAAAATATGCTGCTTATCTGTGTTGTGTGTGCAATACACTTATTCCACAATTCACATCAATCTGGGTGAAAGTCATTCAGTTCACTTTGTTCTCTAGGCCTGGGTGATAGAACACATATTTGATCTGATGTTTTTTACTTTCATATAACAAAGGCTTCAGTCCTGCAGTCCTCCTCCAAGTAAAACACCCACCTTAGACAGTGCCTGAAAATGCCTGCAAGATGAGGCTCAAAGCCTTTTTTTGAGGCATCTTAAGCAACAGGATTACCGTATCCAAATTAAAGAGATGCTGTCAGTTTAGGTTAGGCTGGAAATATTGGACCAGGAAGTCTTTGGACTGCAGAATTGATCCCTTATGTTTAGGAAAAGGGGGTTTACACAACTTAAGAGGAATGATCCCCAGATCCTTTTTTAAAATATATGAAAATATGTTGGGGGAATGTAACCATTCTCCTTGCAACATGGCTCATATAGAGCATGAGAAAAGGAAAGTGAAACAAGCCAGTGAAACTGTCCAGGCCAGCTTTGTTGTTTCAGCTGAATGAAATGCCAAAAGGAAACTGACTGCATAAATGGCAAGAAGTGTATTAGATTTACACAATTATAAAAAGGCTAATTTAGTGCCCATCTTTAAAAAAGGGAAGAAGGAGGATCCTGGGAACTACAGGCCAGTCAGCCTCACCTCAGTCCCTGGAAAAATCATGGAGCAGGTCCTCAAGGAATCAATTCTGAAGCACTTAGAGGAGAGGAAAGTGATCAGGAACAGTCAGCATGGATTCACCAAGGGCAAGTCATGCCTGACTAATCTAATTGCCTTCTGTGATGAGATAACTGGCTCTGTGGATGAAGGGAGAGCAGTGGACGTATTGTTTCTTGACTTTAGCAAAGCTTTTGACATGGTCTCCCACAGTATTCTTGTCAGCAAGTTAAAGAAGTATGGGCTGGATGAATGGACTATAAGGTGGATAGAAAGCTGGCTAGATTGTTGGGCTCAACGGGTAGTGATCAATGGCTCCATGTCTAGTTGGCAGCCGATATCAAGTGGAGTGCCCCAAGGGTTGGTCCTGGGGCCGGTTTTGTTCAATATCTTCATAAATGATCTGGAGGATGGTGTGGATTGCACCCTCAGCAAGTTTGCAGATGACGCTAAACTGGGAGGAGAGGTTAATACGCTGGAGGGTAGGGATAGGATACAGAGGGACCTAGACAAATTGGAGGATTGGGCTAAAAGTAATCTGATGAAGTTCAACAAGGACAAGTGCAGAGTCCTGCACTTAGGACGGAAGAATCCCATGCACCGCTACAGACTAGGGACCGAATGGCTCGGCAGCAGTTCTGCAGAAAAGGACCTAGGGGTTACAGTGGACAAGAAGCTGGATATGAGTCAACAGTGTGCCCTTGTTGCCAAGAAGGCGAATGGCATTTTGGGATGTATAAGTAGGGGCATAGCGAGCAGATCGAGGGATGTGACCGTTCCCCTCTATTCAACATTGGTGAGGCCTCATCTGGAGTACTGTGTCCAGTTTTGGGCCCCACACTACAAGAAGGATGTGGAAAAATTGGAAAGAGTCCAGCGGAGGGGAACAAAAATGATTAGGGGACTGGAACACATGAATTATGAGGAGATGCTGAGGGAACTGGGAATGTTTAGTCTGCGGAAGAGAAGAATGAGGGGGGATTTGATAGCTGCTTTCAACTACCTGAAAGGGGGTTCCAAAGAGGACGGCTCTAGACTGTTCTCAGTGGTAGCTGATAACAGAACAAGGAGTAATGGTCTCAAGTTGCAGTGGGGGAGATTTAGGTTGGATATTAGGAAAAACTTTTTCACTATGAGGGTGGTGAAACACTGGAATGCGTTACCTAGGGAGGTGGTGGAATCTCCTTCCTTAGAAGTTTTTAAGGTCAGGCTTGACAAAGCCCTGGCTGGGATGATTTAATTGGGGATCGGTCCTGCTTTGAGCAGGGGGTTGGACTAGATGACCTCCTGAGGTCCCTTCCAACCCTGATATTCTATGATTGCATTTTTCATACTCGACTTGTCTAAAATTAGTGACAGAGGAAAGGAAATCAAATAAATGTCAAAACCCAGAAACCTTGGGCTACATCCTCAGCTGATATAAACTGATGCAATTCGGCCCATCAAGAAGCCAACGCTGATTTATTTTAGCTGAGGATCTGACCGTTGTTTCAAAAGCATCATGGTTGCTAAGTGACAACCACACACATACCATATCCGTAAACTATTATATTCAGTTTTCTTGAAGATTACGCTCGGCTTTGATGGAATTTAGGAAACGATAGGGATATAGTGGGGGCGGGTGAAGTGTGTGTGGAAATGTTGGGGGACTGATGGATTTTAGAGGATGGCTGGTTGCATGGCAATGACACAGTCTGTGCTTGGTTCAGGGGGACTTGATCAGAACGACTCTACAGAAAGTCTATAATTTAGGTCTGGATTGTACTCATGAGATGCACATGCTGTGTCGCCCTCTGTGTGCAGCTCTCCTGTGCAGAAGTAGGGAGTCTGCTGTCTTGAAGCACTTTCCCTCCCTTCTTAGTCTCTGGATTTGTTACTTTCCTGGAATTGGAGCTCTCACACAGTCACTATTAGTTTTTGCTTTTTGTTGAAAGACACAGGGCTCCAGCTGCACGTGCATCTTCTAGAGATGAGGAATCTGTTGTGGGTTCAGTACCAGGTACAGTGGAGTGGAGAGCACAGCAGTCATCACTGGTGGAATGATCACCTTTGGTGACACAGTTCCAAAGATGAAACACAAATTCGTGGATCCACAGATGGTTCCATTAGTTAATGTTTTCTGCAGAGCACGGAATCTGTGTGCCACTGTGATCTCCCATGGTGTTTTCATCTTCCGAGGGCTCTTTTGAGCACAGTCTTCTGCAGGCAGCTGATTACTGTAAACCTGCTGTGTTTGGCATGATTTCCTCAGTATGCCTATGGCAAAGAACAGTGTTTACAGGTTAGGGGAAGCAGGAGGAAGCCAACAGATAATCATTTAATGCTGATAGCAATGTTTGCTAAGGACAGTCTCCTTCCCTATCAAACTTTCCCACTCCTGGGTTATGGTTTTTTAAGGGGGCACGTTTATGGGTTGGGGGTGTTCTGGGAACTAGTGTCTTAAACGATTTTTGCAACTAGGAAGCCATGTAGTTCTTTGTGCTAGGGGAGACGAGAGTGTTTTGCCTCTTTACATCCAGACGGGTCACGTTGCGTTGCATGTAGTGTTGCATACTTGTGGTGCCAGAAGGACTGCAAAAGTGAGGGGGCCAAGCAGATAAAACATTTCAAAAACAGACTACATCCAAGCCATTTAGGACTATCACCATTATGGAACAGTGACTAAAAAGAGAGTGATGGAAAGACAGGAAGTCACAATGCAATCAATTTAAAATGGTTTTATAGGGGCTGGGTTTTTTTTCCTAATTATTACTACCTAGCTTAACACTTGAAGGGGAATATTAAAACACCTGAATACTTTCAGAGATATCACATGGAAATAATCTCTGATCATTGCACAAAGCTACAGTTTTAGTTTCAGCTGCAATGTTAATAGGATACAGAGGCTTATGCTTTGCTCAAGGGACAGATCATGAAGTTTTTACTTAGACTGTCACTTGATGTGAATGGGTGTTTTACCTGAGTAAGGAATGAGTGGAAATCCACAGAGACCCCTAGGATTTGACCCATGGATCTCAATATATGGGCTGATGGAAGTGGAGATGGCAGCGGAATAGCATGTGTCCCTTGGAAAGTTAGGACCAAGGGAGAAGCAATGGAATGAGGATGGGGTCTAGAAGTCTAGGCCCCAAAGTTGGAGGAAAATGCCCTATGAAGTATATTTGGTTTCTTACTTGAACCTTTATAAAGTGCCAGCTATACCTATATATAAGGATCCCTCCCACCTATTCATGTTGATCTTCTAAGACCAATTCATTTTATCCTGGTGCTTCACACCTTGTGCTCATCGAGCATAAATGTCCATGAGGCAACATCCTGCTATGGTGACGTGTTAACTCCACAGATATTTGGGGAACTGTTAATATCTGGCAGGCCCAGGGTACAGGGTGCAGAAGAGCCCCCCTCAAATACAAACCATCCACATTTGGATGGCTGATAACACTAGACACAGCAGAGAGTCATTTGGAGGTTCTGGGTTTTTCTGGAGCAGTTCAGGGCTCTCTAGAACAAGCCCTACTGGAAGATGCCACTTCCTTATTTTATCCCGTGACACAAAAAAAAGTGGCAATAGAAATAGTCTCTCCCTCCCACCACCTATTTAAATGCAGGGTAAGGTTGGCACTTGCCAACATGCCTGCAAAGGGGAGTGAGGAAGCTAGAACTCCCCTTTAGTGTCCTGTACTCCCCACATTGCAGGTCACAGCATAAGCAGGAGAGCAGCCTCCGCGGGGCTACTGCTCCCTGTCCTAGGCAGAAGGGCAGGGGCAAAGGATGAGCATAGCCCTGGGCTTCACTTTGCAATGTGCCAGCCAGCATAGCTGAACTGACAAGGAAGGAGGAGTAAAGGGCTGGCAGAGATTACTGCCCCCTAGTAAAAGGGGAGAAAGAAGCAGGGACTGAACGGTGACTCTCCAAATCACAATTCACGCCCTGGGCTGCTCCTGGGAGAGCACAGCTAGACGCTGCCTTGACTCACAACACTGTCGCAATCGAGCCCTGACTTTGGGATTTCATCTGTCTTTGTTGATCTTTTATTGTCTGCCTCGGGTCTTATGCCTGCAGGAGACTGTGGGTGCCTTTCAGAGGTCACTGCTCTAAGTGGATAGTGGACAAATTTCCTACCCGCTTCCCTTCTTTCACTCATGTAGTTTTGTATTCCCACATATATACACACACTCTGCCCCTTGACGGGTGTGACAATCAGAAATGGTGACAGTGCAACTTGGAAACTATCACAGTCACAAGTGTATCAGAAAAGTAAAACAGAAAAATGAAAACTGGAGAGATCCGGCTCATAAAAGTTTCATGATTTTTATAGCACAATCAAGCGCTTGGTTGAAGAAAGGGACATCACAAACAACAAAAATAAGTGTAATATGCTATAAATCGTTTCATTGGTTTCTTTTTCTTAAAAAAAATAAGCTACTAAACAAAGGCAGTGTTTGAAGTAACAAAAATCAAACTGTTTATAAAAGCAAATGAATGATCGTGTATCTTCATATTGGATCCCCTCCCACCCCACAGCCCTGTTGTCCTGGAGATCCTGCCCCTTCTCAACCAGCCCAACCCTCCTGGAGCTCCTGCCTCCTCCCACCCCACCGTCCAGGAGCCCCTAACTCCCCCACCCACCATTCTGACTATCTTGGAGCTCTTGCCATTCCCCTTCCATACCAGTCCTACCAGCCCAGAGCCCCTTCCCCCACAACAGCCCGACCACCTGGGAGCCCCTGCCTCCCCTCCCCCACACAGCCCAATTTGTCCCAGAGGCCCTCTCCCTGCCCACCTCCCATCCCCTCCCAGCCCACCCAGCCCAGAACCCCTGTCTTGTGGAAAGGGCAGTTCTGACCAATCACACGTACTGATAAATAATTCTTCCCTCATGGCTTCAATGATGTTAAAATACCCTAGTGCCCCTGCCAATGATTCTTAAAATTATAGGGCTTCCATTGAGTGCAGTGAGCATTTTCCAAGAGTAAAGAATGAGTAAGCAGTGCAGAAACTGGCTCAAATAAAAATAAGGTATAATATAATAGCAAATACCTCCTTCCCCCTATTCTCTGTCTGTGTTGTCTAGTTAGACTGTAAAGGGCAGGAACTGTCTTTTACTCTGTGCACCTAGCACAATGGGGGTCCAATTCATGGGCGGGGGGGGTGTCTCTGAGTCTTCTTGGAATACGAATTAGCAATAATCAGAAATAGATCATTTCCCTCCTGTATTAACATATATGTAAAACTAACTAACTATAGAATTTTGTAGACAGAAAAAAATGAATGAAAAGCAATAAACATATATATATATATATATATATATATATATATATTTGTTATGCTAAAGCTAGTATTGGAGTGTTTTTTGTTTTACTTTTGAGATGTTGAATTTATTAATATCTCCAATTATTTGCTCCCAGGCACATCCAGGGTTTGGGCCTGCATGAGGAGATTATGCTGTCAGAATGTCTGTAAGAATACTAGGGATGTCATAAGAGGTTAACAGTGACATTAAGACGGTGGCAGTACACAGTCAGCATGGGTACAGTACATGGATAAACAAGTATGGCTGTTTATTCCATCATCTTTCTCCTGCTCTCCATCTTAATTTCTGGTTGCGGAACAGCCAACAAAAGACAAACTCCTTCGGAAGGTACAGTGCTCAGTGAACCTTATAACCACAGGCTGAGGTCAGGCAGACACAGCATCGTCTTTAGAGCAGAGTCTGCTAACCCCTTTTTTAAAGATGAGACATCGTTTGATGTCACTGTCCGTAACGATATGATAAAGACAGAGCAAAATGTTCTAGGCCAGGTTGAAAGCTGGCAATTAGGTGGCTAAACTCAGCAAGGGGCAAAAGTAATGGCAACAGAATTATGAATTTAGAGCACATGTGACATTTAAACTAAGGTTGTACATTTCATCCCACTGGAGTCATGATAATATTCGAAGATTCTCAGAACCTCAGTCCATTTGACATCCAGGTACTTGATGTTTAAAACTGTGTCTTTAAAATGTTTTAGGACCGGTTCCGTCCAGGGGTGAGTGAATCTCAAATGGTCCCTTGAATAAGGCTCACAGAAGATGAAAACTTTTCTGGATTTATAAAAATTATTCTCTCTTTGCACCTTCTATTATTCTTCGTCCCACCTACTCATCCTTCTCGTTCACAATTTCCTTTCTTCACACTACAACTATCCTCTCCCTGAACTCCAGGGAGTCTCAAACATTTGGTGGTATCTCACTCGTGTTTTATATCTGCCACTGTCTGTCCTGGGAGATGTCTGGCTGCTGACTGCAGAATAGATTACTCCACAGCTTCCTAAATTTATGGGTGATCCTCAATTATCATCTTACCTTGGGTCTTGCAGAAACTCAAAATTACTTTAGAAGAAAAAGATTGAACCAGAAGAGACTGTCAGGCCTATAAGACATGAAGCTTCAGCAATGGCTTAGTGGCCTGTTTGTATCTGGGGAGAATGAAGGAGCCGGTGTGTCCTTGAAGGGCACCATAGTGCTGGCTGAAAAGTTTCCATCAAAACTGTTTTTTGACATTAAATTGGGTTTTCGACTAATTTGTCTGTCAGCTAAACAACAAAAGAATGCCCAGTATTGAAATATTTTGGCCAGAAAAAAAATAAAATTTTCCAATTTGGAAATGCTGTTGCAGTGTCTTATGGGAGTTGTAGTCGTATCCACTCAGTATACTCCACCCCTGAACATAGCCATCATATGAACAACATACCCTCATATCTCAATGTCTGTACTTTGACCCGTTATCCTTGTACCCCCAGTTGGGGATATTGCAGATTATGTATTCCCTATGCCATCCGATTTTAAACCAAACTTTGCACCCCTTGATAATCTGTACGTTATTCCCTGATAACCAGAAACTTCTACGCTTGAAGTCTGTGCCGTTCAAATGTTTTTAATCATCATCTTAATAAAATTTTTACACCTGCCTCATGCTTCCATTCTCCTCTATGGACTGGGCTTCCCCTCTCTCGGTGCACCATGGCCAGGGACGCCTCTCTCCAAAAGGGGAGACCAGGTTGCATTACGGCAGATGTAGTCCGTTCAGGGAGCCTGGCCTATAGAGGAGAACAGGAGGTTGAGACACTAGAACTATAACTCCCAGGAGTCACCACAGCAACATTTCCAAATCAAAATATTTCAGGTTTTGAATTTCCATTAACAATGCATCTTCCATCCAGCGCTACTGTTTAGCACCCACAAAAGAGAATGGGTGCAACATACAAGGCACAAAGGACCGAATGAAAAGCTAGACGAGCAGGCACCAATTGACAGCTTCCAACCCCTCTGATTGGGTTTGCCCTCTAAACAGACAGTTATGTCTGCCATTCACCCAGTGTTTGGGGCAATCATCATCCCGCAGCTCTTCAGGGCTTTGCATGCGCCTCTCCAGCACTCTGCGTGTTCCTCTGTAACGTTTGTAGATTTAATTAGTGCTTCACTGGCTCGCCCTGTCGCTGCGGCAGATCAACATAGACCACAGACCATCAGATGGGCAGGCTGTGTAGTGAGCAGTGCAGCGTGTGGTGGAGAAATTCAGCAGTGGGATAGAAGCAGCTGGAAGGGAAAAGAGCCCTAGGGATTCCTCCACACTCCCAGCATCAGCCCTAAAGGGTAAGATGATGGAGGGAGAAGGAGAAATGCCTCCCCGTGCCCTGTGGGGGAGAAAGACAGGAAAGAGCATCCCACTTTGAGAAATGTGAAAGGCAGGGAGGTGAAACCCTCTCGGTCTCCCCTGCTAGGAGGGGAGGTTAGAGAGACAGGAGACCCACACTAGAGAGGCCAGGGTATAGAGGAGAGGGTCTGAATGAACCAGACAGGTGGACCTTTCATTGCGAACATTGCACTGTCCTTATGGTGGTGGACCCCCCGGGAAGCCATTCATTGCCAGTGTGACCCTTTGGCGCCTCATGTTTAAGGAGCACTGGGTGCAGCCATTGAAGCCCATGACACTGGATTTGTTCCCATACAGTCAGGCAGGCCACTGATCGGGGGCCACATCAGTGGAGACAACGGTACATTTACCTTGTTTTAGCTCATGCTTTCTTGAAAAAAATGTTCTAGGAAAAGAATCCCAGGAGAGTCAGAAGCTTAAGCAAGACCTAATAATCGCTGCAATGAGTGTTTTCTTGATAATCTCCCTCCTCCTCATTCTGGGCTGCAGTTTCCTTCATTACAAACTGGTGACAAAAGACAACACGTAAGTTTTACAACATTCTGTAACCTCCACTCCACTGCATGGCGCATGCTTTCTGTCTTGGGAACCTGGGTCCTTCGGGCAGGGTTCGGACGGACCCTGCTCGTGGATCTGTTTACAGCACTGGATGTAATTAATTAGGGGGTTCTTTTTCTGGTGCTTTTCGGCATGGTGCTTCCAGGTCTCACTGAGGCCCTCACCCTATCACTGAGCATACTTTTAACATGTTTTATGGCTTCACCATGCTCAAAGGAGTCAATGAGCCAATTTGTGCGTGTGTATTAAATTATAGAAAAGGTTAGTAGCACTGCTTATTATTAAGGTTGAATGACACTTCCCATTATAAGACCCTGTTTTCAGTTGTTTATAACGTTACTAAACTTTACCCATTCAGGCTGAAGTGTGACACGATGGGTGTCTGCCTTGGACTAGATTTTTCTGAGACCAGTGCAGCCTTTTCTGAGAAGGAGGCTTGTGAAAAATATGTTGTTTGCCCAGGCTAAAAAAAAAGAATCAGATGAGCTTTTCTTTGAATAGCTCTAGTGCCCCCATGCTTTGAAGCAGAGATCTGACATTTGGCTCTCTGTGTCAGAGACATGCCTTTTGCCGTCCTCGTGAAAAGCTACCCAAATATGGGCAAGTTATAAGGCTGTGAGAAATTGCAGATTGCAACATGCTCTTTAGAGAGTCTTGATTTGAGCAGTTACATCTCTGAAGATTCCTTCTCTGCTGAGCATGCTCAAGCCTCGTCCTGGGCCATCCCCACACAGCAATTGAACATGTTCCCTCAGGGTTACAGGGGCGAAGACTTTTCTTATGGCTGCTTTGGGCTGGAGTAGGGCTGGGAAGTTGTCTGATTCAAATGCAGCAGAGACAAAAGCTGGAGGAGAGGGAGGGAAAGGAGTAGATTGGGACAAGGAGTGTCGGACTGGAGGTGGAGAGAGAGACTGGGACTGGGCTAGGCGAGGAGACTGGGACTGGAAGTGGGAGGAAAGTGGGAGAGGACTGGTTGCCGGTTGGCTCTGGGGGACAACTGATATCAGATGAGGAGCTGGGGGACGGGTAAACTGGGACTGGCTGGACAAAAAGACAGGAACAAGGAGCCATAGGTGGAAGAGCCTGGAGCCAGAAGCTGGAGAGGGAGTAGGAAGAGACTGTGATTGGCTAAAGAGCTTGGGGAGGGAGAATAGGACTGGGAACTAGTGGGGGGCAGGAGAAACATATCAGATGAGGAGCAGGGAGGGAGACTGGGACTAGCAGTGCAAGGAGATTGGGAACAAGGAGTCAGGGCAGGCAGATGGGGAACTGGGACTGGCTGGCAAGGAGACTGGGACTGGATGTGGGGAATGGGTGAGACTGGAACTTGGACAGTGAGCCTGGAGACGGAGACTGGTTAAAGGGACTGGGCTGAGAAGCCTGAGAAGCGGAGATTGAGACTGGGTAGGCATGGAGAATAGAACTGGGACAAGGAACCAGCTGTGGGAAGGAGACAGGATGGGGACAGGTTGTAGGGGATGGGTCAGAAGAGTCACAAGAGCACTGTCCTTTCCAGAGCTTGGATTGGAACCCGAGATTCTGGAGTCCTGCCATTCCTCTACTGTCAGCAAATAGCTGTGAAACCTGCTGGCAAAGTGTTTCTCTCCTCTCCCGCTAGTGCTGGTCCACATAGAGCACAACCTACTACTGCTATCAATTGCTTCATTAGCTCAAGTGGCAGGTCTGTGCGGTGTTCCACACAGGTTCCAACCTTGCCAGTAACCTATGTGGGTGTTAATATGATCCCCCACATTTGAAAATGGACACCCAAGTTTGAAAATGCTGACGTAGCTGTCAATAGCATCACTGGGGAGTCTGCGAGTAATTTGAATGGCCCCCAGATTAGGTGGGCATCCTCTTCCTTGGCAAGTCAGGCAAGGTTTCCCCTAGCCTGGATCAGGTTAGTGATGCAGAAGGCAGTTTGTGCCCAAAGATTTTGGGACCCGTCATCCTCTCTTGGCCACTTTCTGTCTGGGGACAGTGTGGAGGGCCAGAATGACCTCTTTAGGAGCTGTGTCTGAGCCCAGACGGTGTATGCATGGGGAGGGGAAAGGCGTGAGAGCTTAAATTATTGAAGGTTTACTCAAAGTTTATAGCTCCACTCCTGCCTGGCTCTGCCCACATTCTCCCAGTTCTTTATGCAGCTTCCCTCATTAGTAAAGATAAACTGTTGTTGCTAGGATGAGATGACTCTTCCTGTTTGATTCCTGTCTGGCATACTCTCTTGGTCTCTCAAGGTCAATGAAGTGGTGGTGGGGGGGGCGGGGGGGGTGGGAAGGGGGTTCAGCTTGAAATCAAATAGGTCTATTTTTTTTGTAGGACTTTGAAGAAAGAAGTGAAATCTATTGCCATCAAGTCTCACTTGCATCACATTGAAACAAGGATTGTCCTGTCTCCTTCCCAGGCTATGCAATTAGCTGCCTCCCAACAGAGGAGCTCCCAAGGAACCTCTCTCATACAAACATCACCGATTTATAAACAGCCTGGCGATGTGCTACCATTACGACCAGCCTCCAATGAATCTGCTATCAGTTTTGCATACACTGACCCTGGCGCTGTTTTCTCAGCAGCAAGGAGCCATACTCCAGAAAGCTTTCTTTCTACCCTCTCAAAGTCAGGAAGCCTTTTTTCTATGGAACAACACGATCTCTTTTATGGGTCTTCCAGAAGTTCTTCCAGAGGGTCCATGGGCAATCCCGAATACAAATACGAAGATGGAGAAGGAAGCGGTGATTCTGGGAGCACCATTTTTGTCCCATTCACAGCAATGTGACAGACGATCTACCTTTTACCAGACGTTAATGATATTCCATGTGTATCCCTCTGATGCACTGTCTCTTTTAATGAAAAATTTAAATAGGAAAAAAAAGTACACAACTGAGTATTTTCTGAGCTATGTGTGAATGGAAGCCCACACAAAGAATTGCATCCCATCAATATCTTCAATCTTTAAAATATGGAGATCTCCTTTGGAAGTGAACTTACTCCAGTCTTTCCCCAATCATAGTAAGGACTACAGGACCTAATGAACCAAGCTCTTTCCACAGTGAACAGGTGGGCTGTACAAACTGACCGTCCAATGTCAGTTTCCAAGAGTACTTCAAATATTAGACTGGGATAAGAGGTTAACAATGAGACTGATCAGTTGTAGCTGTTATTTAAAGTCATGCAAGAAGAATAAAATCACTGAATAAGAGACAAAGTTTTCTTAATGACATGGAAAAAACCCATGAATGTTCCATTGCTCATCTGTGGACCTCCATCCAAACAAATCCCAAATTAGCAAAGGACCTGCTGTCAAATGGTTTTCAAGAGGCCCTTCCCCAAGAGATGGGACTTGTTTTAAAAACTGCCTTCAGTGTTAGGGATGTAATTAATAGAGAGTGCAAGTGCTAGAAATTAAGGGGCTGATCTTCAGTGCCAAAAGCAACAACTCCCAATGAGTTGGGTGTCTAACTGCTGGCCTTTATGCCTTTGAAAACGTCCCCCTAAATGTCTAGCTATTAGATTGGCCACACAGGGTAGGTGGCTAGACATTTAACTATTAGCAAATTGTGCCCACCATTTTTTTGCATTTGTAGTGAATTCTTGCTCTGTTGCAATTATTCAGGATTCCCTATCTGAAATTTGAGCAATGTGGATTAGTTGATCACATATGTGTTGGGCGAGGGAAGGATGAGGAGCAGTTCTCCTTTCCACATTCATCTTGTGGGAGCTATTGCTTGAAAGCCTGATTATTATACGGATAGTCCCTCTCTCCATCCCAATTCCTGAACCACTTCCTTGTCTCAGCCTACCCTATTATGCCTGGGCCCTATGAAATACACTGTCCCAGGCCTCAGAAACCCTCTTGTTCCAAGGCTCTCCGAGCTCCCCTGCTGCTGACCCTGTTGCCCTGAACCAGGTGCCCAAACTTGCTGATTCACCCCAGCTGAGGATCTCACCCACAGAGCACATCTCCTCTCCTTTCCTTGTGCAAGTTATTCTGTAGTGTGGGAGAGGGTGGGAGGGATAGGTGTTCTGTAGCACAGTTTGCTCTTCCAGGGCTGGCCTTAGGGGTGGGCCTCCCGGGCAACCGCCCAGAGGTGCCATGGTCAAGGGGGCGTCATGCAGCAGCGCAGAGGTGAGCATTGCCGGCGTAGAATTAGAAACTGCTCCCGGCTGGCTGGGGAGCGTCGTGTGGGGGGTGCCCAGATTTCTCCCTGCTCCTCCCTCACAGTGGAGGAACATGAGGGGGGTCAGCGATGACATACAGATACTGCTCTCCCCCACCCCCACATTCCTCTGTGCTCCCCTAGGGGGCTGTGAGGGGGAAGCGAGGAGCAACACCATGCGCTCCGTGCATCCAGGTCACTTTCCCCACCTGGGTTGTGCTGTGAGGTGAGCATCAGGAGCTGCTGTTCTCCTGCCCTCCCCTTACGCAGCCCAGGTCGGGAAGTGACCTGAATGCAGGGAGTCCTGATTTCGCTCCTCGCTCCCCCCTCACAGCCCCCTAGCGTTCAAGGGGGGAGCGAGCAGCTGCTCCACGCATCCAGCTCCATGTGGGTGCAGGAAGGGGTGCAGGGGAAAAGGGGGGGGGGTGGTAACCACGCTTTTGTGGGTAAGATGACGATGACCATGTCAACAAATACCAGCTTTCCCCTTCTGTGACGTGGAATGGCTGGGGGAGAGGCTATGAGGTAGCAGCATGGGGTGTGTTCCCTGAAAGCAGGCTACCGCTAAAGGAGCTTTTGCTGCATCTGGAATTCGTGTGCAGTTTGACAAGAGTTTCCTGTAGCAGGGTCCATTCACCTGAATGGAATGTTAGAGCCTAGAGCCAGAACATCTCAGCATTTGCTGGAGGGATCTGGTACATGTTCCCTATACTTTGTGGTTGGCATTTAATGGGTTGTAGGTTGGATTTCAAAGTCAACCACATCTGTTATGGATTAGGAAGAATGGGAAGTGTTTGTACTGGATTTTACCTGCAAACACAAATGGTCTGACCTGATTGTTTAGGCTGCCGTCTGTGAAACAGGGAAAAGCAGGCCCCCTTCTTGAAATCAGTGGGGCTACTTGCAGAGTAAGGTTTTACTCCCCGCATATAAGGGAGTGTGGTGGGGCAGCTGCCCCACACGGGCAGGAGAAGGGTTAAGGCAGCCTCGGAGAGACTGCACAGAACCCAGCCAATCAGGAAAGGGCTCATTGGGAGAGCCAATCAAGAGAAGGCTTGCTGGAGCAGCCCATATATAAAGGGCTGCTCAGCAGAGCGAAGGTAATCTCTCCCTGGAGGGCAAGGGGGAAGGAATGTCTGCTGAGGAGTACTGGAGATGCTGCAGAGCTGGGCAGGGTAGCGGAGCAATAGGGGAGCTCTTGGCTGACGATGGCCAGACAGGCCATGAAGCAAAGGCAGGGAAGGTGCTAGGACTATGGGGGAAGTGGCCCAGGGGAAGTAGGCAGCAGGCATAGGAGGAGGGGCAGTAAGTGGTTGGCAGTTATAGGGTCCCTGAGGTGGGACCCAGAGTAGTGGGTGGGTCTGGGTCTCCCCCTCCCCGCTTTACCCAAGCTTGCTAATGAGGAGAGTGGCCTAAATCCAGGCTGCAGTTTTCCCCTGAAGCCAGGGGCTAGATCAGAGACTGCAGTTGACCGCTGAGGCAAGTGGAAGGACTGAGGCCTGCCTTTACCCTGAAAAGAGGGAGATGGTGGGCTGGGGCACAGAGCTGGTGGGCTGTGTCCCGAAGAGGGCGCCGCAGTCTGAGAGCGATGCAGGTCCAGATGGTGGAGAGAGTGGAAGTAATGGCAAGCAAGGTGCCCTGGTGGCCCAAAAGAGCTAATTCCCAGCACAACCAGCAGGAGGCGCCACAGCGGTGCATCTGCACTGCTACAGGGAGGAGCTGGGAAACTGGTATGGAGTAAGGAGGGGGCAAGGGAGATGACAGACGCAGTCAGGAGGGAAGCCTGGACAGAGTGCAGCCTGCAGTCTACATATTATGTTCTCTGCAGCCCTTATTGCGATGATCAAAGCACTGGTCCTTGTATCAAGATTGGCAGGAGAGGTACTCCAGCTCTTTTGTAACCTATAAGCAGAATTTCTGTTTTGTCTTTCATGTTTTGTTTTGTTTTTGTAAATTACCTAGGTTTTCTCCACCTCACCCTCTTCCTTGCAAAAAGCCTGTGTTGACCTAATGGTGAGAGTCATTGTACAAAGTATCTCACAGGTCAGACATTGCTTAAATGTTTCCACTTATGTTATTTGAAGCCATTATTACAGGACTGTATTTCAGTGGGATTTCAACTGGAGCCAGAGCGAGAGCCTCAGGTGTCTAGTGACAACAGAAGCTACTTAGGAAGTCTACCAGCTGCAGTCGCTCTTTGCAAAACCTACTCCTTTCCCCTCTCCCATCCTCTTACCTAATATTAGGTGGAATTTTGCAATCTGCTGGCAGCTAGCTGGCTATTCCTACAGTGCATGTTAGTTACAGGTTAGTAATCCAAACAATGAGAGATTTATGAGATTTATTTAAAAACATCAGGACATTAAAAATCAACATAGCTTTTACATTTCATGCGCTGAAATACAGAAGGCCAGAACCTGAGTGGGAGTAAATTAACATATTTTAATTTGGATGGGGATATGACTATTTGCACCAGCTGAGGATCTGGCAAGAAATAGTCTGTTGTGGTTTTAAGGTTATATTTCTACACACGCTGAAAAGTTTCCCTTTTTTTGAGTTCTGAGAAAATGTTACCTAGTTTCACACAACTCTAATGAAAGCAGAAAAAAAATCTTCAAAAATCACTGGCTATCAAAAGCCCCAACATACCAATCTAATATGTTCCTTCCAGGAGCTAAGATATAGCTGCATTCAAAGGGCAAATATCTCATCATATACGTATTCTTCTACTGGCCACATGATGGCAGAACAAGCAAAGAACATTGCAAACCAATGTCTGTGCTACCATTTGTCTCTAGTTCTGATGATTAAAATGTTCCCTTTTTTTATGCTTTGTTACTTACATACTTTGTAGAACAGGCTACTATATAAACCCAGAATTATAGTTCAAAGTCCACACCGCTATCAACATTTAAAAAATGTTGCGGTAGATGAAGACTCTTGAATGGCCTATATAAAATGAATGGATAGGGTCAGTCCAGTACCTAAAATTGTCCACATTCCAGAAACTACCCTGAGCTAATGTTAAAATTATATAATACTTAGGTTGCGAAAAGAGTGTCTGTACATCTGGGTATAGTGCTTGGATTAGCCACAAATACAAAGTTTGTTTTTAAAAGTCATATGGTACATATAGTACATAATCAGCAATAACCCAAATTTGGGTGAATAAATTTAAGAATACAGTTTAGATACTAGCATCCAAGTATTTGAGTACATCACTCATGAAAAGTACAGAGAGTTTGTTGTGGAAAGCAAAATATATCAGTGAGTGAAGATTGTTCCTCAGTAATTGAGAATTAGCGTAGGTTCTCCATTACAATCCATCAGAGAAGTATTTCAGTTACTTTCCTTACTGCGCTTCTCATTGGCACTCCAGCTCATCCCTCCTGGTATTGCCGATGTCCAGTGAGGTGTTCTATGTAGATGTCCCTCGACCATCTGATGGCGTCCGACACCATGAGTTGCCGCATCAGCTGAGTGTAGCGTTGACCGATTCCTCAGTCCCGCAACACTTGCTTTTTACACGCTGGTTAGCAGTTTTAGCAAAGGTCAATAACTAAATTCACGTGAAGAACAAACTCTGTCTTGACCTTAGTTGAGGTCGCTCTAGGTCAAAACTGAGGCATGCTGGGTGATATTCTGCCCTGGGATCTCTTCCCACTGTTCCCATTGATGTTAGCGGGAGTTAAAAACGCACATCGGAATGCAGAATTTGATCACTGGCATGGTCCTGTGTGGAAGCTTATCTTACTACTGCCTATGCCATATGTGTTACTAAACTGAGGACTTTAGTTTCCAGGGTTAATTATCCAGTACCTTTTACCAATAACATTCACTTGCAAAAATAGACATAACCAATAAAGATAGCAAATCTGAGGTCAAATCCTGCAGTTTGTTTCATGCTTAAGAACTCCCTCTGAAATCCCATGGGAGTTCTGCTTGAGAAGGTACTTCTGGATTTAACTCCTAATAATTAGGAATAATGGTTCCAATCTATGACTGAACATCGTGCCATAGGTTCAGGTCATCTAGCTTTGTCTTTCTGCATAAGGGGCAGTTTTTCTTGGGATATGCTTTGATGACATTTTACTATCCTGAGCACTCTTGTGAGCTTTTAGTGAGGTAAGAAAGTTAATAAAGGTTTGATTGTAATGACTGTCTATAATTGAAATATAATGTTTTCTTTTAGAGGAACAGCCGTGTTAGTCTGTATTCGCAAAAAGAAAAGGAGGACTTGTGGCACCTTAGAGACTAACCAATTTATTTGAGCATGAGCTTTCGTGAGCTACAGCTCACTTCATCGGATGTAGTGAGCTGTAGCTCACGAAAGCTCATGCTCAAATAAATTGGTTAGTCTCTAAGGTGCCACAAGTCCTCCTTTTCTTTTTGCGAATGTTTTCTTTATTTCTTTGGAGAAGGTAATTCCCCTGGATATGGTTAGGATAAGATAGATGGAGGCTTATTGCACTCTGCTCATTTTAAAAGATATGTCAAATGGCATTAGATTGTTTTTCTGCACTTCAACACATTGAGTCAAGTAGGCCCTTTGTTTAACTCCATGGCTAACATCTACTTTCATTAAGAAACAATTCAGACAGTGGTTTGTGGTTACTCTGTGTGTATTCCTAACTCCTATGAAAGAGGGCTCTTTCTTAGATTCCTTTAGATAATTTTCTTTAAAATTGTTACTGACGATCACAGCCATTTTAAAGCAGATAGCTTGGTATCAGAACCTAAAACTTGTGCTTTAGTCATGTTTCAGAGTAGCAGCCATGTTAGTCTGTATTCACAAAAGAAAAAGAAGTACTGGTGTGCATCCGATGAAGTGAGCTGTAGCTCACGAAAGCTTATGCTCAAATAAATTTGTTCATCTCTAAGGTGCCACAAGTCCTCCTTTTCTTTTTGCTTTAGTCATGATGCCAAAAACAATTCCAACCATTCATAAAATAACACAATTTTGGCTGTTAAATTACAGCTAAAAGTACTGTTCATGGAGTATATTTTATATCGCCCACCAATTATGAGACAGATTATATTAAAATGAGACCTTTACCAATATACCACCATATTTTATGATAAAGAGAAGTGGATGCTAGATTAACCTAATGTTAAAAATAACAAATGATTTATTAAATGCATAGTTTAAAATAACAGGATTTCTTATACCTTCAGTTTTACATGACTGATTCAGTTATGTAGTCAGCAGTTATGTATGTATGTCAGTGATGTCATAATACTCATACAGTGATGCTAATACAGTGCGTATTGGCCAGCAAATAGAAACAGTATGAATAGCATGCTTTGGACGAGCAAGTAAGCATGGCTGTTTACACCAGTATTTTTCTGCTGTTCTCTTTTTTAATATGTGATTGCTCCACAACTAATAAAAGGGAACCAGCAGCTTCTTCTGAAGGTATGGCGCTCAACCTGACAGCCTGTAATCTCAGGCTGATGTTTTAAATGATTATAAGAATACAGTATTTACAGCTGATATTGACACGTCCATACAAAATACGAATGTTTCACCCTATTTCCGATCCGGTAATGCTCTAAAATACTGAGGAGAGAGCTCCGCAGGAGAGTTGCAGGTGTTTGAAAGTGGCCTGTTCACCTTCCCTGCCCTCTTTTCACTGAATCCAGGGACAGAGCTGCCTGGTGAGAACAAGTCACTAGTACCCCTTCCGGATCTGTTCCTCCACAACCCAAGCAGTGGGAGCAGGCGTGTGGGTGGGAAGGCAGCAGAAAAGCTACTGCACTAATAGTAATAAGTAGCAATTTGCCCGCTATATTCTATTGGGTGTGCTGTGCTCTCCTCTGGGCGATGGTTTGCTGCTGGCGTCTCTAGATTTGCAAGTTTCCCAAGGTCCAGCATGTCCCAGAATTACATAATCACCCCTTCACCACTCAAATCTCAGGGAAGCTCCAGAACCAGTGAGAAATTGAGCCAACTCGGCAGATATTCCTTGGCCTTCTGAGACCTGAAGGTGGATTCCTGCAAAGGTAGATGGTTTTTTGGATGCTGTTTCCCATGTTTAGCATCCATAATAGTGCATGGAAGTACACAATACACAGTATGAAGTTCTGCTAACACCAACTCACACCTCTTTAGGTGGTTAACTTAAAGGGCTTGCAGACAACAGTAGTGTTACCATTTAAATGGACTGAGAGTGTCATCAAGCTGCTGTTTGGAGGAGTGAGACCTCTAACAGCTGCAGAACCATGTCATTATCTGAGTCCAGAAGAACCACAAAAGAATTGTCACAGTGACCTCCTGCTGTTGCAGTGTTGTGACACTGCATAACTAGGGAATGCTGTGTTACCGAAGTGAGCTGTAGCTCACGAAAGCTCATGCTCAAATAAATTGGTTAGTCTCTAAGGTGCCACAAGTCCTCCTTTTCTTTTTGCGAATACAGACTAACACGGCTGTTACTCTGAAACCTCAGAACTGGCTCATTCCTTCTCCCCCTCACATCCCTTACTTTTGGGATGGATGACGGTTCCCTTCTAAGGGCTGGAATGGAAGGGAAGGATATTCTTACTCTAGGAGGATTCGGATTCTATATACCAGTGGGGGAAAGAGAATTTAGGAAACTGATTCCAGCATTTTCCACACTCCTGAGTCAGTTTGCTCGGCACTCTCTCCTCTTTCTTCATGTGGTATATTGGGGGTGCACTCCTTTGGTTGGCGCTCTGCTTTCACTGCTTAGGATTCAGGAGAGTGACTAATGTGGCAATTAGCTACTCCTAAAGTCCTGAATGGCTTTCTGCAGCTCAAGAACAATGAGTTCCGGAGCAGTTGGCTTAGTTATTACAGTAGAATGCATTGTACATTGGCCTTCATCCCAGTTCAGCAAGAGAGCTGCTTACCAGGGTACCAATAAAGGGGATTCTATCATACATTTTTTGTGTTTTCATAATCCAGCCCTGCCACTCCAATGATTCAACCCCTTTTTTAATCTGCGACATGATGCATTTTTAAAGAAAAACTCTGGTAGCGATTTAACACTCTATTTTTTAGAAGGCTTCTCAGAAGACCAAGCAGAAGGGGATACTGGATTCATGACGCGAGACCTAATCATTGCTGCCATGAGTGCTCTGTTGGTGGTTGTCTCGATAATCCTGACGTGTTGCTGTTTTCTTCAGCATAAGCTTGTGACCAAGGAAGAAAAGTAAATGTTAAAATTCACTTACCTCACCAGCCTACGAGTAACAGATCAATCCTAAATATGGGTACTATTCTACTTAAGCATTCAGGGGCAGATTCAGAGCCCACTGAAGTGAATGGAAAGATTCCAGCTGATTTCAGTTGTCTTTGGATCAGATCCCCAGCAACTAACTTGCATGGTGGTATGAACATGGAGTTTATTAATCGGCCAACAAAATGCTGAGAACAGAACATTACAACAATGTGTGGCCCTGAAGTTTAGTGTTTTGTGATTACTTCAGGGGGGAATTGTCTAAATCTAAATTGAAGAGGCCCCCACCTGGGATCGAGAGCATCTTCACTACATTCGTTAACAATTGCATTTAAAAATAATTGTCTTGATCTGCTGTCCATCTTTGTGTTGTTGCTATTGTATTTCCATTCTGGAAGATAAGTAACAATGTAATCCCACACAGAGTGCTTTAAAAATGTATGAAGGATTCCAATGGGTGCCACCTTTATTTTAAATATGTAACAGAACAGAGATATTCTCGTAAGGAGAGAGATTTCTGCCCGTATAAAGGCAATAGATCTGACTAAAGGCTGCCAGGCTAAAAATGCTGCTTTTTCATGCAAGGTTTTCGCTTGGTTCATCTACTCAGAGATTAACACGTTGTAGTTTCTTATTGAAACGCCAAACCATAAGTCCTGGCCATGCCTGTGCAGATGTACAAGGCAGAAAAAAGGAAGCAAAATAGGAAGATCCAGTGTACTATGCAGAATGTGGTAGCCAGAGGGATTTCTACTATGGTACACCTAGCTCACTGGATGAGACTATATCTAAAAGAAATGAGGGTGGGACAAAATCCAGAAAATATCTATGTTGCCATCCAGAGCATGCATGGCCTAGCAATGCTTGCCGTGAGAATGCAGCACATGCAAGAAGGTGCACCCCAGAGTGCAAAATGCACGCAACCTGACCTAGCATGCTGCTAATATCCTGCCCTGGCCTGCCTCACTCACTGGATCTGTAAGGCACTTTACCTGCCCATGCATTGCTGTTTTAGGCTGCATGAGAATGCCCAGATGAGGTCCCTCCTGGTAAAGATCTCTGTATGTAACATGGGAATTCTTAAGATTTCCTCTATTTTCATGTCATTTTATCATAGTGCAAGATTCAGATTTATTCCTTTTTGCTTATTGGGTAAAAGTTCTGGACAATTCCTGTTTAAGTGTAGCAAAGCTGACTGTTGTTTTTTTAGATCAATACAGTATTATTCTTGCTTTAAAAAGTTAAATAAAAGTGATCTGTACATTTTTAGGATTTTGAAGAAAGAAGCTCAGGCTTTTGCCCTCCAGACTCACTGACTTTGCAATGAGATCTGTATTGTCCTATCACCAGAACATAAAGCTCCTTCCAGGGTTATGCCATTAGAACCTTCCCAGTGTGAAAGATCAGCAAATCAAAGCTTAGCGAGTGATTTGACATTACCAGCCTCTAGTAACGCTGTCAGGTTGGGCTATAAAAACAGGTCTTGGTCTAACAGCAGTGCCGATTCCACAGCCAGAGCACTTGAAACTTGCATTTCCACTCTGCCAAAGTCAAAAACACATTTGTAATGTCACGAGGACTATCTTGTGTGCTCAAGGAGTTCTTCTCCAGCATCTGAAAGCACTGATGCCTGAACATGTGAAGAGGGAGAGACAAAGTCTGATTCTGCTGCCGCAATTTTTTGCCCAGCCACTATTACGAAGGACATAACTTCTTCTAGTAGAGGCTCTCCTTATGCCAATTAACAATGGCAATCCAGCAATGGAGACAGAGGAGTTGTTAAAGATATTTTTATGAGGCTATATCTCACCTGATTCAAATATTGTTTTTGGTGTTGACTTGTGTAAGATAAGCAGAGGGTCGTTTCATGACGACAAAGGCATGCAAGTATTTATTTCTGCCTATGGAGAAAGCTGATGCTAGAGGAAGTCACACAACAACTGTAATATTTCAGAAAATCAGAGAACACATCTCCCACACTAACCATGTCTTCCCCTAGCAGGAGGATGAAAAAAGCTGAATTTGCCTCTTGCAACACATCTAGCAGAAGCTGACAGGATTATTTGCAGGTCCTTAGTTGCCGGGCTCAAGCCTTGAGAAGTAGTCAGAATCCTCCTTCCCAGTGCTAGGCAGTTTTCACTGTTGACTGCCAGTGTGAAAGAGAGACAGACATAAGGAGTCAAAGGGCTCAATGTCAGCACTGCCACTGGCCTAAGATTACTGACACCCAGGGCAAACGGAAGTGAAGGGGAAAGCGGCTTGTGAACAACTTAGCCCTTATGCCAAAGAATGACAAAACAGCCTCTCCCCAGCAAGCCACAAAAACTCCCTGCTGTTGTAATTTCCAGTCTCGCATACTAGTTCCTTCTGGGCCTAATGTTAGACAGAGAGACAAAGATGAGTCCTGTCAAATTCCAAAGCTTTACGGAAAAGGAGAACCCTTTTTGGAAAGTGAATGCATCTCCTTCAGTCAATCTTTGCTTCCATTTCACTCTTGCAGTAAGGAATGAAGGAAATAAGACCTCAGTCTGCCTCTCCAATGGACAAGACAAGACTGAGAGACACAATAAACCAAGACAAACGACCACTCTAGAGCCTGCGGGACTGTGAAAATGGCCAGGCAAAACTGACCTGTCGCCTTGCTGACAACCACTTTATGCAGCAGACATAGATGCTTGTGTGAATTGTAGCTGTGACTGAAGGATGCTCCCTTAGCATATTTTTCAAATTTCTGAGGTAATATGAAAACCATATAGAAGTTCCGAAGACTTTAATTTTAAACATCAAAATTCATTCCACATGGTGCTTTAGGGCTGATTGTACGGCAGTGGCAATATGAGATTTTTTAATTTTTTTTTAACGTGCCTGATTGCTAGAAGCAATAAAACCTAAGCAGATGGTTTGAGTGAAAGTGAGATTGTACATGGGCGTCAGGGGACATATAAATCTAAGCTGGTGACCTGGGTCAACAGAGGCTGGATGAGAGGGAGAGTTAAACCCTGATTCTGCAAAGCACTTCATCATGTACTTACCTTTAAGCGCACATATTTAAGTGCCATTGAAGTCAATGTACATGCTGAAGTACATGGGCCAGAATCATGTAAAAGCAGCGTTATTAGAAGAGATTCTGGCCTGTGTATTATTCTGTATGAGGAAAGATCTGAATAAATTTAATACTCGAAGCATATGATTATATACTGTCTCTGACCAAAATACAAACCTACCTACTCTAGTGATGGGAGGTTCAGGAGCAATGTTCGGAGATGAGGGAGGACACCATATTATTCATGCTGTCTAATCCATATATAGCTCACAGGAATGGAGTCTGAGCTCCCAGATTGTCTATATTGATGAGGTTTTCCCTACAACAACCCCAGTACCACCTTCACTTTTACCCTAGTCCCTGATATGCCCAATCCCACATTCTGATTTCTGGTGAGCCCATTCTCAAGGAACTTTCTACCATTGCAATTTTCCCTCACAGGCCTGCTGACAGGGGAGGGGGGGGGCAAGTGATTTAAAAGGGCCCCCCAACTTAAGCAAGCTTCCTGTCTGTGCTCGCTCTGTGCCACTCCCGGAAGCGGCCGGCACATCCCTGCGGCCCCTGGGGAGGGGGTGTCTGCGCGCTGCCCCTGTCCTGAGCACCAACTCCGACTCTGCAGCTTCCATTGGCCAGGAACTGCGGCCAATGGCAGCTGCGGGGGTGTTGCCTGCGGGCAGCGGCGCACTGAGACCCCCTGGACCTCCCGACTAGGAGCTGCTGCCAGAAGGGTGAGCCGGTCACTTTCAGGAGCCACCTGACGTAAGCGCTGACCTCCTGACCCCCTTCTGCACCCCAAACCCCTGCCCCAGCCTAGAGCCTGCACCCAAACTCCTTCCCAGAGCTTGCATCCTGTACCCCCTCCCACACCCAAACTCCCTCGCAGGGCCCGCACCTCCTCCCTCACACAAGCTCCCTCTCAGATCCTGCACCCAGCACCTTTGGGTTTTTGCAGTTAGACAGTTGGCAACCCTATTGGGCTGCCAAGTGGAAGCTGTGGCCGTGCCGGAAAAGCGTGCCCAGCAGCGTGGCCGGCAGCTCCCTGGGCACCAGCCAGCATAGGCGCACCACTGCCCAAATGTCAGGCAGACCATGTCTGCGCGGGCGCAGTTTGTTTGTGCATGGGGGCCCACTGCTTGTTCTGCC
Organism: Caretta caretta; assembly: GCF_965140235.1. Lineage (NCBI taxonomy): Eukaryota > Metazoa > Chordata > Testudines > Cheloniidae > Caretta > Caretta caretta. The sequence goes on from NC_134214.1 coordinate 96,381,023, forward strand.
CTAGGTCCCAGAATTGCTGACAGCGGGCCTGTTCCCTCACAATAAACCTGAGGGATTTTTTTCTGTGCCTTTTTTAGGTTGCTTGTCCTTTAGGTGTTCCCTGATTTGTAGGGGGTTAATATTACTGTTTATATAATAAAGGTTATAGGTTAGCCAATTGATCGGATCAGAAGATAAGGTTCTTGTTCCAGAATCAGGCTACAAAGAGTCTTGCAAGGACCCCCGAGATGCATGACTCACACAAAATACAGCCTTAGAGACTTTTATTGACATAAATGGAATAGTAATCAAATGGAAAAGTAATCTATCAGAATGAAAAAGGAAATGATATTGTTCTAGAAACAACAGTGAGAAAAGATATGATGAAAAATTATTAATCCACCCTCTCAAATCACCCTGCCATTATGGCAAAATTAAAAAGGATAAAGCCCTTTAAACAAAATTGTTTAAAAATGCTATACACTTAAAAATATTAAGTTCTAGACTTAAGAGTTTCTTGGAATACAAGCCAAAACTTGAGTGAAACTAAATATCCTGGAGCTTTCTGAGGCTTTTGCTTTGCATTCGTTGTAACAACTGTCAAAAATACCTATTTTTATGGGTTTTACTTGTGATTATAGGCAGCATGTGTAGCAACACCTATAGTTAAGGTTGCCCGACACTTTCTGTTAGAAGACCCTGTTTTCAGCTGCTTCTAACTTTGCCAAACTTAAACTGTTCAGACTTAAATTTTCCTCACTGGGTGTCTGCCTAAGGCTGAATTTTTTGGGGGAAGTTCAAGCTAAAATGGTCAAGCCATTTCTGAGAACGAACTCAGGGAAAAATAGATTGTTCTGCCCTTAAAAAAAAAAAAAACTTGCAATTGTTTTGATGCGAAGCTTGAGCATCTCCATACTTTGGAACCATGGACATGACATTTTGCAGGGGCAGTCAGCCTGGTGTCGGGAATGTGCCCTTTGCCATCTCCATGAAAAGCCATCCACATTTGGCCAGGTTATATGCCTCTGAAAAATCTTACTTTGCACCTGCTCACTAAAGTCTTCTCAGTGTTTGGCAGCTAAAATCTCTAAAGTCTCTGTCTGCACTGAGCATGCTCCAGCTCCGCCCAGCTCATATGGAATGACCAGACTATGTGTGTGATATCCCGGGGCTGAACATGACCTTGCCTGCAATTGCTCCTCCTGACTTCAAGGGCCATTGTGGTACAAAGTGCTGGAACTGAGAGCAGGGAGACTCCCTCTTGGGCTCCCGATATTGGCATTCTTGTTGTCAAGGCAACGAGTAGGAAAAGGAGGTGGGGCCCTGACTCAAGTACAAAGCGGGGAGAAGAGGTGCGGAGATTAGGAGTTGGGATAGGCAGGGGCAATGGAAGGGGGAGGATAAGAAATGGAGAACAGAAATGGGTGGGAACTGGGGATCGGGTGGCAGCAGTGAGGGTTTGGTGATAGATTAATAAGGGAAAGGATGAGGTGGGAGTCAAGGCAGGGATGGAGTAGATGGCAGAGACACAGGCTGGGGATGGGAGAGATGGGTAAAAGCTGGAGGAGGTGGGACAGCAGCTGGGAGGGGACAGGCAATAGGAGCAGAATGACAGAAACAAGGACAGAAGGGGTGATAAACACACTCCTTTCCAGAATGTGGAACTGAACTCAGGATTATTGACTCTGAACATTCCTTTGCAATCTAGCAACCAGCTGGGTTCAGTGTGGTGGCTGACCTACATGAAAGATAACAGCCTTCTACTGCTACCAGTTAGACTGTTAGGTCATATAGTAGAGGAATGTGCTGTGGCTCTAAAGATCCCAAGTCCACTGATCACCCAGGTGGGGAGTTGCTATAGTTCCACATGATGGAAATTATGTTTGTTTGTTTTTTAAAAGACAGGATATTACACCCCAAAAACTATCTTAAAAAAAGTTACAGTTGCAAACTCAAGTACTCAGAATTTAGGAAATGCTAGAACTATGTTTGCCTGGGCAACCTTGCTTTGGCTTCCTTGTATATCCATTATGATACAGTCTTTAATTACATGAGCCCATACCATTTTCCCACTGGGCCCTACACTCTGCATTTGTACATAATATTACAGTGGACGAGAAGCTGGATATGAGTCAGCAGTGTGCCCTTGTTGCCAAGAAGGCCAATGGCATTTTGGGATGTATAAGTAGGGGCATAGCGAGCAGATCGAGGGACGTGATCGTTCCTCTCTATTCGACATTGGTGAGGCCTCATCTGGAGTACTGTGTCCAGTTTTGGGCCCCACACTACAAGAAGGATGTGGATAAATTGGAGAGAGTCCAGCGAAGGGCAACAAAAATGATTAGGGGTCTAGAACACATGACTTATGAGGAGAGGCTGAGGGAGCTGGGATTGTTTAGCCTGCAGAAGAGAAGAATGAGGGGGGATTTGATAGCTGCTTTCAACTACCTGAAAGGGGGTTCCGAAGAGGATGGCTCTAGACTGTTCTCAATGGTAACAGAGGACAGAACAAAGAGTAATGGTCTCAAGTTGCAGTGAGGGAGGTTTAGGTTGGATATTAGGAAAAACTTTTTCACTAAGAGGGTGGTGAAACACTGGAATGCGTTACCTAGGGAGGTGGTAGAATCTCCTTCCTTAGAGGTTTTTAAGGTCAGGCTTGACAAAGCCCTGGCTGGGATGATTTAACTGGGAATTGGTCCTGCTTCGAGCAGGGGGTTGGACTAGATGACCTTCAGGGGTCCCTTCCAACCCTGATATTCTATGATTCTATGATTATTATAGATTATATTTTTACCAATAAGGGCATAACAAATAACTAGAGGGCTTGATCCTGCCATCCTTTACTCACATAACAATACTATCATTATATAGCACTTTTCAGCGGTAGATCTCAAAGCAGGCCCCTATCCTTATCTCCCTTTGATTGAGGCACAGAGAGGAAAAGTGACCTGCTCAAATTCACCCAGCAGGCCAGAGCCAGCATTTAGAAACCAAGCTACCCTGACTGTGCTTAAGACTGTGCTCTAACCACTAGGCCATACTGATAGCACAGTAAAGCCTCAGCGTTACAAACACCTCAGGAATGGAGATAAGGTGACCAGATGTCCTGATTTTATAGGGACAGTCCTGATTTTTGGGTCTTTTTCTGATATAGGCTCCTATTACCCCCCCACCCCCTGTCCCGATTTTTCACATTTGCTGTCTGCTCAGCCTAAATGGAGGCTGGTTGTAAACTCTGGAGAAAACATTCTGGCGGTTCTTTCAAAAGTGTACAACTGAACACTGAATTAATACAGCTTTGAAACTTTACTATGAAGAAGAAAAATTCTGCTTTCCCTTTTTTTAGCAAGTTTACCTTTAACACAGCACTGTCCTGTGTTTGTTGTGTGTGTGTTTGTGTGCGCGCGTGCTGCTGCCCACTTGTGTACTTCTGGTTCCAAATGAGGTGTGTGGTTGACCAGTCAGTTTGTAAATCTGACTCTGAGGTTCTACTGTACTTAGGTATATGAAGAACACAGAACAGTTTACTTCTGGTAGTATTTTGCTATTTCCCGTAATCTTTCCACTTTTTTGGATATTGCTGTGCCTCTTAATATCAAATAGTCGACACAAGGGTTTGGCAGTCAGTCCAGCAGTGCTCAATAAATGAATAATTTGTACCCAGGAGTGCAGGCCCTTCAGGGACATCCCTTGTGCGAGTAAAGCCAGCCGGTGGTGGCTCTAGACGTGCAAAGCAGTCCAGGAACCACGTGTCCATGCTGACCGGAGTGAGGTTGCCAACACAGAGGGTCACAATAGGGGGAAATAAAGGATGATGTTGGTTTATTTGTATTTACTTTTAAAATAATCTAAAGCTCAGGCGATCTGGCGGCTGCCCTTGCCCTGCGGCAGCTGCGGTGTGTTCTCCCGCGGCATGAGCTCTCCCGGCGAGCACGTTTAGAAACCATATTTCAACCCCGCCCCAGGGCTTAGCTGGAGCCGTGGCGGCGACTCTCGGCCTGGTGGGGAGACTACACATCCCAGGCTGCTCGAGGGAAGGTCCCGCCCCTCCCGAGAAGCAGCCAGACAAAAGCTATAGGGGGAGGCGCGCTCACTTAGCAAGAGAAAGTGGAAGTAAGCGGGGAGGGGTGGCTGGGCGCAGGGGCGAAGCGAGGGGGGGCTCGGAAGCGCGTTCCCCGCAGGAAGCGGCTTGCGCGCCCGGAGCCTTGGAGAGGTTGGGAGCGCTGCGCCCTAGCGCACGGGCCCCTCCCCAGCTCAGGCAGCGGGGCCCCGGGGTGGCGTCCGGTGCCGCCGCCGCCGCTGCTGGCGGGAGGGAGAAGCCGCTCAGTCCCCGGGGCCGTCTCCGTGCCCTGGAGCCGAGCCGGGGGGCGGGGAGGGAGCCCAAGCGCGGCGCCCGGCGCAGCCTGGCCATGGTGCCCGCCTCCCGGCGGCGGCGCCCGGGGGGAGCCTAGCGGCGGCGCCCCGGCAGGCGAAGGAGAGCCCCCGGCGTGGGGCGGCAATGCGGCTGGGAGCTGCGCGCCGGTGACCGTGGTGGGGCGCGGGGAGGTGGGAAGCTTGTGGCCGGCCCTGGCGCTGCTCCGCCCGCCGCAGTGGTTTCCTGCCGGGGCTTGTACTATCCGGCTGCCTGACTCCCTGAGCCGCCTCCGCCTCGCAATGTTGCGCTGGAGCATTAATCGCTTTGTAAGTACCCGCTTCCCCCCATGTTCTCTGGCTGGTGCTCGCTGTTCAGAGGCGCAGCGGGGCAGGGACCGCTTCTGGGGCGCACGCCCCCCCCCCCCCAGCCCCCGGGCCCGGTGCAGTGTCGGGAAGGCACCTGGCAACATCGCAGCTCACGGGCTGATCAAGCAACCCCTTTCGCCAGTCCCCCCCAGTGAAATGAAATGAAGGCACTGGGCATTGCCCCAGATTAGGGGCTGATCGCATGTCTCCTTCTCCAGCCCCCCAAATGCGGTCCCGCCAAGGGACAGTGCATGTCCTCAGCCCAGGAGCTGATAGCCCCTCCAGATGCATCAAACTGAAGGCACGGTGCAGGATGGAAAAAACAACAAAAACCAGGTTGCTCTCCCTTCCCCCTAAATGCTGATTGTAGCCTACCAGGCTCGATGGGATTGGCAGGTGAATAATTCCTCCTGATCCTGCAGAAATAATGACCAAAATCTGGCTTTTGATTGTCTGTGCCATCTCTGTCTTTTGTTCCCTCTGTCAGAAGCAAATGGTCACCTCCAGTGGTCACTGACACTGAATACAAAGGCTTAATAAAGGGACTTTTCTGCATCTCTTTGAGGCTATGCCTGCAGGTATCATGGGGCTAATGGCAGTAGGAACCAAGGCAACTGCCGAATATGTGCATATGCTGTACATCCACTTTACAGGGCAGGCAAAAGGAGCTGAAGCTGTCCGGAATGGGAAACCTGTTTTAAGCAACCTCCCCTCAAACCAGCAAAAATCGGTTTCCTGGTAGTGGAGGAATTTAAAGATAAGAGAAAATTGTACCAGGAACCTTGGAGATAATTTACATGGTCATGTAAAACAGGGACTTGCCTTTTGGAGGTGGCCCTTAGCCGATGTTCTACTGTGTGTGTCTCTGGTGGTGATCTAGGAATGTGGACGAGGATGCTGCAGGGGGGCATAGCTTTTCCTCCAGGCACATCACTGCCTGGTGTCAGGAACAAAGTTTCAGAAGCTTGCAACAGAACCTCGAGCATACCCATGCTTGCGCACAAAAGGAACAGGAGTTACATTTACATGAAATGTAAAAACAGAGTGCTGAACTCAAAAGTGAGTAAGTTTGGAGCCAGTTTGCTAGAATACAGAGTAACACTAGAGCAAATTAGCCTTTGCAAGCTGTTAGACCAGGTGGTTTTTTTTTTTTTTTTTTTTGCAACAGCTGTTCCTTTCTGCAGAGTACAAATCCGTTATTACTTACACTCTGAAGTTGTGGGCAATTGGATTGTAATTCTTCCAGGGATGAGAAAAGGACCTGAACTGGACACTATTTAAATCTTTATGGAAGAAAATTTCTGAGTAACTAACCGTTTACAATACCTGATGTAAAGATCTGTTCAGGGTCTAGGGTGTTGTGTTTTTTTTGTTTTTTACAGTTTACTTGTTACGGAAACGTTTAGAAGCTATATTTAGATGAAATCTTTCCTTGAATATTGTGAATATTTGCTTATCTTTGACAGAATTTTTATTGTTTTCTTGTTTTGGAACCCTGTAAAAGCCATTTACATCTGGCTAGAAGTTCTGCGTCACTATTTCATATTTTTCAGCATTAGATTGTCCTAGAATAACAAATAATACCAATTGAACTTTGTTATAGAGACAGTATGGTTTAAAGACTTGTACAGGAAAAAATATTAGAAATGTGTAGTTACAAAATGAAACATTTGAATGCTAAGAAATACTAAGTTAATGTTACAGTGGGATTGGTGGAGGTGCGGGGGAGCTGGGATGTTCACATGTCTGTGTGGAAATGTGTGGCAAAGGTTCTTTGGCAAATCTGAATTCTGACCCAGTATGCCCACCTCCTGTTGGAATTTATGATTTCCTTGTTTACATTGGTATCTGATAGGGTAACATGATGTGTGCAGTGTTATGTTGTGTGGCTTGCGTGTACTTTCAGAAGCAAGGTGAGCATGTATCATAATCTCTTATTTTTTCAAGTGTATTGGGGTGACAATGTGGGGTATTACAACCCCTGCATATATGAGAGGTATGATGTAGATTGTGCTGCCTTGTTTATATCAAAGGAGTTGATGGGGGAGAGGGCTGTTTCTGGATTGAGTATTGAGGATGACAGATGACGTGTTCGTGCCAGGGGGGTTCACTGTCATTTGTACCAGCAGCTGTTTATTGCTCAGCAGCCTGTGTGCAGCGTGTGGGAGATATGCATTTTCAACACGGGGTTGAGAGGTTGTTTCATGTTGCAAATGCAGATCGGGTTTTCTTTGTTTTCAGTATGGTGGCTCCTTGGGTCATTTTTCAGTGGTCAGTGGACCTCTGCTGAAGAGGAGAAACTGAGTGAGGCAGTTGAAGAAAAAGCTGTTCTGTTTACTAGACACAGTCACAAAATGTGGACAATTTCCAGAAGAGAGGCTCTCTGGAAGTTCTCTGACCTAGTACCCAGCTGCCCTCTCTGGGCCTGATTCACCATTGTCCTGCACCTTGTCTAGCCATTTACATTGGTGTAAAGAGGATGTGAAATGCTACCAAATCAAAACAGTAATATTTTGCATTTCCTGTACGCCACTATAAATTAATACACAACGTGCAGAAAGGGCAGTGCTGAATGGTTCCTTCAGTCAAAACTGTCTACACGTACTCAGAAAGATTCTGCAAAGCTACCTCTGCAGGTGGGATGGGGACATTAAACATACAGAACCCTATTTAAAGGGCTCCGATTCACCCAAGTTTTAAAGGGGTGTTAATTTGTAGTTTCAGGATGGATGAGATTACGGGTTCAGAGTTAAGGTTGTTAGCAGGACCTGAACTGTGCATTTTTGTACTTTATAACAAGTCTTCATTACTTCATAGGAAAAAAAGTTTTAAAATAAGTGTTTCCTAGGTCATATTAAAAGCATGTCTATTTAAAAAAAAAAAAAAAAAAACGCTTGTGCATTCCTAATATCTTGGTTCTTAAGACTGAAAGAATTTAATCAAATTTACTCTTTTTGCACCTAACGTGTTTTACACTCGGGATTTCATTCTGCTTTGCCAATGAAACTAAATCAGTGAGTTTTGCCTTCTAATTCTTCTTCAGTTGTGCAAGGCTGCAGTGTTTACATTAAGAAAAGGAGTACTTGTGGCACCTTAGAGACTAACCAATTTATTTGAGCATGAGCTTTCGTGAGCCACAGCTCACTTCATCAGATGTTTACCGTGGAAACTGCAGCAGACTTTATATACACACAGAAATCATGAAACAATACCTCCTCCCACCCCACTGTCCTGCTGGTAATAGCTTATCTAAAGTGATCAACAGGTGGGCCATTTCCAGCACAAATCCAGGTTTTCTCACCCTCCACCCCCCCACACAAATTCACTCTCCTGCTGGTGCTAGCCCATCCAAAGTGACAACTCTTTACATAAGCAAGTCGGGCTATTTCCTGCATAGATCAAGGTTTTCTCACATCCCCCCCACCCCCATACACACACAAACTCACTCTCCTGCTGGTAATAGCTCATCTAAACTGACCACTCTCCAGGTTTAAATCCAAGTTAAACCAGAACATCTGGGGGGGGGGGGGGGTAGGAAAAAACAAGAGGAAACAGGCTACCTTGCATAATGACTTAGCCACTCCCAGTCTCTATTTAAGCCTAAATTAATAGTATCCAATTTGCAAATGAATTCCAATTCAGCAGTTTCTCGCTGGAGTCTGGATTTGAAGTTTTTTTGTTTTAAGATAGCGACCTTCATGTCTGTGATTGCGTGACCAGAGAGATTGAAGTGTTCTCCGACTGGTTTATGAATGTTATAATTCTTGACATCTGATTTGTGTCCATTTATTCTTTTACGTAGAGACTGTCCAGTTTGACCAATGTACATGACCAATGTTTACATTGCAAACGTTAGTGCCTGTAAACAACAAAAATAAGCTGATTTCATTTGACTTAAAACAACAAAAACAATCTTTTTTTTTGAGGGGTTTTTTTTCATGTCTTTAATTATGGATAGGGTTAGCAAAATTCGATTTTTTTTTTTAAATAATTTTGATGGATAAGATCAACATTGGGGTTTAAATTTTCACAGTTGGGTGACATGGATTTTAAGCTTTTTTTCAGTTTTTATCAATGTATATTTTTACAGTGGTGGGAAATAAGTGTGGGTGTCAGACACTTATGTATTGACAGTAGACGCTGAGATTCAAAAAGTTAAAGCCTTATAACCGTTAAAACTCAAATTGTCAACATCATGTCAAAATATGTAAAGTAAATATCCTTAAATCAAACTCTAATAACTTCTCAAGGAGCATTTTTCTTAATGTGCCTATCTGGCAATTTCAGTTATCATTAATGAAATTTTTTTTGTTGGTTTGTATGTGTACGGTGAAATTGACCTTCACTGACAAAAATCGAATCCTTTCAAGCCTACTTATGGTCAGAGCACACCAGTGTTCTTAAATGTATATGTTCCTCATCTGTGTCCAGATTTGGGGTCTGAATCTGAAGAGTTGTCACTACTAAGCTTTGACAGACCCTGTCTCATCTGTAAAAGCAGTTAGCTACTGATAATCCCAATAGCGTGGATATACATCTTAATTTAAAGCAGTTGTAAAGGTGCCAGCCAGTAGGTCTGGTAAGTATGTCTTGTCTCCAAATATAATGACAGGTTTCAGAGTAGCAGCCGTGTTAGTCTGTATTCGCAAAAAGAAAAGGAGGACTTGTGGCACCTTAGAGACTAACCAATTTATTTGAGCATAAGCTTTCGTGATGAAGTGAGCTGTAGCTCACGAAAGCTTATGCTCAAATAAATTTGTTAGTCTCTGAGGTGCCACAAGTTCTCTTTTTCTTTTTGTCTCCAAATAGTATGTTAAAGACCTTCAGTACCACTGAACCTGCTTTGAGCTTTTCATTGTGATCTCATTACTTGGGCTGAATTTTGTAATTGCTTGTTTTTCCTGTGCAGCAGTCATTGTGTGGAGCCCAGAGTCTTAGCATTATTACAGTAGACAGTCAGTTTATTTAGAAGTGTAATTTCTAGCACAGTGCAGAGCTAACAGAACTGATTGGGATTATGTCGGGGTTTATATTTTTATACATGTGTATTGTGGGAGAACTGAAGAACTTCTGGAGGCCAAATTATACCGCTCAGCTATAGCTTACTTAGTTAGAAGTATAAAACTGTTCCAAAGTTGTTGCTATTGAATCACTGGACTTAATTATGTTTGAGGGAGAGTTGAGGGCTATATTTGAGGCAGTGGTTTGACTAAGGTTTTGACTGAAGCATGGTCATAACACAGCAGCTCTGAAACTAATAATGGCTAGTCAGCCTGAACACAACTCCCAACACTCCTACAGATACTGTAGAGTCTACCAGTTCTCGACAGAAGCCTTTTCACTTCAGAACTGTAATCTCAAGCAAACACCGCAAAAGAAGAAAAGAAATCCTCATAGCTGGCCTGAATGTTCCATAAGGACTAACTAATTACGTAAAAATTCCCCTGGGGTGGGGGGAGGGAGGGAATGCTTTGAGTTGAATTCGGCTGCTGCAGATGGGATACTTCTTCCAAGTTTTCTTGATGTGGCCAAACAACAAAAACGTTGAGCGAGCAGAGAAATATTCCTAGATTTGGCACAAGACTGAGTTAAATTCAAGTCAGGGTCTGGGAGATGTATTTCAATGCATTGCAACTAGAGCCAACAAGCTTTGTCTCTGCAGTTTTGAAATGTTAGTGGTGACCACCGACTGTATTTTCTGTTGCACAATGAAGTTAACCCAATGTCTCGGGCACAAATATAAAATAGACTACAAAAGTGTGCACACTAGCCATTATTATTTTCAGTGCTGCTGTGTTAAGGCCACGCTTCGGTCAAAACCTTAGTCAAACCAGTGCCTCAAATATAGCCCTCAACTCTCCCTCAAACATAATTAAGTCCAGTGATTCAATAGCAACATCTTTGGAACAATTTTACACTTCTGACCAAGAGACCTATAGCTGAGAGGTATAATTTGGCTTCCAGAAGTTCTTCAATACAGGTGTATAAAAATATAAACCCCGATGTAATCCCAATCGGTTAGCTCTGCACTGTGCTGGAAATTACGCTCCTAAATAAACGGGCACAATCTACTGCAATAATGCTCAGACTCTGCACTTCATCCAGTTACTGCTGCACAGGGTCTACCCCTGCATTGTCACTGGCGGCTAACTTTTACACGTTTGTCGTGTTTGTAATTTTTACCAAATAAATATTGTAAAGCACTGTTGAGCATTCTTTCGCCCTTCTGTGACCCAAACAAAAAAATCAGAATGTCTAGACTATTGACGACATTAAAGATTAAAAAAACCCCGACCTCCTCCTCTTCCCCCCCTCCTTGTGTGCCTCCCTATGCCACCTTTAAAATACACTCCGTGCGACATCTTCCAGGGATACTGAGATTCACCATCCTTAAGGACAGACTCTAATCTCTCCGACAGAGTGAATTTTTCATGAGTGCAATGAGTTAAATTTTTATAAAACAATCTTAGCATGGTCTTGTTTTTAGTGCTTAGATTTAGGCAGTGTTAGCCGCAGCACTGGAGGATGCCTCAGGCTGCTCTGCAACCTCCAGCCTGAAATGACTGGGAGCTTCCTCTAAAGCACAAGGGGGGAAAAGAATGAGTGAAAAACCTGGAATGGAATTTTCTCTGACCTCTTTGGCTTGGGGCTCAGAAACGTACAAGGTACCTACCAGCTGGAAGCTAAACCTACTAGTTAGAGGCAGGTGTGAAAGATAAAGGGAGGAGAGGCCCCACCAGGGGAAGTGCCATGGTGAGGCACCAGGTGTTGGGAAGGGTCTGGAGGCTGGAGTTTCTGCCGGGAAGATGTCCCTGGGCTCTGAGTGTGGGGACCTTCTCCATGTGCTGACTCAGCTTCTGGCTAGAAGGTGTGAGACAAATTTTAAAGCTCCGCCACTACCCGCAGTTGCTGAAAGGATGAAGGCGCTTTCTCTCTTCGCTCCCGGTCTTCCCCACAGAGAAGGGGTTGAGAATGGAGACCAGCTTCCTGGCTGCTGCTTTGCTGGGCCGGGGTAGGGAGGTGGTGGTGGTGGTCTGCCACTCTGTCTCCCAGCCGTCTTTCCTTTTGGGTTATCCTACACTATGCAGCCGATGAAGTGAGCTGTAGCGCACGAAAGCTCGTGCTCAAATAAATTGGTGAGTCTCTAAGGTGCCACAAGTCCTGCTTTTCTTTTTGCCTGCACTATGAGTAATTCCTATGTTTGCTACTGCTTTCAGTTTTGCCAACTGGTAGCAGCATGAAACTGATTCTCTTGAGTCCCGGGATTCCGACTAGCAGCGGTGCAACTGGCTGGAGTCTTGCTAGTTTACTCTGCTTGGCTAAGCAATGAGCAGCAGCAGAGACACTGGAACTGTCTGTGTAGGCTCAGGAAGGCAGCATGGCCATAAGAGGGAGAAACATTGAAAAATAAAAGCCTTGGGCTGCATTGTTCTTCTGAGGTTCTGGCTGCAGCTGCAGCCAAATGGAGTCCCTATTAAGGAGTGCGGAGGGTTGCCAGACCTAGTGTGGAGGTGCAGGGCTTCTGCCTGGGTGTGCCTCAGGGATCCCAGGAGATCTCCTAGATTTGGAGGCCGGTCCTATAGCCTATTCCTGGAGGGAGCAACATGTGGGGATCTCTGCAAAGAGATCTTCAGAGAGACTCCTCTTCCAGTGCCCCATCCTGTGGGTTCTGGAAATGTTGGTCTTTGAAGAGACTTGCACGTCATGGCAGCAGCACTGCAGAAAAATTCAGTGCCACAATTAAAATGGGTGGAAGATTGTCTGACATGAGGATAAAGCTACTCTGACAGACGCTGTCACTTCTCAACTAGATGGCTTCTGCCAGAGGCTCATAAATGGCAATGAATATTAAAACCCCATTTTCACATGCATCTCACAGCTTATATATAACAAGTGTTTCTTCCCTTATCAACAATGAGATTGATTATTGAACTTGGCTCAGTTTTCTTCCTGTAGATGTATTCTTATGTAAGGTTTAAAAAGAATGGGAGGAAATTAACTACCAGTAGCGGGAGAGGGTACAGTCAGAATATGTCGTTTATTTTGGAGCTGTTCCACAATTCTGCCTACATGCAAGTAGAAAATTTCAGGATTCTGATCTTCATTTCATAAATGTAAATTTAAAGTGATTTTGCTGAAGTCAATGACTTCACCTTTGTTAGTAAGATCAGAATTGGGCCCAGTACATGGAGGAATCAGATGCACATAGTTGTTAATCTACTTTAAGGGATACAGCCAGCTTGAAATATAATCTGTTAAAAGGTTTCAGAGGAGCAGCCGTGTTAGTCTGTATCCGCAAAAAGAACAGGAGGACTTGTGGCACCTTAGAGACTAACCAATTTATTTGAGCATGAGCTTTTGTGAGCTACAGCTCATTTCATCGGAGTGATGAAGCTCACGAAAGCTCATGCTCAAATAAATTGGTTCGTCTCCAAGGTGCCACAAGTACTCCAAGGTGCCACAAGTCCTCCTTTTCTTTTTGTCCAAATCAGATGACTTAAAATGAGCTAATGCTGCACAGTGGTTAGGCTTTTTCAGCCATGTCTCCTCCGAAGTCCTATAGCAATAGCAGTGTGTTTTCCAGTCAAAGATATTACCTCACTCACCTTGTGTCTCTCTATCCTGTGACCAATAGAACATATACTTAGGTCGCTGTCTGATCTAATTGTCACAGGCGTAAACGTGGGCAAATTCCTTTGGCTTGAGTGTTGTTTTGAATTTACATCCTGCAAATGAAGCTGGAATCTGGCTCCTGAAGTTTTTCTTACCCTCCTTAAGAATGTGAAAGATCTAAAGGACGGAAGTTGGCATACACATTTTAAATCGGCTACCATTCGAATGGTGCTCGAATTAAAAAAATAAGTGGACAGTAATTTACAACCCCGGTTTATTTGGTCTTAAATTTTACTCCCCTGGACTTCTTGGGCATGTTACACTTTGCTGTAGTTGTGCTCTGAAGATTATTTCATTGTGTAATACCAAATGGATTGGTTTAGTTAAATCGCCTTCTTGGAGTTTTGTTCGTAGTTGCGAGGCTTACGTGCGGGACACTGAGCGCAGAGTTTGACCATCTTCACACCAGTGATACCATAATGTAAATCCCTTAACATCACTGGATCATCTGTGGTCTGGCTTGGTGGGAAGAACCGTCTCTGTGATTTACTTTCTAAAATTTAGGAAAGAAATTCTTGTTTAGCACTAAGATCTTCAAAGAGCCCACAGATTTCCTTCTGAGCCCGGGCTTTTATGTCCACATGTGCCTCTTTTTTATAGTTTAGATTCTTGTTGTTGTTTTTAGAGTAATATTTGTTTCAGAGTAACAGCCGTGTTAGTCTGTATTCGCAAAAAGAAAAGGAGTACTTGTGGCACCTTAGAGACTAACCAATCTAAAGCAGCAGCAAGCCCAACAGCTACCTATAAAACTTTCCTCTCCCCTCCCCCAACATGCTCCTCTCAGCCCCTTCTGAAAAGCCTCAGTAAATAGGCCTTGAAGCATGCCCTGAAGGTCAGTCGACTTGAGCTATTTTGGGAGAAGGCAGAAGCATAGCTCTGTTAAGTTTTCTGCTGTCTTTCAGGTTAAAAGCCCATATGCTATCTCATTGTCCGCACCCAGCAATAGATTGTTCTAACATAATGTGTTTGTTTTCTGGATGCCATAATAATGAATGTCCAGGAGTGATGCACTGGTGGTTCTCTGGTATGTTGTGTGTCTTGCTCACCTTCAGCTGTCTCTTTTTATTGCCTTCTGATACCCTGTTGTTTATTTCTTTCTTCTTCCAATTTCCTCGCCTCCTCCCCTCTCATTCCCCTCTGCTTTCTATGTGCATGTAACAGATGGGAATTTTCCTGGAACTCTGTCTGATGTGTGATTCACAGCCAGGCTGGCTTCACTTTGTCCGCGCTAAGGAGTAAGCGAAGGTGGAGAGAGAGAAAATCAGGAATCCCTTTAAAAATAAAGGCAGTGGGGCACTCCAGGGTGTGCATTATTGCACCACAAGAGGACTTTTAGGACTGCTGAAAGTAGGAGGCCAGTCAGAGCACCCTAGGCATGTAATGATGGCAAGGCAGGGCAGGGCAAGCACTATTTCATTGCTTTTTGGGAATGCAGCTTTAGGGCATGGCTACATTTGCAGCTGCAGAGAGCGCTTTGAGTTAAAGCAGCCTTTGGAGAGCGCAGTAGGGAAAGCGCTGCAGTCTGTCCACACTGACCGCTTCAAGCCCACTGGCGTAGCCACATTTGCGGCACTTGGAGCGGTGCATTATGGGCAGCTATCCCAGCATGTAAGTGACTGCAACGTGCTTTTCAAATGGGGGGAGGTGGGGTGGAGTGTGACAGGGAGTGTGTTGTGTGTATGTGGGGGGAGAGAGAGAACATGTCAGCATGCTGACTTGTAAGTTCAGACAGCAGCAGACCGCCCTTCTTCCCCCCCCCACCTCTCTCTCTCACACGCAGCATTCCACAGTAATGGTTGCTTTGTCTTGGAGCAGATAAGCAGCCCCCGGCTGTCAGAAACGGAGCTTTCAAAGGGTATATCCGCATTCCTACAGCGATTCAAAAACAATGACAAGAGTGGCCACTTAAGGGGATTATGGGACCTTTCTGGAGGCTGATCAGAGGGCAGGAAAGCAACACCTCGTTCACACTGGTGCCGCAGCGCTTCAGCGGGTGCAGCAAAGGTTATTCCACTCCTCAAGGTGGAGACCAGCAGTGCTGTAGCTGCAGAGTCAGAGTGCTCTACGTGGGCCCGGGGCTCCTTTATTGCGCTGTAACTCGCAAGCGTAGCCACGCCCTTAGTTAATTTGAGGTGGGAGGCAAAGTAAACCTGCACTTCAGATTACAAGTGTAAGCATTCCCAGTCAGAGTATCTTAACATAAATACATGTAATTGAATAGGCCGTGATGTGGTCATTTATGGTCTGTTTGCCTTTGATTTTCAGAGGCCTTAACTTACAGTCAAGGGTTCATCTCAACTAAGCCCTGGTCTACACTACAAATGTATGATCAGTGTAACTCCATTGCTCAGGGGGTGTGGAAAATCTAGACCCAGGAGTGATGCAGTTATACTGACCCAACTCCTGGTGTAGACCAGTGGCTCTCAAACTTTTTTACTGGTGATTCCTTTCATGTAAAGAAAAGGAGGACTTGTGGCACCTTAGAAACTAACAAATTTATTTGAGCATAAGTTTTCGTGAGCTACAGCTCAAATTAATTTGTTAGTCTCTAAGGTGCCACAAGTCCTCCTTTTCTTTTTGTGGATACAGACTAACACGGCTGCTACTCTGGAACCCTTTCAGATAGCAAGCCTCTGTGTGCAACCCCCTCCCGCCCCCCTTATAAATTAAAAACACTTTTTTTATATTCAACACCATTATAAATTGTGGAGGCAAAGCGGGGTTAAGGGTGGAGGTTGACAGCTCGTGACCCGCCCGTGTAATAACCTTGCAACCCCCTGAGTGGTCCCGACCCCCGGTTTGAGAACCCCCAGGATAGACACTCTCCTCGATGACATAGCTACTGCCTCTCAGGGAGGTGGAGTAGGGTTCCCGCAGCGGGAGAAGCTCTCCCATTGGCACAGGCAGCATCTTCCCTAAGTGCTTCAGTGGCCCACTGCAGCACTGTAAGTGTAGACAAGCCCCTTATTCTCATGCCTTGTCTTCACGCTCTCCTAATTCTCAACTAAAAACCAAACCAAAGTTCAGGTAAAAGTTTTGCAACAGCTGAACATTGCAACTTCAGACTTTGCATGTGGCAGACCTTCACCAGAGGAGAGTCCCGTATCTCCCCCCCCCCCCTTTTTTTTTTTTTAAACTTCGCTTTAGAATTACTGCACATACCTAAAAGCAAGTAAACGCTACAGGGTTTTAATTATTCCCTCTGCTGGTGTGGATTTGCATAACTCTGCACTGGGCCAAATTATGTAGTCCTTACGCAAGCAAACTGCCCTTTGACTTTGGTGGCTCTCTTGCTGGAGTAGGGAATGTTGTATTTGGCTATAGCCACTGGTTCCCAATGGCATTTTTGTGTGTGTGAAGCCCCCTCTTCCATAGGTTTCAATCCCATCCTTCCCTCCACAACTTGCCCCATACCATGCCATGCGTGGTATGGTTATTGTCCCTTCCCCCCTGTTTATGCATTTTCTCCGTGTTCATTTTTTTTTTTCAGTCGCTGCTGTTTGAGGGGTGTGGAGAGAAGAAAAGGCATCAATTGTGTCCGTGAGGCTGGGAGAATTACGTGTTCTTGTGGCTGAGTTAGCACCACAAGAGGGACAAAGTTCTGTGTTGTTTTTCATACCTCACTCCTCACCGTAGTATCTGAGTGCTTTTCAGAAGCATGTTAAGCAACATGATTAATGTTTGTCATGTACGTATTCTCTTATCCTCTTCCCCAGGAGGTGAAGTGTGTGCAGGAGAGTGTTCTGGTTTGGATATTGTAATAATGTTGAAGTAAAAAGAAAACGGTACAGAGTTTAAGCACAGAAGTTTCTGGTTATCCGGGAATAAGGTACAGCTTATCAAGGGGTGTGAAGTTTGGTTTAGGAACGGTGGGTGGCGTAAGGAATACATAATCTGCAATCTCCCTGCTTGGGGGTAAAAGTTTAACGGGTCAAAGTACAGACATTGAGATATGGGAGTATGTTGTCCATATAATGGCTATGTTCAGGTGTGGAATATAATGAGTGGATACGATGATGAGGATGGATTTACCCTCATTTGGTGGGATTTAATGTTCAGTGGGTTTATGGTTCCAGTTCATATGGTCCAATGGAAAAAGTCTCTCAGTCCCTTTCCCATAGTTGATGCACGATGTCGGACAGGCTCACACCTCCTGGTACTGTCGGTGGCCGGTGATGTGTTCGATGTAGATGTCCCTGGACCATCGGATGGCGTCCGAGACCATGAGGCGCCGCATGAGCTGTGCGTAGCGTTGACCCATCCCGCAGGTCCGCAGCACACGCTCGTTGCAGGGGTCCCAAGCGCCAGGGCTCCGACGATCAGGGCGTCCATCTGCACCTCGTAGCCCTTCGCTCTCAGGATGTCAGCCAGGGGGGCGTATTTTTCCAGCTTACGAGCTCGGGCTTCGCGGAAGGCCGGGGTCCTGTCCTCAAAGGAGACCGTGACGTCGACGAGGATGATCTTTTTCTGGGCCTCGTCGGTGACTACGACTTCAGGTCGCAACTGGCTGTCAGTACCGGGGATGGCGCGGTTCACGGCGACCTCCCCCAGGCGCGGTGTGATGGCTTCCACCAGGCGGTTCTGGATGGCGTTGTGGCACACCTGCCAGGCTCTGGAGTGGGCTACTATAAAGTAACACACACACCCACGCACACACACATTGTTATACGTGTTAGCGCAGACGAGGTCAAAGAAAAGCGCTTTGCACTTAGCGTGGAAGGTGATGAGGTTTGTGGTAATTCCTTAGTTCAGCAGCCCACTGGCCCGAGCCTTCAGCCATGTATGTGCACAAGAACTGCTCCCACGCAGCCAGCTGCATTAGGAGCAGCCGCAGGGCTGGAGTCAAGCAGATAACTCTGAAGCATATTTCGGTTGGGTGGGGTAGAGCTGCAATCAAGCAGCTTTCCCCCACCCCCCCTCTTATCTCTGTGTCTTGCCCTCTCAGGACTTGACTGACATTCCCAGGTTCGGAAACAATACCCTGGGCCGTTTAAACCCAAACTTTAACAGATCCTGGGCCAAATTGGAGGTTACAAAGTGGAATCAAGCATGTAATGTGAGCAGAATTTGGTCCACACAATCGGCAGTACTATTAACCCTTTGCATTTCAGGACTTTTATCTGCAAGCTTGCATGAATGTAGCTTCTTGTTTTTAATTTATATGCAATACTACGCGCAGCACTAAATTAAAAGAACATTATTACAGTGGCAAAGTCAGAAGGTTGGGAGATGTCAGATTTAAGGCTTCCTGCTTTAATTCAGTCCCCTTGTGCATCTGCTTTCTGAGACTGTCTTTAATTACATGATCACATGCTATTGTATTGACAGCCTCATTTAGTGCACAGGTTGGACTGTGCTCGCGTAAATGAAAAACTGTTCAATATGTTGCTTTCTCATTGTTCAGTGTGTGGCCCTAGGACTTGTCTACTGCACAGTGTTCTGACCCTGCTCTGAAGGCAGAATTAATAATTTCCTATGGGCTTTTCTATGCTGCTCATGACCACATTAGTGGATTTATTTTCACAACCCCCCGGTGAGGTGAGGGGATGCTGTTATCCTCATTTTACAGAGGGGGGGGCAAGTCACAAGAGAGATTAAGGGATCACTTTTACTAATTTTAGATGCCTAACTTGACATGACTAGGACCTGATTTTTCACAGTCCTTAGTTTTATATAGATTGTTATACGTTCAGAGCAGAGCTCCCCTTGAGTGGCAGCTGTGAGCTCTCCGCACTTAAGGGTCTCAAGTTGGGCAACCAGAAACTGAGGAATATGCTGTGACAGTAACAACCTGTCAAAAGTTTGGTTTTAGTGACGTACTTGTCTAGCATCACCTAGGAACTTTGGGTCAGAGGTAGGGATAGAATCAGATTCTCCAGAGTAGCGTTCAGCTACTTCCTGCATTCCCTGCCTCATTTATTACACATCTTCCAATTTCTGCAGCAAATGAGGCAGGGATCCTCGAGAAAACCATTTCTTTTACTATACATTCCTAATTCATTTTGAGAGCAGGTCTGTCCTGTGTATTAAATGAGGCAGGAGTCTGTGGAAAAAATATTATGTGATCACGTAATTCAAGATTGTACCATAGTGCATACGCACAAGGAGTCTGAATTAAGGTTGCACGGGCAACCTTAATTTGGCATATCCTAATTTCTGAGTGCTTGACTTTGCAACCTTAATAATGTTCTTTTAATGTAGTCTTTTGGGTAATTCCCTAGGGATTTTTTTTTTAAAATAAGCAAGCTGAAAAAACAGAAATTCTGTCATGTGACATCATATTGACTTCCATATAGGACATCCGCAGGGTTGTAACCTTTAGATCCACCACCTAGACCCCTGCCACTTGAGCTGATGGAGTAACTGATAGCTGTAGTTGGTTGTCCTCTTCTGTGTGAATGAACACTACAATGGGATGTAATGTGTTTTGCTAGTGGGTTTCACGGGTATTTGCTGACAGCAGAGGAATGGTGAGACTCTGGAATCTTGGGTTCCATCCTGGGCTTTGGAGGTGCGTTCTAGTGGGCACAGACTCTTCTTCTGATTTCCCCCAGGCTTGACCCCCTTCTGCCCTGTCCCCACAAACTCATCCCTGTCCCTGTTCTGTCTCTTTCTCATCCCTGGCTCCCCTCACTGTCCCATTCTCCTTGCCTAGCCAATCACTGCTCATCAGGTTTCTCATCTTCGCCCCAATCTTCTTGCTCAACCACTCCACGACTCATCAGGTTGTCTGTCCACTCCTTTCCATCTCCCCAGTCTGGCTCTTGCTCACTCTGTATTTCAGTTGGATGGCTTACTCCTCCACGCTGCCTGGGTGCCAGCAGAGAGGTCATTGAGAGTACTGGAGAGACAGGACCCCAATTCATGTGCATGGCCCCACCCTGGCTGGGAGTGTTACAGGGAAGGTCCTTTTGTACGCCTGTAGGTGTGTGCTGGGGCATGCTCCGTCACCCTGTGGGGATTGTACATGTGCAGTCTGATCAGCCTCAGGGGTTTTGAGGTGCGGGTACATGATCCAGGGCATGTGGCGATTTCAGCTACTAAATTCTAAGAAGTTGCAAACTACATTTCCCCCCTCCCCCCCAACCGCTTTTCCCACCTCCTCCAAATGAGGCGATTATATGTTGGCTAAATTTCAGTGGATTCTTCTAGGACAGCAAAAGGCACATCTTTGGCATAAAAACAACAAGGAGTCTGGTGGCACCTTAAAGACTAACAGATTTATTTGAGCATAAGCTTTCGTGGGTAAAAACCCGACTTCTTCAGATGCTACCCCCTGATACTTGTCATCCTTGGCATAAAGACTGTCTTCCTACCAGATTTTAAATATATGCTCCGAAGCATGGGGGGAAACCCTATGCTACTGGAAGGCACCTTTTCTTTTAACATTGCAAAACAGCCTGTTTTTCCTTAGCCTGATTATTTATTTAAATCAAAACCTGTTTTTCATTGTGGATCATCTGGAAAGTATGCGTTTTGCATTCCAAGGTCTGGGGTGGGGGGACAAGGGAACGATTTCTTGCCTGGCAGGTTTTGCAAGTGGCTTAATCGGGTGAAAGCAATATAAAATTCTTCAGGGCCTTCTGCCCCCCTCCGCTGGGAGGCGTGGAGAGGAACAAGAAAGGAAAGGAGCAGAAAGGGGTTGTGGTAACAGGCGCATGGTGAGCGTATAGAGAGGTGGCACACTGGGGACCTGCCCAGAGAACCAGTGGGAGCATGACTCTGCCATGGGGATGGGTCAGGGCTAGTGCAGGGACTGGGCCTCCAAGGCTGTTCAATCCTGCCACTCCTTTTAGGTAGGTGAGTGAAGGATTTCAAAGTAGGAAGGAAGTTGCTCCTTTAGTGAAGAGGTTGATGACAATCTATCTGCCACTAGGGGATTGTGTGTGTGTGTGTGTGTGTGTGTGTACCCATACATGTAGACCTATCTCCATGGCACTCCCTTCCTCCACTGCTACGTGTCTGGTTTAAGAACACGGTGAGAAGTATCTGATGGAGGAATCGTTGCAGCCAGGTATATGGTGTGCCTGCAGAAATATGGGGCTCCTGTTTCTCGTGCTCAGGCAAGTTTCCCAGTGCTGAATGTTTTTAAGCCATCGATTGGCCAATGATGAATGAATACTGACCTTGAGGCTGTAACGTTTATACCCTTTGACTATGTTAGGACAGGCATTAGAGGTGCTAAGTTACAGTAGCAGTTTTGCATCATCTTCATGTTTATCACAAAGACTTGAGAGGAGTCTTGAAAAACAATAAAACTGAAGAGCTAGTTTGCTGGT
Source organism: Caretta caretta (assembly GCF_965140235.1). Taxonomy (NCBI): domain Eukaryota; kingdom Metazoa; phylum Chordata; order Testudines; family Cheloniidae; genus Caretta; species Caretta caretta. The sequence continues at coordinate 96,402,673 of NC_134214.1, forward strand.
GTCTATTTATTTCTCCTTCCCTCCCTTAGGGTTCTTGAGGGTCAGTCTACAGCAGGGGTTTTCAACCTTTTTCTTCCTGAGCCCCTTCCTCTCCCACCCCCAACGTGTTATAAAAACTCCATGGCTGACTTGTGGCACAAGAATAGGTTTTCTGCATATAAAAGCCAGGCCCGGCGTTGGGGAGTAGCAAGCAGGGCAATTGCCTGGGGCCCCACGCCACGGGGGCCCGCAAAGCTAAAGGCTTTGGCTTCAGCCCCAGGAGGCAGGGCTTGGGGCCCCGGACTTCAGCCCTGAGTGGCGGGGCTATGGCTTTCTTCCTGGGCCCAGTGAGTCTAATACTGGTCCTGCTTGCGGCCCCCAGGCTGTGCCACTAACAGGCGTGCAGTGTAGCCAAAAAAACCCGTCCACCTCCAACGAGCGGTTTTTGTTTTGTCGGCAGGAGAGCGCTCCTGCCAACAAAGTGCTGTTCACACCTGCACTTTTCATGGACAAAACATTTGTCTTTTGGGGTTGGTTGGTTTGTTTTTTAACAACTCTGAATGACAGATGTTTTGTCGTTCAGTTGTCAGTGTGGACAAAGCCTTAGAAGAGACCACCGGGGCAGTAATATAAATGTATGGTGTTTTCCTGGTATGGCCAGGTGTAGATGTTTGCAGCTAGATCTTTATAAAATAAGGTGCATACGCAATGTAATGCCTTCTTTGGTGTTTGAAATTGCTGTACATTTTGCATGCAGTTGGTATTCGAATGTGCAAATACCAAGGGCGCACAGGCCTTGCTTTATTAACTTCTCCACTTCTGTTTGTTATAACCTGCACATGTAGATCCAGTTGCAGGATTGGGGCTTTTGCATTCTTTGAAGATTAGTTTGTACATTTATTTATTTATTTCAAATTTAAAAGTGTGCTTTAGTGTGCTTTCTCTGCTTGTATCTGGGTTGTATTAAACCCCAACATAACTAACATGACTGGCATAAGGGGCACTGGATCTGATAAAACATAGGAATCCTACATAATTTAGTTTTCTCTTACAGAGTGATGTTGGATTCTATGATATTACTGCTGATGAAACCTGGGTTTGTTTGCACCAGTAAGATCTCATTCTAATTAAGTAACAACACTAAGATCTCATCCAGTCCTTGTTAATGCATTCAGATCAGCTTGTAGTTTCTGGATCCATTCCCAGTACAATATAAGAAATCCAGATGCATTAGGAAGGATTAGATTGTAATGTAACTCTGTGGGAAACCTAGGTGTTAAGACCGCACTGGGACTAAATCTGCTTCTGACAAACTGGCTTAGTAAAGATTTGTAGCTCTGGCTTTGTTTAAGGTGACCTGCAGAAAGAAAAGATAACATTAGCAATGTATTTTACAAAACATCTTTCCTATAGTGTATTAAATACTTTCTTACCATTATAGTGACTTAATAGCTTTAAAAACATTTTGGTTTACCTTAAAATGATAATGAGTAGTTTGGCAACAGTCGGATAAATTCTGCTGTTGTACCTGTGTGATTCTCTTTGATTCCAGTGGGCTGCCTAGGAGTAATTATGAACAGAATTTGATGATGAATTTTTAATCTTGTATCTAGAGTTGTGGGAGATACCACTAACTTCCCAAAGCAAATTCATTCAGTTTTTAAAGTATTTTGAAATACTTTCGGTATAAAAGATGGTATACAAAATCAAAACCCACTGTTCGCACATAAATATGCCTAAAACTATCAGTTGGTGTGTAGGAGGATCTAAATACGGTGCATGCTGCCTTATGTTTTTGAATCTACAAAAGCTTCACAACTATTAAAATGATCTGAAGAGCAGTTCTAATTTGAAAATGACTGCAAAAATTAGTGTGTGTCCCTGTGACTCCTGGTCATGCTTGCTATGTGCAAACAAAGGTGGTATTTTATACCTGCTAGTTCAGGAAACTATGTGACCTGAAAGTCAAGGTGTGTTCTTTCTGACTTGTGCATCACCACTAGAGAGATTCTGTCCTGTTTCTGCTTTCCAATGAAGTGAGCTGTAGCTCACGAAAGCTTATGCTCATATAAATTGGTTAGTCTCTAAGGTGCCACAAGTACTCCTTTTCTTTTTGCGAATACAGACTAACAGGGCTGTTACTCTGAAACTTTGCAAACCTAGTGGCTTCAGATTACAGAGTAACCAAACACATAATTTGGGCCTATAGTCAGAACTTTGTTTCACAAATCACTTCTTATTGTAGTGCTTGGACGGTGAAAAGGGTAGATACAGATATAATGTGGGGAAAAGAACAAAGGACACAGCTAAAGCTCTTGCTTATAGTGTTACTGGTTTTGCATTTCGGCTGGGAGTG